>NC_029785.2:31213902-31221095 GCF_000816755.2 Arachis ipaensis
ATTTCAATTCCAATGCAATATTTAAAATAAATTTTAAAAATATTACATTTAATTTGAAACACAATATGAGATAAAAGTTATAACATTCACAAATAGTTCTATACAATTAATTTAAACCTTTCATGTTATGAAAATCTAACATTTGATGTCATATATGCTTATATTAATTTAAACCTTCCCATCAATCACTTTGGTTTCGAATAAGTACTTTGTTCACAACATTTTTGCACCAATTACTTTGGCTTCAAGGACGTGTTCTTGAGTTTGCAAAATAACTAACTTTGTACCATTACACAATCCATTTAAATGATCTAAGCATAATTAAAGATCCAATATTCAAAGAAATCTCATGATCAGGAATCGTAAAACCTTTTGATAGTATTCAAAATACAAGTTTTGCCTTATCTCATTTTGATGTTCAGGCCCACAAACTAAATTAGAACTCAAGTGTATTAATAGATTAAAAGAAATCATGTGTTGATTTATTTCATTAACTAGATTCAAAATTAGAGCTAGAATATCCTTTCATTTTCTTGTAACTAATAGTCATGCCCGATTTAATTCAAGTACTAAGAAAAATATTTTCGATAATAACACTAATATAATAATTATAATCCTTTATTAGTAAGTTCATCTAGAATTATAATAAAGTCATCATCATCATTACCTATACTAGTAGTTCTATCCGATCTCCAATACTAAGTATATTTTTAGCAAGATGATTAATCTTGATATTTTCTAAATTAGAGTTAGTAGATTTAAGCCTTATATTTTTTATCAACTTAAGAACTTCACGATAATTCCATAAGTTGAATGAGTTAATCCTATCATTAACAATATATTGCCTACTTCCCTTAAGAATAATAGGTAAATTTTAAGAAAAATAACTACCAAACACTATTATTTTACTTCTAAAAGGAAAGTTTATAAAAATTGTTTTGTCTTAGATCATAGTTATCCATTGATGAGATAGGAAATTGGTGAATAATTATTTAAACTTCAACCATTACTTCTAAGAATATTCTTAATATCAATCAAAGCCAAGTTTTATGTCTCCTTATCTATTAATTGCAACTATAAATAATGAAAAGAAAAAAATCTAACAATCATGATAGGAAACATGATTGAAGAAAGATAATATATACTTAACAAAAACAAACAAAAATATCTTTACACAACAACTTTGAACTCTCTTCCCAAGCAACTCCTGACATTGACATCAAATTAGATGAATATAGAGATGTAATAATCTATGCATGTATCCTCCTAATCTGCAATGACTTGCCTTCTGTATTGTATTAATATACTCGTTGTCCACACGTCTTGAAATAAAGAATAAAAATTACATTAACAGTTCTAAAATCTTCATAAAATTAAGGCCCTAAACAACATATATTCTACCAATTACATTGTGACATTGTGTTAGACATTTGTTTGCTTAGTTTTTGTTTCTAACTGTAGTTAGTTGGGAATTCTGCATAAGTAATATCCATAGGCTACAACAAATTTGAGCTGAGATAACCCTTCAAAAATGTTGCATATAATAAGGAAAAGTCTCGCTTTTGATCAAAGGCAACACTTTCCGACAAAATATAACACTTTTTCGGGGGTGGCTATACTGCCGTTACCTTTGGTCTAAGGTAACATTTTGAAAAACCCTTTGAATGGCAACCCTTAAAACATGTTGCCTTTTCTACTAAAAAAAGTAACTTCATATAAAGGTTCCCTTAGAAGACCCAAACACAACGTTTTAATAAAGACTTTATGGCAACCCTTTTTACGAGTTGTATTTTCTAATACATAAACCAACATTTGTCCAGGATATTTTAAGTTGTCTTTTCATATATCTAAAGTAACACTTGTCCAGGCTTTTTAAGTTGCCTTTTTATATACCTAAAGCAACACTTGTATAAGTTTTTTCTGGTTATTTTTTTATATACATAAAGCAACACTTGTCTAAGTTTATTTGTGATTGTCTTTTTCTAATAGCAAAAGCAACACCTTATTGATTTTTTTTTAGGTTCTCTTGTTTTATATCTAAAGCAATATTTTTTTTTACATTTCTTATATTTATATGACATTTAAAGGATATATAATGTACACTAACAATATTTAAAAATTTAAATTCAATAAATCAATATGCGAAGAATAAGCTAATAATATATATTGCATGTATATAGAAAGGTGTTTCAAGTCCCAATTAACATGCTTGCTAAGTTACCAAGTGAAATAAACAATAAACATAAGTAAACAAAATACATATTTTTCTCATTATGAACTTGAACAAAAAAGAAACTAGTTTTTTCATTTGAAACCAAAGACTTTGTGCTTCACCATTGTGCTAAGGATTGCCTTTATCTCATAAAACTTCATCTAACCATAAGCAAGTTGAAGTCAAATCTAAATGGACAAAAAAAACATATAGTCAACAAGAATCTCAGCAATAACATGTATACTCAAGTGTTACAATAATTTAACACACCTATACCGAATCATCATTTGGTATATGAGTCGATGGAGGAGAATGTCGAGGAATCAAATTTGGATCTAACGCACTATTTGCAAACGATTCCTTAGATTGCAAGAGAGAAAGCGCTTCATCAATATTCATACCAGGAGAAGTTTGTTGCAACATAAGTTTCACAATATTCTCCAATCCTTGTAGCTTTTGCTTATGGTCGTCTAGTTCAGTTTTTAAGGTTGTTACCTTCTCTTTACTTTGTTTCTTGATTTCATCTATTTCTTTATTCTTCTTAAGAGAAATTTTTGTAAGTTATTCTAAAATATCAAACTCTTCTTGGATTCTCTTTACTAAACACTTTTTGAAATGCATTAGTAAGAGTTTCTCTAGCTTTTTGGAGATTATCAAGTTTATCCTACGCACAGAAATATATGATATGCCTATTTTTAGTGATAAAAAATTCAAACAAATGAATCCAATAACCTATTGATAACTCTTCATATTACAGTCATAAATTATTAGTCCCCACTATTTTCCATCTATCTCCTACATAAATTTCTCATTAATCATCAGTCTTCACTTCGTATATACTATTAGCATACTATGCTAGCAAAAAAGTCAGCATCTTTCAAGCTACGTATTTAATGTATAATACTTCTAATTATACAAAACAATTAATAAATTCATGATCATCATTCATTAGTATAAAAAGCAGCATAAACCTGAGAAACTACAAATACATCACGGATAAGCCACCAAAAGAAGTAAATTAAAAGCAAAAACTTCTAATTATATCTTTTGCTACAATTTAACTAGCAAAACAAAGCGAAGAATAACATAACCACTTGTATATATGTATGTTCAAAAGACTAAGTTAAAGCTCCCAAGTGTTCACAAGGAAAAAATAATCATGCTTGTGTTTCTAAGATAATTAGAGTTATAGTCATAAGCACAAAATAGCAACCAAAAGAAAAAAAATTATAGACTAACTTATAATCACAGCTAGTGTTTCTACATCAAGTGTTTTTCCTTTTAGTCCATTCCGAGTTGCAACAAATATTTTTGCTTGATTTGGTTCTTCTTTGTTCTCTTTTTTCTCACGCTATAAAACAATATGGCAATTATAAAGTTATAACATATAATAAAATTAGGTAAAAATCACAAGTAAATAATTTTAACATAAACGTGACCTTACCAAATCAACACGCACTCTTGCAAAATTGATTGGCCCCATTTTATGCCTCAATTGTTGCTTCTTGCGATTTTCAAAATTTACAACACACATAACCTATGTTTAACACAAACAATGTTGAAATAAAATAAAAAAATTAAAAGAGTTATACTTAGTCATATCAAATAATAATAATTGAAATTCTCTAACTCACTTTGACAGTTGGAATACTCTAATATGCAATTAGTTTCCTTAATTGTACTTCTAGAATTTCTAAAGGATGATTCACCAACATTTCCTCAATATTTTCAAAATATGGTTCAAAGTGTTTCTTCTTGATTCTTGTCTTGTAATACTTCCATGCTCCTTGAATACCAGTCATCACCCACAGCTTTAAGAATTTAAGAAGAATAAACTTTGACTACAAACACATTGATTTCATCCTATCATATAAATAAAAAGATTATAAATATATGACATAAACATAAAGATAAATTAAGCTTATAAATATACTTCCATATGGGTTTTTTTATTTTCTTAAGCACAACTTTTCAATTAGTGTAAATAAAAAGAGGCATTACTACACCCATGTTGACACTTTAACAAGTATAATTTGATGGTGAAAGACAACATAGAAAACCCCTTGCAACCGAGATATAGTTCTTTTCTAGCCTCTTCAACTAAGTTATAAAATTTATTTGCATTTTCATTCATACCTTCTTTTATTCCTTCCGCTTGTGCCACATCCCTAAATCTATCATTAAACAAGGCATCCATGTCATCATATGAGTTAGTCTCACTCTCACTCCCACTATCACTATCACTATCGCTATCGCTATCAACATCCATTCTGACTATGCCTTTTCCCATGATGAATCCATCTCATAATAAATCCAAAGGCAATAAAATGGATATAAATTCTTTGCCTTTGGTTCCACAAGAAATTACAACACTTTTCATAAAGGCATAAGATTTTCTCTCCTTGCGGGTTTCTGATAGAGTAAGCAAAGTCTAAGAAGTCATTAACACTGTTACCAAACTCATCTTTATCTCTCAGAAAACTCATCTAATCTTTTCTAACTCTTGGAAAAACCTAATTATTCATATATTGTTACTACTATTTTACCAAGAATGTAAATAAAAATGTTCACACATATTAAGTATATAAATTCATCAACTGGCACACAACAATATTATTATTAAAATTAAGAAAGAATTATATTGATTTTCCAAAAGTAAACTAAATACCAAAAGACATTAAAAATGGAAAAAAATCTGCACAAAGGTACATAATATACATATGAAAGCATACAAGTATAAGCAAGATAAAAAAACTTACGGAGTCATAGCTCAACAAATGGCAATCTTCAAGTCCTAGAATGTCCACCAATATTCCTCGAACTCCTCTGAAGCAATCTTTCTCTAAAAAGAGTAAAGAATAAAATTTATATTATTCTCTATGAACTATTTAACTCAATCAAAGTGTCCAACAGAACAAACAAACAAAAAATAATAATCGATTCTATATGCACTAGTTAATTCAGCAAATTACAAAAATTAATCATTTTATAATTTACATTAAAAATGAAGAAATCAAAGGAAAAAAAAATACCAGAATCAATGTGCAATAGTATTGAGAATATAATAATTATTAGTGTTGTTCTTTCGCGAAGTTATTACTCTAATTGGAAATACGTTAGAAGTTGCAAATGATGGCTACTTTAATTTCAAAAGTTATACATCTAAATTCTAATGCCTTTTTCAATTTTTTAGAACAAATTGATGATGAATTCTAAGAACTCCACTAACTTGAGTTTTTTTTTTCAAAAATTCTGTAAACTAGAAGTCATGGCAGGGGCACCTATTACAGAAAAATGAAACTCCTGTCAAGTACTCATACAAAATGCAGAACCAAGATTAAAAAACAACAGCAGTATCAGACACAAACAAAGTTAAAACAACTTCAATTTAACAACTGGTGCACGAAATTGTGATCTCAATGACGCCAACAACTTGGTATGCACAATCGTAATCTCAATTCTCTGTCACAACTTCGCACAACTAACCAGCAAGTGCACTGGGTCGTCCAAGTAATAAACCTTATGTGAGTAAGGGTCGATCCCATAGAGATTGTCGGCTTGAAGCAAGCTATGGTCACCTTGTAAATCTCAGTCAGGCGGATTCAAATGGTTATGGAGAATTGAAAATTAAAACATAATTAAAATATAAACTGGGATAGAGATACTTATGTAATTCATTGGTGAGAATTTCAGATAAGCGTATAGAGATGCCTTCGTTCCTTCTGAACTTCTGCTTTCCTGCTGTCTTCATCCAATCATTCCTACTCCCTTCCATGGCAAGCTTATGCAGGGCATTACCGTTGTCAATGGCTACATCCCGTCCTCTCAGTGAAAATGGTCCAAAATGCGCTGTCACCGCACGACTATTCATCTGTCGGTTCTCGATCATACTGGAATAGGATTCAGTCATCCTTTTGCGTCTGTCACTACGCCCAGCACTCGCGAATTTGAAGCTCGTCACAGCCATCCCTTCCTAGATCCTACTCGGAATACCACTGACAAAAGCTTGAATTGAATAGAAAAACAATAGTACTTTGCATTAATTCATGAGGAACAGCAGAGCTTCACTCCTTAATCTATGGTGTGTAGAAACTCTACCGTTGAAAATACATAAGTGATAATGGTCCAGGCATCGCCGAATGGCCAGCCCCCATAAAGGTCTAAGATAGCATAAAACTGATCAAAGATTTCTAATACAATAGTAAAAGGTCCTATTTATATCAGACTAGTTACAAGGTTTTACAGAAATGAGTAAATGATGCAGAAATTCACTTCCGGGGCCCACTTGGTGTGTGCTTGGGCTGAGCATTGAAGCTTTCACATGTAGAGCTCTTCCTTGGAGTTAAACACCAGTTTGTAACCTGTTTCTGGCATTTAACTCTGCTTTGCAACCTGTTTCTGGCGTTTAACTCTAGAATAGGGCAGAGAGCTGGCGTTGAACTCCAATTTGCATCGTCTAAACTTGGACAAAGTATGGACTATTATATATTTATGGAAAGCCCTGGATGTCTACTTTCCAACGCAATTAAGAGCGCGCCATTTGGAGTTCTGTAGCTCCAGAAAATTTACTTTGAGTGCAGGGGGGTCAGAATCCAACAACATCTGCAGTCCTTCTTCAACCTCTGAATCTGATTTTTGCTCAAGTCCCTCAATTTCAGCCAGAAAATACCTGAAATCACAGAAAAACACACAAACTCATAGTAAAGTCCAAAAATGTGAATTTTATTTAAAAACTAATAAAAATATACTACAAACTAACTAAATCATACTAAAAACTATGTAAAAACAATGCCAAAAAGCGTATAAATTATCCGCTCATCACAACACCAAACTTAACTTATTGCTTGTCCCCAAGAAACTGAAAATCAAATAGGATAAAAAGAAGAGAAAATACTATAAATTCCAAAATATCAATGAAACTTAGCTCCAATCAGATGGGCGGGACTTGTAGCTTTTTGCCTCTTGAATAGTTTTGGCATCT
>NC_029785.2:31221106-31226757 GCF_000816755.2 Arachis ipaensis
CTATCCACTGATGCTCAAATCCTTGGATCCTTTTTATTACCCTTGCCTTTTGGTTTTAAGGGCTATTGGCTTTTTGCTCTTGCCTTTTGGTTTAAAGAGCTTTTGGCTTTTTCTGCTTGCTTTTTCTTTTTCTTTCTTCTTTTTTTTCGCCATTTTTCTTTTTTCTTTTTTTTTTTGCAAGCTTTTATATTCACTGCTTTTTCTTGCTTCAAGAATAAATTTTATGATTTTTCAGATTATCAAATAACATTTCTCCTTTTTCATCATTCTTTCAAGAGCCAACATATTTAACATTCATAAACCACAATATCAAAAGACATATGCATTGTTCAAGCATTCATTCAGAAAACAAAAAGTATTGTCACCACATCAAAATAATTAAACTAGTTTCAAGGATGAATTCGAAACCATGTACTTTTTGTTCTTTTGTTTTTAGAATAGTTTTCATTTAAGAGAGGTGATGGAGTCATAGGACATTCATAGCTTTAAGACATAGACACTTAAACACTAATGATCATATAGTAAAGACACAAACATAAATAAAACATAAGGCTCAAAACCCAAAAAACAAAAAAAATAAGAACAAGGAGATTAAGGAACGGGTCCACCTTAGTGAGGGTGGCGTCTTCCTCTTCTTGAAGAACCAATGGTGCTCTTGAGCTCCTTTATGTCTCTTCCTTGTCTTTGTTGCTTCATCCCTAGTGATTTTGGTGCTCCTATCCTTAGTTGCCTGGTACACAAAATTGTGATCATCAACAATGGCACCAAAGACTTGGAGCTCTTAAACGTGAATCACACTTTGTCACAATTCCGCACAACTAACCAGCAAGTGCACTGGGTCGTCCAAGTAATAAACCTTACGTGAGTAAGGGTCGATCCCACGGAGACTGTCGGCTTGAAGCAAGCTATGGTCATCTTGTAAATCTCAGTCAGGCGGATTCAAATGGTTATGGAGTTTAAAGTGATGAAAATAAACATAAAATAAAGATAGAGATACTTATGTAATTCATTGGTGGATTTCAGATAAGTGTATGAAGATGCTTTGTTCCCCTTGAACCTCTACTTTCCTATTGCCTTCTTCCAATCATTCATACTCCTTTCCATGGCAAGCTTTATGTTGGACATCACTGTTGTCAATGGCCACATCCTGTCCTCTCAGTGAAAATGGTCCTAATGCTCTGTCACAACATCGGCTAATCAGCTGTCGGTTCTCGATCATGTCGGAATAGGATCCATTGATCCTTTTGCGTCTGTCACACGCCCCACAATCGCGAGTTTGAAGCTCGTCACAGTCATCCCTTCCCAGATCCTACTCAGAATACCACAGACAAGGTTTAGACGTTCCGGATCTCAGGAATGGCTGCCAATAATTCTAGCGTATACCACGAAGGTTCCAATCTTAGATTAGAAACCCAAGAGATACACATTCAAGCTTGGTTGCATGTAGAACGGAAGTGGTTGTCAGTCACGCGTCATAGGTGAGAATGATGATGAGTGTCATGGATCATCACATTCATCAAGTTGAAGAACGAATGAATATCTTGGAGAAGAAATAGACTTGAGTTGAATAGAAAAACAATAGTACCTGTATTAATTTATGAAGAACAGCAGAGCTCCACACCTTAATCTATGGTGTGTAGAAACTCCACCGTTGAAAATACATAAGAACAAGGTCTAGGCATGGCCGAATGGCCAGCCTCCAAACGTGCATAACACTCTCAAAGATCAAAAGTATATCTCGTGTCTGTAATACAATAGCAAAAGGTCCTATTTATAGAGAACTAGTAGCCTAGGGTTACAAAAATCAGTAATTAATGCAGAAATCTTCTTCCGGGCCCACTTGGTGTGTGCTTGGGCTGAGCATTGAAGCTTTTGTATAGAGACTTTTCTTGGAGTTAAACACCAGCTTTTGCGCTAGTTTGGGCGTTTAACTCCAGCTTTTGTGCCAATTTTGGAGTTAAACGCCAGAATTCTTGAGCTGACTTGGAACGCCTGTTTGGGCCATCAAATCTTGGGCAAAGTATGGACTATTATATATTGCTGGAAACCCCAGGATGTCTAGTTTCCAACGAAATTGAGATCGCGCCAATTGGGCTTCTGTAGCTCCAGAAAATTCACTTTGAGTGCAGGGAGGTCAGAATCCAACAACATCTGCAGTCCTTTTTCAGCCTCTGAATCAGATTTTTGTTCAGGTCCCTCAATTTCAGCCAGAAAATACCTGAAATCACAGAAAAACACACAAACTCATAGTAAAGTCCAGAAGAGTGATTTTTAAATAAAAACTAATAAAAATATAATAAAAACTAATTAAAATATACTAAAAACATACTAAAAACAATGCCAAAAAGCGTATAAATTATCCGCTCATCACAACACCAAACTTAAATTGTTTCTTGTCCCCAAGCAACTAAAAATCAAATAGGATAAAAAAGAAGAGAATATACAATGAATTCCAAAAACATCTATGAAGATCAGTATTAATTAGATGAGCGGGGCTTTTAGCTTTTTGCTTCTGAACAGTTTTGGCATCTCACTTTATCCCTTGAAGTGCAGAATGATTGGCATCTATAGGAACTCAGAATCCAGATAGTGTTACTGAATCTCCTAGTTAAGTATGTTGATTCTTGAACACAGCTACTTTATGAGTCTTGGCCGTGGCCCTAAGCACTTTATTTTCCAGTATTACCACCGGATACATAAATGCCACAGACACATAACTGGGTGAACCTTTTCAGATTGTGACTCAGCTTTGCTAGAGTCCCCAATTAGAGGTGTCCAGGGTTCTTAAGCACACTCTTCTATTTGCTTTGGACCTCGACTTTAACCGCTCAGTCTCAAGTTTTCACTTGATACCTTCACGCCACAAGCACATGGTTAGGGACAACTTCGTTTAGCCGCTTAGGCCAGGATTTTATTCCTGTGGGCCCTCCTATCCACTGATGCTCAAAGCCTTGGATCCTTTTTATCACCCTTGCCTTTTGGTTTAAAGGGGTATTGGCTTTTTCTGCTTGCTTTTCTTCATTTAAGAAAGGTGATGGATTCATTTTCATAGCTTTAAGGCATAGACACTAAGACACTAATGATCATGTAATAAAGACACAAACATAGATAAACATAAAGCATAATTTTCGAAAAACAGGAAAATAAAGAACAAGGAAGTTAAAGAATGGGTCCACCTTAGTGATGGCAGCTTGTTCTTCCTCTTGAAGATCTTATGGAGTGCTTGAGCTCCTCAATGTCTCTTCCTTGCCTTTGTTGCTCCTCTCTCATGGTTCTTTGATCTTCTCTAATTTCATGGAGGAGGGTGGAATGCTCTTGGTGCTCCACCCTTAGTTGTCCCATGTTGGAACTTAATTCTCCTAGGGAGGTGTTGATTTGCTCCCAATAGTTTTGTGGAGGAAGATGCATCCCTTGAGGTATCTTAGGGATTTCATGATGAGAAATTTCTTCATGCTCTTGATGAGGTTCTCTTGTTTTCTCCATCCTTTTCTTAGTGATGGGTTTGTCCTCATCAATGAGAATGTCTCCCTCTATGTCAATTCCAACCGAATTGCAAAGGTGACAAATGAGATGAGGGAAGGCTAACTTGCCATAGTAGAGGACTTGTCTGCCACCTTGTAGAGTTCTTGGGATATAACCTCATGAACTTCCACTTCCTCTCCAATCATGATGCTATGTATCATGATAGCCCGGTCTATAGTAGCTTCGGACCGGTTGCTAGTGGGAATGATTGAGCGTTGGATGAACTCCAACCATCCCCTAGCCACGGGCTTGAGGTCATGCCTTCTTAGTTGAACCGACTTCCCTCTTGAATCACTCTTCCATTGAGCGCCCTCTTCACAGATGTCCATGAGGACTTGGTCCAACCTTTGATCAAAGTTGACCCTTCTAGTGTAGGGGTGTGCATCTCCTTGTATCATAGGCAAGTTGAATGCCAACCTTACATTTTCCGGACTAAAATCTAAATAATTCCCCCGAACCATTGTAAGCCAATTCTCAGGGTCCGGGTTCACACTTTGATCATGGTTCTTGGTGATCCATGCATTGGCATAGAACTTTTGAACCATTAAGATTCCGACTTGTTGAATGGGATTGGTGAGAACTTCCCAACCTCTTCTTCGGATCTCATGTCGGATCTCCGGATACTCATTCTTTTTGAGTTTGAAAGGGACCTCGGGGATCACTTTCTTCTTGGCCACAACTTCATAGAAGTAGTCTTGATGCACCCTTGAGAGGAATCTCTACATCTCCCATGACTCGGAGGTGAAAGCTTTTGCCTTCCCTTTCCTCTTTCTAGAGGTTTCTCTGGCCTTTGGTGCCATAAATGGTTATGGAAAAACAAAAAGCTTTAGCTTTTACCACACCAAACTTAGAAGGTTGCTCGTCCTCGAGCAAAAGAAGAAATAAGAGAGTAGAAGAAGAAGAAATAGAGGAGATGGAGTGAGCTTTGTGTTTCGGCCAAGGGGGAGAAGTGGTGTTTAGGTTGTGTGAAAATGAAGGAGTGAAGATGGGTTTATATAGGAGTGAGAGGGGTGTGTATGGTTCGGCCATGGAGGGTGGGTTTGGGAGGGGAAGTGGTTTGAATTTGAATGGTGAGGTAGGTGGGGTTTTATGAAGGATGGATGTGAGTGGTGAAGAGAATTGTGGGATTTGATAGGTGAGGGGTTTTTGAGGAAGATGTATTGAGGTGATTGGTGAAATGGTGAAGAAGAAAGAGAGTGGTGGGGTAGGTGGGGATCCTGTGGGGTCCACAGATCCTGAGGTGTCAAGGATATCTCATCCCTGCACCAAGTGGCGTGCAAAACGCCCCTTTCTGCCAATCCTGGCGTTAAACGCCAGGCTGCTGCCCATTTCTGGCGTTTAACGCCAGCTTCTTGCCCATTCCTGGCGTTAAACGCCAGTCTGGTGCCCTTTTCTGACGTTAAACGCCCAGAATGGTGCCAGACTGGGCGTTTAACGCCCATTCTGCTACCTTTACTGCGTTTAAACGCCAGTAACTGTTTCCTCCAGGGTGTTCCATTTTTCATTCTGTTTTTCACTTTGTTTTTGCTTTTTCAATTATTTTTGTGACTTCACATGATCATCAACCTACAGAAAACATAAAATAACAATAGAAAATATAAATTTAATATAGATAAGTAAAAATTGGGTTGCCTCCCAACAAGCGCTTCTTTAATGTCAATAGCTTGACAGTGGGCTCTCATGGAGCCTCACAGATGTTCAGAGCAATGTTGGAACTTCCCAACACCAAACTTATAGTTTGAATGTGGGGGTTCAACACCAAACTTAGAGTTTGGTTGTGGCCTCCCAACACCAAACTTAGAGTTTGACTGTGGGGGCTCTGTTTGACTCTGTATTGAAAGAAGCTCTTCATGCTTCCTCTCCATGGTTACAGAGGGATGTCCTTGAGCTTTAAACACAAGGGAGTCTTCATTCACTTGAATGATCAATTCTCCTCTGTCAACATCAATCACAACTTTTGCTGTGGCTAGGAAGGGTCTGCCAAGGATGATGGATTCATCCATACACTTCCCAGTCTCTAAGTCTATGAAATCAGCAGGGATGTAATGATCTTCAACCTTCACCAAGACATCCTCTACAAGTCCATAAGCCTGTTTCTTTGAATTGTCTGCCATCTCTAGTGAGATTCT
>NC_029785.2:31226766-31251412 GCF_000816755.2 Arachis ipaensis
AATGGAATCTCTATGGTCTCAGTATGAGCCTCAGATTCCCATGGTTCCTCATTAGGGAACTCCATGGAGGTCAGTGGACGTCCATTAAGCTCTTCCTCAGTGGAGATCACTGCCTCTTCCTCCTCTCCAGGTTCGGCCATGTGAGACATGTTTATGGCCTTGCACTCTCTCTTTAGATTCTCTTCTGTGTTGCTTGGGAGAGTACTAGGAGGGAGTTCAGTAATTTTCTTACTCAGCTGACCCAATTGTGCCTCCAAATTTCTAATGGAGGACCTTATTTCAGTCATGAAACTTTGATTGGTTTTGATTAAATCAGAGACAATGGTTGCTAAGTCAGAGGGGCTCTGCTTAGAATTCTCTGTCTGTTGCTGAGAAGATGATGGAAAAGGCTTGCCATTGCTAAACCTGTTTCTTCCACCATTGTTGTTGTTGAAACCTTGTTGAGATCTCTGTTAATCCTTCCATGAGAGATTTGGATGATTTCTCTATAAAGGATTATAGGTGTTTCCATAGGATTCTCCCATGTAATTCACCTCTTCCATTGCTGGGTTCTCAGGATCATAAGCTTCTTCTTCAGAGGAAGCTTCCTTAGTACTGCCTGTTGCTGCTTGCATTTCAAACAGACTCTGAGAAATCATATTGACTTGTTGGGTCAATATTTTATTCTGAGCCAATATGGCATTCAGAGTATCAAACTCAAGAACTCCTTTCTTCTGAGCTATCCCATTATTCACAGGATTCCTTTCAGAAGTGTACATGAATTGGTTATTTGCAACTATTTCAATGAGTTCCTGAGCTTCTGCAGGCGTCTTTTTCAGATGAAGAGATCCTCCAGCAGAGCTATCCAATGACATCTTGGATAGTTCAGACAGACCATCATAGAAGATTCCTAAGATGCTCCATTCTGAAAGCATGTCAGAAGGGCACCTTCTGATCAATTGCTTGTATCTCTCCCAAGCTTCATAGAGGGACTCACCATCCTTCTGTCTAAAGGTTTGGACTTCCACTCTAAGCTTGCTCAATTTTTGAGGTGGAAAGAACTTTGCCAAGAAGGCACTGACTAGCTTTTCCCAAGAGTTCAGCCTTTCTTTAGGTTGTGAATCCAACCATGTCCTAGCTCTGTCTCTTACAGCAAAAGGAAAGAGCATAAGTCTGTAGACTTCAGGGTCAACCCCATTGGTCTTGACAGTGTCACATATTTACAAGAACTCAGCTAAGAACTGATGAGGATCTTCCAATGGAAGTCCATGAAACTTGCAATTATGTTGCATTAGAGAAGCTAATTGAGGCTTAAGCTCAAAGTTGTTTGCTCCAATGGCAGGGATAGAGATGCTTCTCCCATAGAAATCAGGAGTAGGTGCAGTAAAGTCACCAAGCACCTTCCTTGCATTGTTGGCATTGTTGTTGTTTTTGGCTGCCATGGTTTCTTCTTCTTTGAAGAGTTCTGTTAGGCCCTCTAGAGAGAGTTGTTCTTTAGCTTATCTTAGCTTTCTCTTCAAGGTCCTTTCAGGTTCAGGATCAGCTTGAACAAGTATGCCTTTATCTTTGTTCCTACTCATATGAAAGAGATGAGAACAAGAAAGTAGGGAATCCTCTATGTCACAGTATAGAGATTCCTTGAGGTGTCAGAGGAAAAGAAGAATAGAAGGAGGAGGTAGAGAGAGGAGAATTCGAACTCATCAAGAGGGATAGAGTTCGAATTGCACCTTGAGGAGGAGTGTTAGTCCCTTAAATAGAAGGATGTGAAAAGAGGGAAAGAATTTTCGAAAATAAATTAAAAATATTTTGAAATAATAAAAAGAAAATTTTGAAAATTTGATTGAGATTTTCGAAAATTAAGTTTGGGAAAGAAATTAAGTGATTTTGAAAAAGATTTTGAAATTAGAAATAAAAAAGATATGATTGAAAATTAATTTTGAAAAAGATGTGATTTGAAAAAAAATTGATTGAAAAGATATGATTGAGAATCAAATTAAAAAAAAGAGAAAGTTTTAAAATTAAAGTTGATTACTTGACTAACAAGAAAGTAAAAGATATAATTCTTAAAATTTAAAATTTGATCCTTTCTTAATAGGCAAGTAACAACTTGAAAATTTTTGAAGTAAATCTTTAATTATAGCAAGGATTTTTGAAAATAGGAAAAATAAATATAAAATGGAAAGAAATTGATTTTGAAAGAGATATGATTGAAAAGATATGATTTGAAAAAGATTTGATTTTGAAAAATTATGAAAATTTGAAAAAGATTTGAATTAAAAACAAAATCTTCCCTCTAGTGTCTTCTAGGCGTTTAACGCCCAGCCAGGGTTTTCCTTCTTCACTGGGCGTTTTGAACGCCCAGCTTTTTCTGTATAATTCTTCTACTGAATGTTCTGAATATTCAATTCTCTGTGTTACTGACTTGAAAAGACACAATTTTGAAAAAAAATTTTGAATTTTTAATGATGAGAAACAATAAAAAATACGACTAAGATAAAATAAACAATGCATGCAAGACACCAAACTTAAAAGTTTGTATACTAAGGACTATAACAATGTAAAAATGCATGTAAGAAACAAAAAAACATACAAAACAAGAGGATTTGAAGATCAAAGCAATGAAATCATCAAGAACAACTTGAAGATTAATGAAGAACATAATGCATAAATTCGAAAAATGCAAGAAGAAGAAAGTCATGCAATTGACACCAAACTTAAAAATTAATACTAGACTCAAACAAGAAACATAAAATATTTTTGGTTTTTATGGTTTTATAAAAAAATTTTGTATTTTTTCAAAAATTATATAGAAAAGAAAATACTAAAAAGATTAGACATGGTTAGCCAAGCTTCAGCAGGACATTACATTCAGCAGCTAAATTGATGAGAATCAATCAGCTTTTGTGATGATAAGAACATCACCTTGAAACTCAAGAATTCATTCCTAAAAATTCTGAAAAAAAAAATACCTAATCTAAGCAACAAGATGAACCGTCAGTTGTCCAAACTCGAACAATCCCCGGCAACGGCTTCAAAAACTTGGTGCATGAAATTGTGATCATCAACAATGGTGCCAAGGACTTGGAGCTCTTAAACGTGAATCACACTTTGTCACAATTCCGCACAACTAACCAGCAAGTGCACTGGGTCGTCCAAGTAATAAACCTTACGTGAGTAAGGGTCGATCCCACGGAGAATGTCGGCTTGAAGCAAGCTATGGTCATCTTGTAAATCTCAGTCACGAGGATTCAAATGGTTATGGAGTTTAAGGTGATGAAAATAAACATAAAATAAAGATAGAGATACTTATGTAATTCATTGGTGGATTTCAGATAAGCGTATGAAGATGCTTTGTTCCCCTTGAACCTCTGCTTTCCTATTGCCTTCTTCCAATCATTCATACTCCTTTCCATGGCAAGCTTTATGTTGGGCATCACCGTTGTCAATGGCCACATCCCGTCCTCTCAGTGAAAATGGTTCTGATGCTCTGTCACAACATCGGCTAATCAGCTGTCGGTTCTCGATCATGTCGGAATAGGATCCATTGATCCTTTTGCGTCTGTCACACGTCCCACAATCGCGAGTTTGAAGCTCGTCACAGTCATCTCTTCCCAGATCCTACTCAGAATACCACAGACAAGGTTTAGACATTCCGGATCTCAGAAATGGCTGCCAATAATTCTAGCCTATACCACGAAGGTTCCAATCTTAGATTAGAAACCCAAGAGATACACATTCAAGCTTGGTTGCATGTAGAACGGAAGTGGTTGTTAGTCACGCGTTCATAGGTGAGAATGATGATGAGTGTCATGGATCATCACATTCATCAAGTTGAAGAACGAATGAATATCTTGGAGAAGAAATAGACTTCAGTTGAATAGAAAAACAATAGTACTTGTATTAATTCATGAAGAACAGCAGAGCTCCACACCTTAATCTATGGTGTGTAGAAACTCCACCGTTGAAAATACATAAGAACAAGGTCTAGGCATGGCCGAATGGCCAGCCTCCAAACGTGCATAAGACTCTCAAAGATCAAAAGTATATCTCGTGTCTGTAATACAATAGCAAAAGGTCCTATTTATAGAGAACTAGTAGCCTAGGGTTACAGAAATCAGTAATTAATGCAGAAATCTTCTTCCGGGCCCACTTGGTGTGTGCTTGGGTTGAGCATTGAATCTTTCATGTAGAGACCTTTCTTGGAGTTAAACGCTAGCTTTTGTGCCAGTTTCGGCGTTTAACTCCAGCTTTTGTGCCAGTTTTAGAGTTAAACGCCAGAATTCTTGAGCTGACTTGGAACGCCTGTTTGGGCCATCAAATATCAGGCAAAGTATGGACTATTATATATTTCTAGAAAGCCCAGGATGTCTACTTTCCAACGCAATTGAGAGCGCACCAATTGGGCTTCTGTAGCTCCAGAAAATCCACTTTGAGTGAAGGGAGGTCAGAATCCAACAGCATCTGCAGTCCTTTTTCAGCCTTTGAATCAGATTTTTGCTCAGGTCCCTCAATTTCAGCCAGAAAATACCTGAAATCACAGAAAAATATACAAACTCATAGTAAAGTCCAGAAGAGTGATTTTTAAATAAAAACTAATAAAAATATAATAAAAACTAATTAAAATATACTAAAATATACTAAAAACAATGCCAAAAAGCGTATAAATTATCCGCTCATCATTGCCCCCAATAGTTTTGTAGAGGAAAATGTATCCCTTGAGGTATCTCAGGAATTCTTGGTGAGGGAATTCCTCATGCTCTTGTTGAGGTCCATGAGTGGGCTCTCTTGTTGTGCAGTCAAATGCTCTACTACTGATCTATGGACCCTTGAGATGAATTATGGGGATCCTGTGGGGCCCACAGATCCAGTGGGGTCAAGGACTTAGCATCCCTGCTCCAATTAGATGTGTAAAACGTCCTTGCTGTGCAATCCTGGCATTTAACGCCAGACTGCTGCCTGTTTTTGGCGTTAAACGCCCAAAAGTAGCTTGTTTCTGGCGTTTAACGCCAGGTAGATGCTTGTTTCTGGCGTTAAACGCCAGCTTGGTGCTTGTTTCTGGCGTTAAATGCCAGAATGCTCCTCCTCTAGGGTGTGCTATTTTTAATGCTATTTTTCATTCTATTTTTGATTTTTCAGTAGTTTTTTTTGACTCCACATGATCATCAACCTAATAAAACACGAAATAAAAATAAAAATAAAATAGATATAATTAAATAACATTGGGTTGCCTCCCAACAAGCGCTTCTTTAATGTCAGTAGCTTGACAGTGAGCTCTCATGGAGCCTCATAGATGTTCAGAGCATTGTTGGGACCTCCCAACACCAAACTTAGAGTTTGAATGTGGGGGTTCAACACCAAACTTAGAGTTTGGTTGTGGCCTCCCAACACC
The DNA here is from genome assembly GCF_000816755.2 of Arachis ipaensis. Classification (NCBI taxonomy): domain Eukaryota; kingdom Viridiplantae; phylum Streptophyta; class Magnoliopsida; order Fabales; family Fabaceae; genus Arachis; species Arachis ipaensis. Next base: position 31,232,135 of record NC_029785.2, read on the forward strand.
AAACTTAGAGTTTGACTATGGGGATTTTGGTTGACTCTGCAGTGAGAGAAGCTTTTCATGCTTCCTCTTCATGGTTACAGAAGGGGATCCTTAAGTTTTAAACACAAGGTTGCCCTCATTCAGTTGAAGGATCAACTACCCTCTGTCCACATCAATCACAACTTTTGCTGTGGCTAGGAAGGGTCTTCCAAGGATGATGGATTCATCCTCATCCTTCCCCGTGTCTGGGATTATGAAATCAGCAGGGATGTAAAGGCTTTCAACCTTCACTAACACATCCTCTACTTGTCCATAAGCCTGTTTTCTTGAGTTATCTTCCATCTCTAATGAGATTTTGGCAGCTTGCACCTCAAAGATCCCAAGTTTTTCCATTACAGAGAGTGGCATTAAGTTTATTCCTGACCCCAGGTCACACAGAGCCTTCTCAAAGGTCATGGTGCCTATGTTACAGGGAATTAGGAATTTACCAGGATCCTGTTTCTTTTGAGGTAATTTCTGCCTATCCAATGCATTTAGTTCATTGGTGAGCAAGGGAGGTTCATCATCCCAAGTCTCATTACTAAATAATTTGGCATTCAGCTTCATGATTGCACCAAGGTACTTAGCAACTTGCTCTTCAGTAATGACTTCATTCTCTTCAGAAGAAGAATACTCATCAGAGCTCATGAAGGGTAGAAGGGAATGATGATGATTGTCACGTTCATCACATTCAGGTTGAAGTGCGAATGAATATCTTATAAGCGAAATAAGATGAATTGAATAGAAAACAGTAGTACTTTGCATTAATCTTTGAGGAACAGCAGAGCTCCACACCTTAATCTATGGAGTGTAGAAACTCTACCGTTGAAAATACACAAGTAAAAGGTCCAGGCATGGCCGAGATGGCCAGCCCCCTAAAACGTGATCAATAGTCTCCTAAGATGAACAATGGATTAAAACTGAGACCAAAGATGTCTAATACAATAGTAAAAGGTCCTATTTATAATAAACTAGCTACTAGGGTTTACAGAAGTAAGTAATTGATGCATAAATCCACTTCCGGGGCCCACTTGGTATGTGCTTGGGCTGAGCTCGAGTGCTGCACATGTAGAGGTCCTTGTTGGAGTTGAACGCCAGCTTTTGTGCCAGTTTGGGCGTTGGACGCCAGATTTGGGCAGAAAGCTGACGTTGAACGCCAGTTTACGTCATCTATTCTTGGCCAAAGTATGGACTATTATATATTGCTGGAAAGCTCTGGATGGCTACTTTCCAACACAATTGGAAGCGCGCCATTTCGAGTTCTGTAGCTCCAGAAAATTCACTTTGAGTGCAGGGAGGTCAGAATCCAACAGCATCAGCAGTCCTTCTTCAACCTCTGAATCTGATTTCTCCTCAAGTCCCTCAATTTCAGCCAGAAAATACATGAAATCATAGAAAAACACACAAACTCATAGTAAAGTCCAGAAAAGGAACCAAAGGAATCTGAGACTCATCTAGAGACCATAGAGATTCCATTGAACCTCCTTACGCCCTTCATGAGCTCTGATGAGTATTCCTCTTCAGAAGAGAATGAGGATGTCACTGAAGAGCAAGTTACCAAGTTCCTTGGTGCAATCATGAAGCTGAATGCCAATCTATTTGGTAATGAGACTTGGGGAGATGAACCTCCCCTGTTCACCAATGAACTAAATGCATTGGATCAACTGAGATTGCCTCAGAAGAAACAGGATCCTGGAAAGTTTCTAATACCTTGTACCATAGACACCATGACCTTTGAGAAGGATCTATGTGACCTTGGGTCAGGAATAAACCTCATGACACTCTCTGTAATGGAGAAACTGGGAATCTTTGAGGTACAAGCTGCTAGAATCTCATTAGAGATGGCAGACAATTCTAGAAAACAGGCTTATGGACAAGTAGAGGACGTGTTAGTAAAGGTTGAAGGCCTTTACATCCCTGCTGATTTCATAATCCTAGACACTGGGAAGGAAGATGATGAATCTATCATCCTTGGAAGACCCTTCCTAGCCACAGCAAGAGCTGTGATTGATATAGACAGAGGAGAATTGATTCTTCAACTGAATGAGGACAACCTTGTGTTTAAAACTCAAGAATCTCCTTCTGTAACAATGGAGAGGAAGCATGAAAAGCTTTTCTCAGTACAGAGTCAACTAAAGCCCCCACAGTCAAACTCTTAGTTTGGTGTTGGGAGGCCTCAGCCAAACTCTAAGTTTGGTGTTGAACTTCCATATCCAAACTCCAGAATTGCATGCAAAGGTGTTTTACATGCCTAATTGGTGCAGGGATGCAAATTCTTGACACCTCAGGATCTGTGGACCCCACAGGATCCCCACATACCTCCACTCACCTTACCTCCTCATAATCCTATATCACCCTTTCCCAAGAACCCTTCGCCACTCACATCCATTACTCCCCTAAAACCATCATACAACCCACCTACACCCACCCACTCAAATTCAAACCATCAACTCACCTCCATATCTTCTTCTTCTTCTACTATTCTTTCTTCTTTTGCTCGAGGGCGAGCAATATTCTAAGTTTGGTGTGGTAAAAGCATAGCTTTTTTTGTTTTTCCATAACCATTGATGGCACCTAAGGCCAGAGAAACCTCTAGAAAGAGAAAAGAGAAGACAAAAGCTTCCACCTCCAAGTCATAGGAGATAGAAAGATTCATCTCAAGGGTCTATAGCTCAGTGGTAGAACATTTGACTGCAAATCAAGAGATCTCTGAGATACCTCTGGGGATACATTTTCCTCCACACAATTATTGGGAGCAACTAAGGGTGGAACATCAAGAGCACTCTGGTATGCGAAATTGCTACTCAGGTTGTGAATTGTTGTTCGAAATTGATTCCCTGGTAATGGCACCAAAAACGGATGCACAGGACCATGGTCTAAACATATCTTCACAACTTCGCATAACTAACCAGCAAGTGCACTGGGTCGTCCAAGTAATACCTTACGTGAGTAAGGGTCGAATCCCACGGAGATTGTTGGTATGAAGCAAGCTATGGTCACCTTGTAAATATCAGTCAGGCGGATATCAAATGGTTATGGAGTTTTCGAAAATAATATAATAATTGATGTTCCATCCTTAGTTGCTTCCAATAATTGTGTGGAAGAAAATGTATCCCCTGAGGTATCTCAGGGATCTCTTGATTTGCAGTCAAATGTTCTACCACTGAGCTATAGACCCTTGATGGAAGCTTTTGTTTTCCCTTTCCTCTTTCTAGAGGTTTCTCTGGCCTTAGGTGCCATCGATGGTTATGGAAAAAAACAAAAAAGCTATGCTTTTACCACACCAAACTTAGAATGTTGCTCGCCCTCGAGCAAAAAGAAGAAAGAATAGAAGAAGAAGAAGAAGATATGGAGGAGATGGATGGATGTGTGTATTCGGCCATATGGGTGGGGTTGGGTGAGAGAGAGATGTTGAATTTTGAAGGTAGTGGGTGTATGGATGTGAGTGGTAAATGGAAAACAGAAGGGATGATCATGAATGGAAAGAGAGATGATGAGGTAGGTGGGGATCCTGTGGGGTCCACAGATCCTGAGATGATCCTGTAGGGTCCACAGATCCTGAGATGATTCTGTGGAGTCCACAAATCCTGAGGTGTCAAGGCATTTACATCCCTGCACCAACTTAGGCATGTAAAATGCCCTTGCACACAACTCTGGGCGTTCAGCGCCAGGTTGGTGCCCATTTTGGGCGTTCAACGCTCATTTGTTACCATTTCTGGTGTTGAACGCCAGAACCATGCTTGTTCTGGGCGTTCAGCACCAGAATGCTGCCCATTTTGGGCGTTCAGCGCCAGAACCATGCTCTGTTCTGGCGTTGAACGCCAGGCAGATGCTCCTCCAGGGTGTGATTTTTCTTCTGCTGTTTTTGATTCCGTTTTTTATTTTTTTGTTTATTTTGTGACTCCATATGATCATGAACCCATAAAGACATATATCTAAGAAAAATATAGTTAGATAAATAAAAATTAGGTTGCCTCCCAACAAGCGCTTCTTTAATGTCAATAGCTTGACAGTGGGCTCTCATGGAGCCTCACAGATGTGCAGAGCTTTGTTGAGACTCTCTAACACCAAACTTAGAGTTTGGATATGGGAGTTCAACTCCAAACTTAGAGTTTGGTTGTGGCCTCCCAACACCAAACTTAGAGTTTGACTGTGGGGGCTTGGGTTGACTCTGCTTTGAGAGAAGCTTTTCCTGCTTCCTCTCCATGGTTGCAGAGGGAGATCCTTGAGTTTTAAATACAAGGGAGTCCTCATTCCATTGAAGGACTAGTTCACCTCTGTCAACATCAATCACAGCTCTTGCTGTGGCCAGGAAAGGTCTTCCTAAGATGATGGATTCATCCTCTTCCTTTCCAGTATCCAGGACTATGAAATCAGCAGGGATGTAAAGGCCTTTAACCTTTACTAACACATCCTCTACTTGTCCATATGCCTGTTTTCTTGAATTGTCTGCCATCTCTAATGAGATTTTAGCAGCTTGCACCCCATAGATTCCCAGTTTCTCTATTACAGAGAGGGGCATGAGGTTTATTCCTGAACCAAGGTCACACAAGGCCTTAAAGATCATGGTGCCTATGGTACAAGGTATTATGAACTTTCCAGGATCTTGTCTCTTCTGAGGCAATGTCAGTTGATCCAGATCACTTAGTTCATTGATGAACAAGGGAGGTTCAACTTCCCAAGTAAAAAGTTAGTTAGTTAGTTGAAACAAATTTTGAAAAGATAAGAAGTTAGGAAGTTAGAAAAGATATTTTGAAATCAAATTTTTGAAAAAGATAAGATAAGAAGATATTTTGAAAAGATATGCTTGAAATTAGTTTTGAAAAAGATTTGATTTTTAAAATCACAACTAATGACTTGATTCACAAGAAATCACAAGATATGATTCTAGAACTTAAAGTTTGAATCTTTCTTAACAAGTAAGTAACAAACTTGAAATTTTTGAATCAAAACATTAATTGTTATTGTTATTTTCGAAAATTTGATATAAAATTAAGAAAAAGGTTTTTGAAAAATATTTTTGGAATTTTCGAAAATAACTAAGAAGTTTGAAAAAGATTTGATTTTTGAAAAAGATTTTGAAAAAGATGAGATTTTTAAATTGAAAATTTGATTTGACTCATAAAAACAACTAGATTTTTAAAAATTTTTGAAAAAGTCAAATCTAATTTTCGAATTTATGAGAGAGAAAAAGGGAAAGATATATATTTTTTTATTTTTGAATTTTTAATGAAGAGAGAGAAAAACAAGAAAAATGATGCAATGCATGAGAATTTTAGATCAAAACATGTGATGCATGCAAAAATGCTATGAATGTCAATATGAACACCAAGAACACTTTGAATGTCATGATGAACATCAAGAACATATTTTTGAAAAATTTTTAATGCAAGGAAAACATGCAAGACACCAAACTTAGAATTCTTTAATGCTTAGACACTAAGAATTCAAGACTGCATATGAAAAACAAGAAGAGACACAAAACATGCAAATGCAAAGATCAAACAAGAAGACTTACCAAGAACAACTTGAAGATCATGAAGAACACTATGAATGCATGAGAATTTTCGAAAAATGCAAGATGCACATGCAATTGACACCAAACTTATAACATGACTCAAGACTCAAACAAGAAACACAAAATATTTTTTTATTTTTATGATTTTCTAATTTTTTTTTGGATTTTTTTGAAAATTATTTTGTAAAAGAAAAATAAGGATTCTAAAATTTTTAATATGAATTCCAGGAATCTTGCCATTTTAGTCTAAAGCTTCAGTCCAGGAATTAGACATGGCTCACTAGCCAGCCAAGCTTTCAATGAAAGCTCCGGTCCAAAACACTAGACATGGCCAATGGCCAGCCAAGCTTCAGCAAACATAGATACCTCTCATGTATACAACAGCTGATATTTCATCCAACTTCATATACTTATGAGTGGAAGCCTCAGTCCAAAAGAATTTAGACATGGCTTTACAGCCAGCCAGGCTTCACATGCTTCATGAAACACTAGAATTCATTCTTTAAAAATTTTGAATAAATTTTTTTTTTTCAAAAACAAAAGAAAAAAATTTTTGAAAGATTTTTGAAAAATTTTTGAAAAGAAAACAAAAAGAAAATTACCTAATCTGAGCAACAGGATGAACCGTCAGTTGTCCAAACTCGAACAATCTCCGGCAACGGCGCCAAAAACTTGGTGTTGTTGCCGGATCCAAACTTGGCACTGATTTTACCGGACCAAAAGCTTGCCGAAAACTCAAACAATCCCCGGCAACGGCGCCAAAAACTTGGTGCGCAGAAATTGTGATCACACTTTTGATTATGTAAAATTCATCGCTCTTTCTTTCCCTGGGGATGGCACCAAACACATGATGCCAATACCATGGTTCACAACTTCGCACAACTAACCAGCAAGTGCACTGGGTCGTCCAAGTAATACCTTACGTGAGTAAGGGTCGAATCCCACGGAGATTGTTGGTATGAAGCAAGCTATGGTCACCTTGTAAATCTCAGTTAGGTGGATATAAAATAGTAATGGGTTTGTCACGTTCATCACATTCAGGTTGAAGTGCGAATGAATATCTTAGAAGCAAAATAAGATGAATTGAATAGAAAACAGTAGTACTTTACATTAATCTTTGAGGAACAGCAGAGCTCCACACCTTAATCTATGGAGTGTAGAAACTCTACCGTTGAAAATACATAAGTGAAAGGTCCAGGCATGGCCGAGATGGCCAGCCCCCTAAAATGTGATCAATAGTCTCCTAAGATGAACAATAGATTAAAACTGAGACCAAAGATGTCTAATACAATAGTAAAATGTCCTATTTATAATAAACTAGCTACTAGGGTTTACAGAAGTAAGTAATTGATGCATAAATCCACTTCCGGGGCCCACTTGGTGTGTGCTTGGGCTGAGCTCGAGTGTTGCATGTGTAGAGGTCCTTCTTGGAGTTGAACGCCAGCTTTTGGGCCAGTTTGGGCGTGTAACTCTAGTTTTGGCTCCTTTTCTGGCGCTGGATGCCAGATTTGGACAGAAAGCTGGCGTTGAACGCCAGTTTACGTCATCTATTCTTGGCCAAAGTATAGACTATTATATATTGCTGGAAAGCCCTGGATGTCTACTTTCCAACTTAATTGGAAGCGCTCCATTTTGAGTTCTGTAGCTCCCGAAAATCCACTTTGAGTGCAGGGAGGTCAGAATCCAACAGCATCAGCAGTCCTTCTTCAACCTCTGAATCTGATTTCTGCTCAAGTCCCTCAATTTCAGCCAGAAAATACCTGAAATCTCAAAAAAACACACAAACTCATAGTAAAGTCCAGAAATGTGAATTTAACATAAAAACTAATGAAAACATCCCTAAAATTAACTAGATCCTACTAAAAACATACTAAAAACAATGCCAAAAAGCGTATAAATTATCCGCTCATCAGCTGGCCCACTTGTGCCTCCAAATTTCTAATGGAGGACCTTGTTTCATTCATAAAACTTAGAGTGGCCTTAGATAGATCAGAGACTATATTTGCTAAGCTAGATGAATTCTGCTCAGAATTCTCTGTCTGTTGCTGAGTGGATGATGGAAAAGGCTTGCTATTGCTAAACCTGTTTCTTCCACCATTATTAAAGCCTTGTTGAGGCTTTTGTTGATCCTTCCATGAGAAATTTGGATGATTTCTCCATGAGAGATTATAGGTATTCCCATAGGGTTCACCCATGTAATTCACCTCTGCTATTGCAGGGTTCTCAGGATCATAAGCTTCTTCTTTAGAAGATGCCTCTTGAGTACTGTTGGATGCAGCTTGCAATCCATTCAGACACTGAGAAATCATATTGACTTGCTGAGTCAATATTTTGTTCTGAGCCAATATGGCATTCAGAGTATCAATTTCAAGAACTCCCTTCCTCTGAGGCGTCCCATTACTCACAGGATTCCTTTCAGAAGTGTACATGAACTGGTTATTTGCAACCATGTCAATGAGTTCTTGAGCTTCTGCAGGCGTTTTCTTTAGGTGAATAGATCTACCTGCAGAATGGTCCAATGACGTCTTTGATAATTCATACAGACCATCATAGAATATATCCAGGATGGTCCATTCTGAAAGCATGTCATAAGGACACTTTTTGGTCAGTTGCTTATATCTCTCCCAAGCTTTATAGAGGCGATTTGAAAAAGAAATTTAAAAAGATTTGATTTTAAAAATTAAAGTTGATTACTTGACTAACAAGAAACAAAAAAGATATGATTTTAAAATTTAAAGATTGAACCTTTCTTAATAGGCAAGTAACAAACTTAAAAATTTTTGAATCAATCACATTAATTGTTAGTATTAATTTCGAAAATATGAAATGGAAATAAGAAAATGATTTTGAAAATAAATTTTGAAAATTTCGAAATTATGAAAGAAAAAAAAAGAAAAAGATTTGATTTTTGAAAAAAGATTTGAAAAAGATAGAATTTTTAAATTGAAAATTTGATTTGACTCATAAGAAACAATTAAATTTAAAAACTTTTTGACTAAATCAAACCAAATTTTTGAAAATTTATGAGAGAATAAGGGAAAGATATTTTTTTTATTTTTGAGTTTTCTAATGAAGAAAGAGAAAAACAACCAAAAGACCCAAAACATGAAAATTATGAATCAAAACACATGATGCATGCAAGAACACTTTGAATGTCAAAATGAACACCAAGAACTTATTTTTGAAAATTTTTTAAGAAAAGAAAAAGATGCAAGACACCAAACTTAGAAATTTTCAATGTTGAGACATTAATAATTCAAAAATGCATATGAGAAACAAGAAAAGACACAAAACAAGAAATTTTAAAGATCAAACAAGAAGACTTACCAAGAACAACTTGAAGATCATGAAGAATGCAATGCATGGATTTTCAAAAAATGCAAGAAAGAGATAAACATGCAATTGACACCAAACTTAAAAGCTGACATAAGACTCAAACAACAAACATCAAATTATTTTTGATTTCATGATTTACATACAACAGCTGATACTTCATTCAACTTGCTTCTGTGCTAATGAGTGGAAGCCTCGGTCCAAAAGAATTAGACATGGCTTTACAGCCAGCCAGGCTTCTACATGTTTCATGAAACTCTAGAATTCCTTCTTAAAAATTCTGAAGAACATAAATTAAAAAAAAAAATTTTAAATTTTTTTTCGAAAATAAAAATAAAAATAATAAAAACAAAAAGCTTAAAATTAAAATAAAATTTACCTAATCTGAGCAACAAGATGAACCGTCAGTTGTCCAAACTCGAACATTCCCCGGCAACGGCGCCAAAAACTTGGTGCACGAAATTGTGATCTCAATGGCGCCAACAACCTGGTACGCACAATCGTAATCTCAATTCTTTGTCACAACTTCGCACAACTAACCAGCAAGTGCACTGGGTCGTCCAAGTAATAAACCTTACGTGAGTAAGGGTCGATCCCACGGAGATTGTCGGCTTGAAGCAAGCTATGGTCACCTTGTAAATCTCAGTCAGGCGGATTCAAATGGTTATGGAGAATTGATAATTAAAACATAATTAAAATATAAACTAGGATAGAGATATTTATGTAATTCATTGGTGAGAATTTTAGATAAGCGTATAGAGATGCCTTCGTTCCTTCTGAACTTTTTCCTGCTGTCTTCATCCAATCATTCCTACTCCCTTCCATGGCAAGCTTATGCAGGGCATCACCGTTGTCAATGGCTACATCCCGTCTTCTCAGTAAAAATGGTCCGAAATGCGCTGTCACCGCACGGAGCTTATGCAGGGCATCACCTTCGTCAATGGCTACATCCCATCCTCTTAGTCAAAATGGTCCAAAATGTGCTGTCACCACACGGCTATTCATCTGTCGGTTCTCGATCATACTGGAATAGGATTCAGTCATCCTTTTGCGTCTGTCACTACGCCCAGCACTCATGAGTTTGAAGCTCGTCACAGCCATCCCTTCCCAGATCCTACTCGGAATACCACAGACAAGGTTTAGACTTTCTGGATCTCAAGAATGGCCGCCAATAATTCTAGCCTATACCACGAAGACTCTAATCTCATTGAATGGAAGGCTCAGTTGTCAGGCGAGGCAACCATGCGTCATGAACCAGAAGGCTAAGAGATATGCACTTAAGCGATTGCAAGTAGAACGGAGGTGGTTGTCAGGCACGCGTTCATGGGTGGGAATGATGATGAGTGTCACAGATCATCACCTTCCTCAGGTTGAAGAACAAGTGTATATCTTAGATAAGAAATAGGCTTGAGTTGAATAGAAAAATAATAGTACTTTGCATTAATTCATGAGGAACAGCAGAGCTTCACTCCTTAATCTATGGTGTGTAGAAACTCTACCGTTGAAAATACATAAGTGATAATGGTCCAGGCATGGCCAAATGGCCAGCCCCCATAAAGGTCTAAGATAGCATAAAACTGATCAAAGATGTCTAATACAATAGTAAAAGGTCCTATTTATATTAGACTAGTTACTAGGGTTTACAGAAATGAGTAAATGATGCAGAAATCCACTTCCGGGGCCCACTTAGTGTGTGCTTGGGCTGAGCATTGAAGCTTTCATGTGTAGAGGTCTTCCTTGGAGTTAAATGCCAGTTTGTATCCTGTTTCTGGCGTTTAACTCTGCTTTGCAACCTGTTTCTGGCGTTTAACTCCAGAATAGGGCAAAGAGCTGGCGTTGAACGCCAGTTTGCATCATCTAAACTTAGGCAAAGTATGGATTATTATATATTGCTGGAAAGCCCTGGATGTCTACTTTCCAACGCAATTGAGAGTGTGCCATTTGAAGTTCTGTAGCTCCAGAAAATCTATTTTGAGTGCAGGGAGGTCAGAATCCAACAGCATCTGCAGTCCTTCTTCAACCTCTGAATCTGATTTTTGCTCAAGTCCCTCAATTTCAGCCAGAAAATACCTGAAATCATAGAAAAACACACAAACTCATAGTAAAGTCCAGAAATGTGAATTTTATTTAAAAACTAATAAAAATATACTAAAAACTAACTAAATCATACTAAAAACTATGTAAAAACAATGCCAAAAAGCGTATAAATTATCCGCTCATCAACAAATTATTCCTTCCAAACAACTTTCTAAAATGCCTCTAAGCATAATACATTATAAAAGAATTAAACTAACAGGTAAGAGAGACATCCTATATCATATTATGTAACCATGATAATTGTTATTATGGGCGAGTCTGAATCATCAAAAATGCATGTGAGGCTATAACAACAATAAAGTTAAAGAAGGAGGTGCCATTTATAAGCATCAACATAAGAAGCTTTGTTCCGAAAAATGCTGGAAATTGAAGCCAAATTAAAGATCGAGGTTTAATAAAAAGTTGTTGTTTCTGCACATTATATTGTTTAGGGTTAACTACGATTTTGGTCCTTAAGGTCTAGGCCAAAAAGTTTTTCGTCCCCAACCTCTTTTGTATACAAAATCGCCCCTAAGGTTTAAAACCATGTTTTAAAATCGTCACTTAAATCTTAAAATTTTGGACCAAATTATCCATAACAAAAAAAATTTATAAAATAAAATAAAAGAAAAATAAGAGAAAGAGAGTGTTTTCGCTCTTGCGAAGGGAGAATGGAAGAAGAAGAAGGGAGAAGGGAAGAAGAAGAAGCTGTCCACAATCCACCTTTGTCTCCTCTTCAGCCACCAAAAATTTAAAACCAAGTTAAACCATACGGACGATTTTAAAACCAAGTTAAACCTTAAGGACCATTTTGTATGCAAAAAAAAGGTTGGGGACGAAAAGAATTTTCGGAGGGACCAAAATTGTACTTAAACCTATTATTTATTAGCATACATAGAGATTTTAATTACAAAGTGTAGTGGTTATTGCTTACAAAGGTTGCATATAACAAATTCTTAGATAGTGTCTAGTTCTTGATTATTAGTACAATTAAGAAAGCAAATTAAAATAAACAGCATGTGAAGAGTTAAAAGAACTTTTTAAAATTCCACTAAACATAATCAATGCATTTAGAAATTCCATTCCCATAGTAAAATTGAGAAGCTTCTTACAAATATGCACTCCTCCAGGAGCCAAGACACTACTATCACCAAAAATGGCATTCTTGTTCACAGTTATGAGAAGAATAAGAAGGCTGGGGTGAGGAGGTTGCAGCTATGTATAGTGTTGTCAGAGCTTGCGAAGAGGAGCAGGCGAGATAGGAGAAGAACAGGAAGAAGGAGAAGAAGAAGAGAATGGAGAGGGGTTTCTCGACGGTGGTGGTTCGGCACAGAATGAGAAGCGCAGTGCACCGTCGTTGTGGAGCAGCGTGTGTGGAGAAGATGACCGCGCCAATGCCCGTGAAGGAGAGCCCCGTGTCGTCATTCGTGGAGGAGAGCACCGCGCAGTCATTGTACGTGGAGGAGAGCATTGCGATCGAGAGCTACTGTTGCCATTAGGAATTCCTTGATTGGCAGGGAACGGCATGTCGCCGTTAGTGACGGGTTATTGAAGTGTTAGGGCTTAGGGTAGTGAACTGATGCACATACATGATACATTTGTTCTTTTTTTTTAAGTTATTTGATTGGGAAAATAATTGGTGGGAATATGATTATCAATCTTTTATAAATGTTATTTATTCAATTTTTTTTACAACGCTTATAAAATATTGTATTTTTATTTAAAAATGTTGTCTTAAAGTTTTTATATTGCAATATTTTATAAATATTATTTTAGATATCAAAGACAACTATTTTTGTGGGTGACCAAAAATTATTATCTTTGCCTTACTCAAAGGCAACTCATCAATAATATTGTCTTTGCCTTTCTAAGACAACTTTTATTAAATGTTGCTTCGAATAAGAGTTAATTTAGGCAAAAAATATTATAATGATAGCTTAACAAATTTATTAGCATCAAATCAAGATAAGAGTATTGATTCATTAACTGTTAGTTTTGACATGACATTATTAGTTGAATCATCACCATCATATAAAATAATTTATTCCTTTGGTAAATCAAAAGCTAATCTTATGACAAATGCTTCCTTATAACGAATATAACTTCTTTAGCAAGCCTCACAAGAAGAAATATAATGACACTCCTAAACAAGCTAACCTTTTCAACTACCTTTCTAGCTCTTTCAAGGGAAGCACTTTCGTGAAACGAAGTAGTTACATAATCATATACTTTATTTACATACTTGAAGAGATACTTGATTGGTTACACCACTTTACATTAAAATGACCTCCATACTTTATAAGTAAATTTCAATTATGAGGGGAATTTTTATTGCCCAAAAGATCCTTACCCCCTACTTAGCATTCGTGCCTTCGTGGACTCAGTCTCAGCATACAAGTTCCTCTCCTTCATGGACGCTTATTTGAGACACAATCAAATTTCAATGTATGAGCCTGATCAAGAAAATACATCCTTCATCACTCCTATGTCCAACTATTATTATGTGGTTATGCCTTTTGGGTTGAAAAATGTAGGGGCAACATACTAGTAGTTGATAAAGAAAGTACTCTCACCCCACTTAGAAAAATTGATGGTGGTTTATATAGATGACATGCTTGTAAAAATCCAAAGTGAAGCCAGTCTATTGACCAACATGACCAAGGTGTTCAACACCATAAAAGGCAGCATAGGATGAGATTAATCTCACTTAATGTACCTTTGACGTAAAAGCAAGAAAATTTCTTACGTTCATACTCACCTATAGAGGCGTTAAAAAGCTAACTCGGATGAATGTAAAACAATCTTGGATATGAAAAGTCTAACCTATTTAAAAGAAGACCAACAATTGATGCCAGGCAAATAGCTTTATCAAGATTCTTGGTTAGGTCAGCTTTGAAGTCATTACCACTGTTAGCAATCCTCAAAAAAGAACACGACTTCCAATGGACTCAAAAATATGAACAAGCTTTTTAAGAATTCAAAACATTCTTATCTCAACCTCCTATTCTTACCCGACCTGAGGTGGAAGAGAAACTCATATTGTATTTGGCTGTACCCAATAAAGTGGTTGCTTTCGCACTTGTCTGAGAAGAGAAAATAGGACAAAAGCATGTTTACTTTACAAGCAAGCTCATGTGACTTTTAAAATTGCTTAGATGATGTCGTGGGTTCATAGTTCCATTATAGAAAACCATTTCTAAGCTTTTAAAACTTCTCGGGACTCTAGCACGCATGATTTCTTTCAAAAGAAGGTTGTTGTTTCCTGGAGGGGTCGTACCTCGTTCAGTTTGAGATTTTTTGCCCTTAAGGTCGGACTTTAGTCTCTTCAATATTTCTTCAAGTTCTCTTTCACTTTGCATTCAAATTCACGTTGTCGTTCTAGTTGGATCTCCAATTGCTTTAAACAACCCTGATGACCTTGAACCAATATCACGGTCTCTATAGCCTCTCTATTTCCTGTTCCTTCAGGAATGTGGATCTGAGAGCCTAACCTTCTTGCTTTAAGGTTGCTTCTATCTCTATCATTAGCAGGACCTTTACCCTTTTCTGATTGTTGGTGTATTGATAAACCCATATTTTACAGTAAATTTTGGCTTGAAAAGAATGGATTTTATCAACTTATCTTGTACTTATTCATAGAAAATTTATCATTTTGTGAATTTCTCTCCTAATTGTGCTTGATGGTGAAAATATGCTTTTTATGCTTGAAAATTATCAAAATTAATTCACCTATATTTTATTTGATGTCTTGATGTATTTGTTTGAGTGATTTAAGGTTTAAAAGGCAAGAATAGCTTGAAGAAAGGAAGAAAAAGCATGCAAAAATAGAGAAATCATGAAGAAATAAAGTTTTGCAAAATTTGCCCAATTACGCGTACGCATGGGTCATGCGTACACATCTTTTGGAAATCTACTAGGTTGTGCGTATGTATGGCAGATGCGTACACATGATTTGCAGCACGTGATTTACTTAAGTAAATATGTGGCTTGCGATTTCTACCCAATTCTGGCCCAATCTAACTCATTTCTAAACCATTTGAAGCATGAACCAGGGGGGATCAACACACTCTACCATCTTCACATTTTTACATTTTCTTCTTAGGTTTAGTGGGATTCTAGAGTGAGAAGCTCTAACTTCTTTCTAGAATCCCTTAGATATTCCTTAATTTTCTTGTTAGTTTTAGGTTTTAGTCTTGTTTAATTGTAGTTTTTATCCTGTTTTCTTGTTCTTGCATTATAATTCTCTTAGAATTTGGTGTTAATTTACTTATCTCTAGTTTATTTTTTATGAACAATTGTTGAATTCTTGATTTTAATTAATGAAGTAATGTTTTAAGTTTTATATGCTTGTTTAGTTTGTTAGCATTGATATCTTGTCTTGGTTAGTTATAGTTGTTATTAGTTCTTGCATTATACCATGCTTTATTTCTATGCTCACCAAATGTTTGATGAAATGTTTCCTTTGATTATGGAGTAGATTTTTATTCTTGGCTTGGAATTGAGATTTTAGGGACCCTTGAGTTATCAATGTCCAATATTAATTGCTAATTTAGGGTTGTTATACTACAAGAAAAACACCCATTCAGCCACACTTTTTTAAGTTACATTTGAAAAGCGTAGTCTGTTCATAGAATAGGCTACGCTTTTCTCCGTATTTCTCTTTTATAAGAGAATAGAAAACACAATTGTGGCATCATTTAAAAAGTGTAGTCATAGATACAATAAAAATCACTTATAAAGTGTAGCCTTATATTAATATCTATAGATACATTTTTCGTACCAAAGGGAGCGCTTTTACAAAGTAATTTATTTGTTATCTTTTGAGTGCACTTCAAAAGTGATGACTAATGTATCTACATAACACCCAGAGAATTACTTTTTTTTGCACATAACACTTGGTGAATTTTTTCACCTTTTCCCCGCGCTATCATTGTTTCGCACAAAGCTAAGAGAGAGTTCATAGCTCTGCTACGCCATCACATGGCTCTTCTCCTTGCACCACATCTTCATACGGCTCTACTACGCCACGCCACCACCGCAGCTCTGTTACATCGTACCCCGCAGCAGCTCTGCTACTTCTCAACGACGCCGCATCTCTCTTACGTCGCACCACCACCTCGTTGTGCTCTTCTGCTTTGCTCTTCCTCTCCTTTGCTAATCGTGCCGTCTCTGCTCCATCTATCTCTGCTCGATTCGCTCTCTCATCCACAATAGGTAGGCTTTTAATTTTTTTCCTGATTTAGGAAATTAGGGTTCTTAATTCCCACTCCCTAATCACTAGCCTGTGTTAAAATTAATTAGGGTTCCTATATCACAATTTCATATTTAATTAGGATTTTTTTATGTCTGGTTCAATTTCTATCGTGCTGTCTGTCATAGAAGCTTTTTCGTGTCACATTTGAGCATTGCTTGTTATTATTAGTGTTGAATTCTAGTTTTGTTCTTTATTCAATTTGTGATGAATTAGGGGTTTTAGCTTTCTCGTGTCATAGCTACTGGATATGCCACTAGGAATTGGGGGTTTTAGCTTCAGAACGATTCACCTGAATCACATTATCCTGCAGGATCAATGGCGAGCAATAGACTTTCATTTTCTCTCGGTGTCATTTAATCAGAAAAGAGGAGAAACTATTAGTTACTGTAGCTTCTGCTAAATGCAACCATTCGTTCATTCATCTTCATCTTTTTTATTCCTACTACTGAATGCATAATGACTGAAACAAAAAAGAAAAATGAATGTTGCATTGTGTGCCTCCGTGCTTTAAATGTAATTCCTTCACCTAAGCCAAATTGCAACCTATTTTGATTACATTTTTGTTAATATGCTTTATTGTAAGATCATAAAGCTAAGGGTGTTCGAAACTGATTCCAATGGAGACGAGAATATTATTAGCTTGTACCAATACATGCTAACTGTGGCCGCTCTGCAACATTGCAATGCTAATTGAGATAGAGAAGGTATGTATCAATTTTCAATTGATTCTGTGAATTTTTGGGGATTTTGGATTCTAATTTTAGGTTTTCTAATTTTGGGGGTTTTGGCTTCTGATTCTCGATTTGTTATGATTCCTTTCTGTGTTTGGCATAAATGGAAGCAATAGGCTCCAAAACTTTTCCAGGAGATTGGCCATTCATTAACAAATTAAAAATGTTAATTAAGTCACATAGATTCATCACAAAGGTAACAAATATGTAAGAACATCAATTGAAGCTTTTGAATCATGGAGAAACATATGAAATGAATTGCCCTCATCTTTTACTCAGAATAATTCCAGTTTCAGCTGTTGATTGGATTGGCAAAATTAATATAAAATGCATAGAGACGGGACTTGAGGCTGATTTATCTTACAAATCAACTCATTCTTTTCTTGGATTTGGTGGAAATCAGAAAGTGGTCAAAGGGAAGATCCTTAATTCATCAACTTTGAATGTTCTGTATGAATTTGATGGTCATTAGGATAGGTATTATATTGTCTTTAAAATTTTTCACTTATTAATTCTTAAACAATTAATTTTATTCTACGTTTAGATTTATGCTAATTTCATGACCATTTTGATGGGGCAAAATAATAAAAGTGAAGGATACAAATAATAGGAAAGTGAGAGTGATATATGATGCAAAAGAAGTCATTAATGGGCTGCAGGCACCAATTGTTAAGGATGTAGAGGTAACATATATAAGACTATTCTCTATGATAACATAGCATGTTATTTGTCTCGTAATATTCACATTGTGTAGTCAACACCTAAAAATGAGTTTTATAAGATCTTATACTTTTTCATCATACGAGCTAGTAGCTTTGTGTTTCAACCTGGTATAATTGTGAATGCAGTAGCTCAACCAAGTTGCTTTCTAACTATTGGCAATTTCTGCTAAGTTGTTTTGCTGGTTTTAGCACTTATTTTTCCTTGAGATAATTGGAGATACTTAGCTTTCTTGTTAAGTTTTTGCATTCTGTCAATTATGAAAGCAAATGATAATCTTAGCTTTCCATTTGGATTTTTATTTTATTCATAATAGACCAATTTTTTTTAGTTTTCTCTTCCGTGCATATCTAGAGGATTTGGGTTGTGACTTGCTTATTCATCAGGATAGTGCTTTTGGCATCCAAGAAGCAGAAAACCTCGAGTGAAAAGTCAGAAACGGAAAGGCTGCAAGCAAAAAAACAGAGAAGCCGTCAAAAGCTTCAGTGAAGGATCAAGGTGAATTGATTGTATCCCAATTTACATATGATGTTATCTGTAGTACTTGCTCTATTTCTTTTAGCATTCTATTGTTTTCACGAAATAGTTTTAGAACTTATTAACTTTGATTAAGTAGTCTTGTCAAACTGTTTCTGGAAACTTCCCTTCTCATGTGTTTGGTTGGGGAAAAAATGGGACATAAGTTTTCATGGATGAGCTAAATACTGACAATTACAGAGCTCACATGAAATTTGCATCCCCATTTTTTACCATCCTGATAAACACACCCTTGATATGAATTCGTATCAAGTTACACAGCTCTATATTTTATAAGTATGTGTCTATTTGTAAATTTTCAATCTCAAATTATTCTGTTTCAATGCCATTGTTAGGAAAAGGAAAGGTAGTAAGAAATCCAAGAAGGAACCTAGTAGGGAGGACATGCATGCAATTGCAGTCGATATTCTGAAGGAAGTTGATAAAATACTATAAGTAATGACTTCTATATGGCAATCAATCTTTTATCGAAATATTGAGTTCTGATTTAATAAACATTTGATTTTGGATTTTCTGCTTGATATATTTCTGGTTAGCTGTGAGGATAATAATTCAGCTTCAAATGCCAGTTCTGCTTCTAAAAAAATTGTGATTGATTAAGCTGTTATATTTTTGAGCCTTTCTGCATTTATTATTTTTTAAGCTGTTGTTAATGCATGTTAATTGAGTGCCAAACATAGCCTGTGATGATTCAACCCAACTGTTTGAGGTATTGTGGAGCCAAGACCCTGTTTACAGGGAGAACCTACTTGGTGAAGCTACATTCATTTGACTTCAGTGGGTTCAACTGAGGCTTTCTTTTGTAAACTAATGTTCCTATTTTGAATTAACCATTTAGTTGTATCCTAATCGAATTGCCTTCACTCGTACTTGAGTTAATTGACTTAGTATTATTTTTTTTTTGTTTTAAATCCTATTTTTTAATGTTTCCACTACCGATGATGTTTTCATCCCAACGTGTCCGAAGTTGTAGTGTACCCAAGTTCCTATTTTTTTAGGGAGAACCTACTTAGTGTTGCTACAAGTCAATGACATTAAAGACTAAAATTGAGGTTGGTCATCTTTGTTTTTTTTTTTTTTTTGAGTTCAAG
>NC_029785.2:31252325-31261118 GCF_000816755.2 Arachis ipaensis
GAGTTCAAGTATTGTTTTTCTTATTGGATTCTTCAAATATGGGCTAATGAAACCAGAATATCTCTCATAAATGATTTTCACTTTATGCAGGATAATTTTGTATCTCTCATTGTATTTCACTTTATTTGTATCTCATTATAAATATTTTTTAATTACTTTTCTATATAATTATGCAGAATAATTTTGAGGATGTTGATGAAGATTAAGCTGTTTATCATTATGGTTTATTGGCAAAGATGGTTCATTGATTAATGACTTCTATATTAGAAGATTTATATATGTAGGATATAATATTTTGGTATTTCATAGTTTGTTAGTAGTAAAATCTAAGTAGTTTCATGCATATTTTGTTATGAGTATGCTTAATTTAATATGAGATGTATGAATATTCAAAATTATGTTCATTCCAATACTTTTGATTCATTATAAATATATTTTGTTGAAATTAAAGATCATTTTTATTATTTAAAGAAATTATTTAGTATTATGTATTTATTTTTATTTAATAACATTTAACTAATTTAATTAAAAATATAAAATTATAAATATTAAGTTGTAGAAAAATATTACTAAATATAGAATTGGAAATATTATTAAATATTAACTTGTAAAAAAATCATTAGAATATTATAAATATGTATATATAAAAAAAACAATGAGGGACCTAAGGCTACACTTATAAATGGTAGCCATGGTATACAATGTGGCTACGTTTTACAGGTAATGCAGTAGCATTGAAAAGTGTAGCCTATTCTGGTAAAAATGGAAGCTGAAAAGCGTAGTTTTTGGTCCTGGACAGCATCACTTGAAAAGCGCACCCTATTCCCAAACACCAAAAGTGTAGCCTTTGGTGCTGAAAAGCGTAGCTTTTGAGAATAGGCAACGGTCGAATAGGCATCCCCCACTAAAGCGTCTCCGTAGTCCGAAAAGCGTAGCCTTAGCATAAATCATTTTTTTTCACTTTTGGCTACACTTTTCAAGTGTACTTGAATGGGTATTTTTCTTGTAGTGTTAGTTGATTTAGTTTCCACTAACACTAGTCTTTCACTAAGTCTAATTAGTGAGTTGACTAGGATTTGAAGATCGAAGTCAATTATGTCTACTTGACTTTCCCCTGATGTTTGGGGATGACAAATGTAAGACCCGGTTAATTAACGGCTATTTTTATGGCTAAATGTGATAGAGGAGATTGAGACGAGAATTTCGGTACTAATTTTATAGAAAACGGACCAAGATTGGACCGAACGGGCCAAACCGGTCCAACCGAACCCAAAATGGGCCCTTGGCCCAACCAAACTAAACCAAAACCCTAGTTTTCAGCACTCTCTCTCCTCACTTATCACTCAAACACGCTGAAATGGAGGCCATGGAGGGAAGAACACTCTATCAAGTTCTCTCCCTTGGTTGATCTTCAAACCACCATAACTTTTGATCTAGAGCTCTGATTGCCGCTCCGTTTGTGGCCACGCGTTCACTGCAGAGAGCTCTAAAAAACCCATACAATCAATCTTAAGGTAAGCCACGTTTTACTGTTCGAAATTCCAGCCCTTGATTTCGAGTTTCATGAGCAAAAATGTTGAGATTTTGGGTTCTTTGATGTTATAGGACCCAACTCTCTTGAAGGAGAAGGTTAATCTTGTCTCCTTGGACCTTGGGTGTAGTAAGATTCTCAACCCTAGTGTGATTTGTTGTTCTATGATGTTTGGGTATTGAGATGTTGTGTATGGGTATGATGATTGTGGCTTAGGTTGTGTATATGTGAATATTAGAGCTTGATTGGTGATTTTGGAAAGCTTGGAAGAGGGTTTTGTGTGATAAAATTTGTTCTTAGAGGTGTTGAGACCTTGAGAGCTTGTGGACAAGTGGTTTGGAAGTGCTCCGGTTGAGCTTGGGTAATCGGCTAAGGTATGGTTTCGGTTTCCCGTATCTAATATGTAATGCGGTAGGAAATACTTAGGCTAGAGGCCCTAAGATAGGCATTGAATTGTTGGTGTTGTTGAATGGTTGAGATATATGATGTGTTCATATATGTGATTATGAATATTGATGCCTTGATTGTGTGAAATATGAGAAATGCATGTTGTGATATATGCTTAATGGATGATTGAGGTTGAATTGATGGGTGGTACCATGATTGATGGTGAGTATGATGTTGATTATGTATAATGATGGTTGATGGGAAAATGGTATTATTGGAAATTGGGATGAGGAAGGATGTATGACATGATATTGTGTTTGTCCTTTAGCCATTTGATTGAGAAGTGTTAAAACGGTTAAATGGTGATTTTGGGAATTTTCGTAAAGGGTCAATGTGTGAGTTGAGGATGGCTTGTTGTTGATTTTGGTACATTTTGAATGATTTCAAAGAGAAGGGTTGAAATTGACATGTTTTGATTGATTTTGAAAAGAGTTGAAAGTGGCTTGTTTTGAAAATGGCACTTTGTGGTTTTGTATGAAAACATAGTTTTTGGGCATACTTTGACGGGACATAACTTGGACTACGGATCTCTGATTTGTGCCAAATCTGTTTAGAAATGAAATTGGATCCAGGATGTCCATGCCGTTCAAAGAACGGGTGAAAAATAATTTAAAATGAGAGAGTTATGACCGTCGGAAGATTGGGGGTTGAATCTGTGAATTCTGCAGCTTTTAACTTAGAAAATTTTTAGCAGAATGACCCCTCGCGCGTAGGCGCACTTGGCGCGTACGCGCCGTTCTTCGAGAAAGCATCATCCACGCGTGCGCGTGGTGTGCGCGAGCGCGTCGATGCGCTGCATCGAATGCCCAGCCATTTTCCAGAGAATTGTGCCAGAGTTGTGCCAGTTTTGTGCCTGGGGCACAATGTATTCGCGCGTATGCATGGCTGACGCGTGCACGTCGTTTGGCTAATTTTCAATCCACACGTTCGAGCGTATGACGCTTGCGCGTCGATGAGTTTTAAGGCCATCCACGCGTGCGCGTGGAGTGCGCGTACGCATGGCCCTGTTTTCATCCCAAAGTTGATTTTTGAGTTTTAAAAGCCAAATTTCATACTTCTAAGCCTCCGATCTCACCACTTATATCTTAAATCATTATGATATGCCTAGCATGAGGAAAAGGGCTAGTGAATGTGGTAACTTGCGAGTGAAGCAAGGGGAAAAATGAATGATCCATGAGGATCAAAGATGATTATGTGAGATGTGGAGGATGGCGGTGGAAGTGCTTGTTATGCCATGGGCCGAAGGGCCGTAATTGTTAATGAATGGCTGGTTATGGATTTAACCGTGAGCCGGATGGCTGGATTATTGCCGTGTTACGGCGGAGCCATGATTATGGCTAAGTATAAATGCATATATGTTGTTGAATGAATTGTGATTGTTTGCACTTCCACTACCGGAGAAGAGGGTTTCCCTGGGAGGAAGCAGTGGCTAGCCATCACGTGCTCCAGGTTGAGACTCGAAGCTCTTTTGACCCTATGTCGTAAGTGTGGCCGGGCACTGTGAAAGACCCGGATGAGCTCGCCCCCATAAATATTCACCAGTGATGGTGATGGATAAATATTCACCAGTGAGGGTGATGGATATGGTTCATGATTATGATCAAGTTTATGATGAGTATAACTCGAGTTGGGGATGCACGACAGAGGGACAGTCCAATGGTTAGCTACCAGGACTTGTCGGGTTGGCTCTATAACCGACAGATGATATCATCATACACTAGGGACAGGCATGCATCATAAGCATACTACATGAATTGTTTGAGATTGCCTATTTGACTGCATATTACTTGCTAATTGTCTAAATGCCTTATCTGTTCCTATTTGTAAATCTCTTGTCTGATATAACTGTGTTTGCTATATTATACTCTTGCTGGTGGTTGGGAGGTCTGAAGGAATTGGAAAGGGAAGTATTAGTTAGACTGAAGAATCTTTAGACAGTTGCCACTTACGGTTTAGTTTGTTTATAAGCTTTGATATTATCTGGAGGAAGTTCTAGGATTGCCTTTGGCTTTCCTCTATTATTATGTATTATATATGTGGAAGCTGTTACCGTGCTGGGGACCTCTGGTTCTCACCCATGCGGATTTTATGGTTTTCAGATGCAGGACCGAGGCTTCTCGTTGAGGCATGCTGGAGACTTCTGATTTAGCGAAGATCCTTTGTTCTCGGGACTCTGTTTTGGTTTATATGCTTGTTTGGATACTTTTATCTCCATTAAATAATACAAACTGTGATGACTCCTCTTATAGGAGGTTTTGGAGAATAGGTTTCTGTATTTGTGTCCTTTTGGATTTTCCTTGGGGTTTTCCTTATTTTATTATATGTATATATTGCTATGCTCGGACCGGTTCTCTTCGCAGCCGGATTTTGAGTCTTGATATTCCTGTTTTTGACACTCTTTGTATATATATAATCTCGCGTTAGCTTATCCTGGTTCGTCACGTTTATCGATCGGAGTGTTGCGCGTTCGAGTTACGGTTTTTGTTTACCCCCTTTTTCTACAAAGGCTCCTAGTTATAATCAATTATTCATACTACTATATGTACTAAATTTTTGTTTTAGAGGTCGTAATACCTTGCCATCTCTGAATTATAACTTAAGCATAAGACTCTGTATGGTAGGGTGTTACAACAAAGTGGGATTAACTCTTAATAATTGCCATGTTTGTGGTTGATAACAAGGATGGAAAACCTAGATGCTCAATCCTTGCCAAGATTCCTTTTAGAATTTAAATTCCTTATTGCTTGCTCTTTTAATTTCTTGCTATTTAATTTCCGCAAGTGAGCTTGACCTCGAATCCATAGCCAATAACGTGCATTCTATTGCAAGTCCAAGGAAGAACAACCTGGGATTAACACTCCCGGTTATTTTGATTTTTACTGTGACAACCTTTTAAAGTTTGATTGAGATTTATTTGTTGGTTTGGACTATACTTACGATGTAATTCTTTTGTGAAAATTCTAAACCGACATTTAGCTCTTATCAAGTTTTTGGCGCCGTTGCCGGGGAATTACAAATGTGTGCTAGTTATTGGTTATTGCTAATACGTTAATATTGTGAATAGTTTATTTTTTTTATTTGCTTGTTTAGGAGTTTGTTTTTCTTTGTCTCTTAGTATCTTTTGCTGTTATTTTCTCTTTTCACTATGAATTCTCACCCTTTTGGTTTTGAGTTTGGTTACAACTACGTTGCAGAAAATGAGAACTTCAATGATGGAACGCATTATGGATCGGAAAATCAATGAGAAAGGAGCCATGTTGTTCTTATAGACAACCTTCATGGTGACAACCTCCTCTGCTCCGTTATGAACGCAATCTATCCCGTAATGCATACCAATCCAATGGATATGGTGGATTTTTTTATGGTTATCAATCTCAACCACTATATGCCTCAACATAGTCCCCAACTACCATATTCACAAGCCCCATCATACCACCAAACACCTCTATATGATCCTAATCCATATCCACCACCACATCACCAACCTTATATGCCTCAAGAATATGAGCCATATACACTACACTTAGAACCACCGCATTCCAACACCAATACTCTCATGGCCCTATTGAACCATCACCACTATATATACCACTTCAATACTCTCACTCTTATGAGCCACCTCCCATATATGAGAACTTTCAACCACATGATGAATTCTCTCATGACGCAAGTTTTCTTAAAGAGCAAGAAGAATTCCAAAGGAGGCATGACGCTCTCATGGCTTTCATGGCCGAAATGAGAGCTTGCTTAGACTCATAAAATGCATGCCACAACCAAAGAATTTTCGTGAATAACTGTGGGGAATTAACTTCAGCCGAAGAGTACGGGATGAAGGAAAGCTTAGAGCCGCAAAAAGAGGAAGAGGCGTTAATGCATGATACTCTCTGATCCTTCTTTCAAGAACAAAGAGAGGCAAGAAAGGAAAAACAAGAATAAATCGAGCATCTGAATGCTGCCATGGCTACCATGGTCGAAGCTGTGAATATCTTAGTCCTACTACGTTCATGCAATCAAAGTGCTCCCATTGACGAATGTGGAGAATTAACCGAAGAGCGTAGTGAGGAAGAGAGCTTGGAGCCTCAAAGGAAAGAAGAAGAGTTAAAGCATGATTTGCAACAAGTGGAGGAAGTTTAGATCATTGAGGATAAAGAAGTGGTTAAAGGGTTAGGAGATGAACAAGTGGATTCAAAGATTGAAGACACTTTCGCACCAACTAGTGATGTTGGTGATCTTGTTGAACCTTCTTCCAGTGCGTTTGAAATTGATGTGGAGGAGGACCGTGCACAACCTCTAAAACATTTTGACAAAACATATTTTGTCAAAATCGCGACACACAGCACTTAATGCGCCATGTGTCGTGACGTATGCCTTCCCCATTTAATTTAAGGACATTTTGTCACTAATTACATGTTATATGAGGCATAAATTCTCTCTCTCCTTCAAGAACAGCTGAAGCCATGCATGGGAGGAACGGAGAATTTTTGTTGAATTTCGGACTTCCGAGCTTGATTTCTTCAGAGCCGTGACCCCACAAAAATTCTAATTCAATAAAAGCGACAGTATCTTCATCTTTGATGTGTGTACATCATGTTGTATTTTTTTATGTTTTATTATATAAAAATTAAATACATAATACTTAATTATAGAGTATTTTAGTGCTTAAGTTGGATATTGCTTTAATATTTTGATTTGATGAATTTTGTAGAAAATAATAAAAAAAGAAGCAAAAAATACAAAACAAACTTAAAAAAAGTAAAGAAAAATTTTTTATATGCTTTGGAGCCTTAGGCCACGCTTTTGAAAGCCTTGCGCATGAATAAAGCAAGCGTGCGTAATATGCAAGCAGGGACGGATCCACTCTTTAGGGTGTGGGGGCAAGCGCCCCCACTACAATTTGGAATTTTATTGAGTAGTATATAACAATAATATTTATTTGCCCCCACTAAATTATTAAATTTGACCCACAATAATTTTTTATTCAACTTTCGATACTTGATATCCAATTTAAGAACTTCATATTAGATGTCCATTATAATGATCAAGTTTCAAATTTAAATAATATTGATGTTCTTTCTTAGAAATCGACTCGAAAGAATATTATCTATCCATTTGTATTTTTTCTTTTAAAATTAGCTTTAGTTTTTTTCATAATAACTACACTAATTAAATGAACTTTTTCAACTATGAATAATATTATCAAGAGCTAATTGTATGAAAGTTGAGTTTTAAATGATTGTTTAACGACATATACAAAAAAAGACATTTTAATTATATTGTCAAGGTTTTAAAATATGAAATATAAAAAATTAAATTTTAAATTATATGTTATTATTTAAATTACTATTTTAATATTTTATTTTGTAATTAGATATTTTAAAACCTAATCATATTTTACAATAACAAAATATAATTATAACAACAATGATGCTATGTATATATAAAATAATTACTTGTGCAGAATAAATCTTAAAATACAAATTTTAAAATACAAAATATACATTAAAAATAAATTAAATGATATATGTATTTATACACAAATTTATAATAAATAATTTGATAGCTAATTTTTTATATAAACATAATATTTTTATTATAAAAATTATTATCATGTTCTATATATTTTGTCCCCACTATTAACATTTTCTGGATCCGTCACTTGCAGCGGCGTTAATCAAAGGAAGGCATGCCCGGATGTGATGCATAAAACAAATGAAGCCATAAATGCATATATATTACCGTGAATTATGCATGCATGGAGCCCACCAATAATAATGCAATCAAAGAAAGCAATGCATGAAGCCAACGAATGCTAAATGACGCATGCATTATAATGAATTAACGAAGCCAATTAAAATCATGCATGAGTTATGCAAATGAAGCAATTAATGAAGTATGAAGCATTTTGCGGCGTGAACCAATTAAAGGCATGCATGAAGCATATAAATAAAGCAACAATGAAGTAAGCAAGGATCGAACTTGCTTCCTCTAACCTCAATGCCCGCATCTCCAAAGTGGTCAAAGCAGAGCCTCAAACGCCCATGCTTGGCGCCTAAAATGCCAGATTCATATGCCTTCAAGAGGATCAACCTTGTCACAAACCTGGCGCATCAAAACGCTCAATATTGGTGCCACAAACACCCACCAACATGTCATCTCCAGGAGCAATAATTCGGCCTCAAAGCAGTGTCTCAACTGGTATCTCTAAAATCAGCTTAATCATTTTGTGTGTATTAGATGTGTCATTTTTTATAAACTATTAGATTTTATTAAATAAAAATAAAAAAATTTTATGAAAGAGAAATATTGATAGATTTTATAAATATAGAATATATTAGTATATACATACATAAATACATTTTAATACAGAATATTTTAAAAATAGTAAGTACAATTTTTTACTTTTAAATAAATAAATATAAAACATATAAATACATATAAAAATATTTTTTATTTATTAAAATTAATTATTATATAACTATATATTTTCTAATGTTACTCGATAGTTTTAAAGCAAAAAAGAAAAGAGGTATAGAGAGACTCTTTTCTGTACAATCTATGTCAAATTGCTTTACCACACCATAATTTTATAATTTCTATACTTCTAAATCATAATCTGCTCTACTTTCTACTCTCTTTGTTCCATGTTCTTGTAATAATTGGTACCACAAGTCCACAACTACTACGACGTTATTAGAAAAAAGAAAATCTATATCTTTTGATATTAATATATGTTTCAAAATATTATATATAATATATAAAAATGTTGATTTTTTTATTTTTCAAATTTTGAAACAAATATTTTTTAATTTTTTATT
>NC_029785.2:31261449-31307476 GCF_000816755.2 Arachis ipaensis
TTTGTGTACATATTTATATATTTTATATTTATTTTAAAGTAAAAGATTATAATTATTATTTTTAAAATATTTTGTATTAAAATGTATTTATGTATGTATATACTAATATATTCTATATTTATAAAGTCTATCAATACTCCTCTTTCATAACATCTTTGATTTTCATTTAATAAAATCTAATGATTCATAAAAGGTGGTACATCTAATACACACAGTTGGACTGATTTTAGACATACCTGCCTCAAGCACCTCTTCATAGCACATTCCAGGAGCAACAACCTTGGGCACAAGTGTGGCGCCACAAGCGCCCAACCTGGCGCGCCAATCTCACTCCACCTTCCAGGAACAACAATTGTGACCCAATCTTGGCGCCTCAAGCGCCCAACCCAATGCCTCAAACGCCAACCTTATGCCACCTTCCAGGAAGCAATTGAAGCCCATCTACTAGAGCGTCAAGCGCCACCCAAGGGACAAAATGGAAAACGCTTGCTTTGGAGGGCGCCTTCGAAGATCAAGCTGGCCCAAGGTATGGATTTTGTGCCTCAAGTGCCATGAAGTGTGTCTCTATGAAGCCTTCAAGCATGCATTTCTTGAGCCACCCCTAAAAGCCCTCAATTTGGTTTAATCATTTCACTCAAGGTCCGCTCCAATTCAACGCAAGCAAGTTCATAATTGCCAACCAATAAAGACCACAAGAATCATCTAGAAGTAGTTAAAATTTTTTTATTTAATTGTAATTTAAATTTCGTTTAACTTTATAATTTAAGAAGTCTATAAATAAGATACACTCCACACTTTTCATACCACTTTGGGGGAGAGTCTTTAGACTCTCTCTTCTCACTCTTATTCTCTTATCCTCTTCCATTTTCTTTTATATCCATTTTGTAATTTCTTTAGTTATGAGTCTCTAATTCTCTTCATTGAAAAAAAGAGCTCTGTTACAATTTAATGGATTAATTTTGTTTTGTTCATCTTCAACTCATCTTTTGTTATTTCTTTAGAAAGAATCTTCCTTCTTCGTCACAAGGATTGACTTATCTTGAGAAAGAAGTTTAATCCAACTTGAATTCCATGTGAGCTTGAGAAAGAATCATGGAATTGATGCTTGAGGTTCTTTCTCATAATGGTTATGAAATTGGGTTTGGGATTGATACGTGACATATAATCATCCCATAACTTGATTCATGAAATTGTGTGGCTCTAAATCAGAGATCAATCTTTATCTCTTCTCATGAGCAATTAGATAAAGAGATTGGTAATTGATCAAGTTAAGAGAGATTGAATTTGTAAGAACTACAATTAAATAACCACTTAATTAAAATAATTTAATTACCTAAAATAGGTTCAAAATTTAGAATATTAATTAGAAAATTTAAATATGATATTTGGACTCAGTAGATTTTTTTGAGTTGGAAAATGTAATTTTCTGCGAACAATTGCGTAAAAAAGCATACCGGTAATTTAGCCGGCAGTATCGGCTTAAGTCTATCTGTCTAGTACTGTGTGAAAGTAATAAAAACTGTAGAAAAATTTAGAAAAATAATTAAAGTTAAAAACCAGGCACTAATTATAAAGATTTGGCCCAAACTTAGGCCAAACGGGCAAAAAATGCTAACGGATTGGACTGGGCTCAAGTTGGGTCGAAGCCCAACATATATAAACCCATTAATGAACCCAATTCAGCTCACAACTCACTCAAACACAAGTGTGCAGCTGAAGTGAGGAAGGGAGCAAGGGTTTCAAAATACTATTCACATCTATCTTCAATTGATCATAACTTGAATTATGGTGCTCAGATTCATGAAAGGTTTACGGCTACACAAAGCTCTCGCCAAGCCCGTTAGTTCTATCTAACTTTTGTTGGTAAGATTTCGAAACTCCCTTCCCATTTTTCAGGTTTATGAATTTTGAATTTTAAGATTTGGTTTTGAGTGAGTTCTTGTGATTTTGATTATTTAGGGGTGTTGTAGCATTGAAGTATTATTGGGTTTTGCCCCAAAACTATTAGGTAAGGTAAGAATGCCCTAAACCCTTATGGATTTATGATTTTGGTAAATCCTATGTATTAATTATGATGAATTAATTGTGTATAGTTTGGAATTTATGATTATTGAAGATTTTGGATTGTGTGGTGGCTTGATTGAACTTGAAAACTTGTGGAAGCTAGGTTGAGGTCAAATTTTGGTATTTGTTGCATATTGGGAATCGGTCAAGGTATGGTTTCAGTTTTCTCTATGTAATATATAATATTTCGTGAACCTTAGGCTAGTGGACTTTAGGATAGGATTGAATTGGTTGTTGATAATTGTTGAATTGATAATGTATGATGGTATTGTTGATTGTGATGAATTATGATGTTAATTTTGATGATGGAGTTGGATTGTGGTAACTATGGGATTTATGATGAGGTTTGGTAAATGATGCTTATGAATAGTGAGAATGTGCCAAATTGCTAATGTTGGAATCTTAATGTAGAAATTGTGGATGTTGTTGAATTATGGTGAATTGAATGATAAATTAAGTGTGAAAATGATAGAGAAAATAGAATGGTAAGTGATGAAATATATGGATATGATTGTGGGTGTTGAATGGTAAATTTTGACATGATTTAGAATGTATATGAATTGGTTTGGTTTTGAGAGTTTTGGAAACTAGAGAATTTGCAAAACTTTGCTTTTACTGAACTTTGGCTGATGATAACTTGAGTCTTAAACCTTGAAATTGAGAGATCTTTGTTTTAAATTAAATATGATTTTCAAGAGCTTTAAAATGATATAAATTTTGAGGAAAATAGATTTTTGTAGAGGAAGTTATGAACATTTGAAGTTCGGTGAAGAACTGAAAATTCTACAGCTTTAAAATTTTCTAAGTCTGCTAAGGGTCGCGTACGCGACACTGGCATTCATCACTACCTGGGAGTTTTGGGTACGTGGGCACTGCATGCGTACGCGAAAGTCCAAATTTTATCCTTTGCATACACGAAATTTTACACGCAACGCGAGCATACAATTCTATTTTGGAACACTCGCGTACACGAATGGGTGCCGCATACGTAGACACCTAAAATTTCAAGGCATGCGTATGCGGACAGGGGACTTGGGTACTTGAGATCCCTATTTTGCTGAAAAATAGTTTTTCTTAACATTTCAAGGATTCTCTAGCCTTCCAAACTCCTTTAACTACTGTTTAAGATTGCTAACTAGTAATTGACACTTAAGACAAATGAGAAAGAGTTAGAGGGCTTAAATTAGATAAAGTTAGTTAAATCTTAGAAGGCGAAGACTTAGGCATACTATGACTTGTGGATGAATTAGTCTGAGTAAGTTAGTGGAGAGTTCTTTGATATTGAATGGAGGACACATGAAGTGATGATGACCTTATTTTGAAATTGAGTGCTAACTAGTAATTGACACTTAAGACAAATGAGAAAGAGTTAGAGGGCTTAAATTAGATAAAGTTAGTTAAATCTTAGAAGACATAGACTTAGGCATACCATGAATGGTGGATGAATTAGTCTGAGTGAGTTGGTGGAGAGTTCTTTGATATTGAATGGGGGAAACATGATGTGATGATGACCTTATTTTGAGATTGAGAACATTGAGGTATGAATGCCGAGCATGATGAGACTCAGAATGAGCTGAGAGATTTTACTATGAATCATTAAACTGTTTTTCAATAATATTAATGAAATGTTGGCTTATGGGCAGTGGTTCGTGCCGCTTAAGCTGAGTTGTAGGCGTAGGGCATGGTGTTCATCCCGCTTACGCTGAGGTGTGAGGGCTATGGTAGAAGCCCCGCTCACATACTTTCGGTCATAAGAGTGGCCGAGCACTATATCTTAGGGAAAGTGAGTCGGACACTATATAAACATGACCGAAAGTGACCGAAAGTGTGATAAACGTGACCAAAAGTGACATTGTGTTGGGTTGGCAGTTGAACTAACAATATGATATCACAACCAATAGGACAGACATTCATCATATACATTTTCTATCTGTTTGATTGCTTTGCCTATTTGCACCCTCTGCCTAATTATATAACATGCTTAACTGCTTCTTGATTTACTTGCCATATGTGGGCATTACTTGTTTATTACTTGTATGCAACTATTTGTGTTTGTTACTGAGGTTGAGGATGTTCGGTAGGTGGTGGCAATATGGTCGCATGGAGGTAAGGCTGGTGAAAGCTGTGGGACAACGGTGTTAGTTTAGTTAGAAATTTCCTAAGTTAGATTACCCTTGTTTCATAATGGTTTTAAATTATGGTTTTAAATTTAGCATTGCTTTAAGTTTGAATCTTAAGTTTGATGTGATATTCTAGGATTATTGTTAGCATCCCAAAACCATATATCTTACATCGCTAGGCACTATTACCATATTAAGAACCTCCGGTTCTCATACCATATTCTGTTCTTATTTTTTAGATGCAGGTTGTGACCCACCTCGGTGAGTTGCGAGATGGTGATAGAGCGGAGGATCTTTTACTTTATTTTGCATTTTGGTTTACTTTGTTATAGGCTCTCTCTCACTTTTGTATCTTTGTTGCCTTAGAGGCTTGACTTTGAGAGATAAGTTGTATGTTGTTGTTTAACTTTTCAAAAACTCTGTATTGTCTATATATGACTAGTCGGCCTAAACTCCACGGGCTATTGCTAGTGTTCCTTTGACTATCATACTTATATACCTATTTTGATTATTAATGTATTACATTGTATCTTGTGCCTTTACGCTTTTAGTTATCGTGTGAATGCTTGGCACTTTTCTGTTTCTGTTTTGAGTTGTAATTCTTCCTCGGGGTTCTCGTATTATTATTATTCCTTTCTATATATATCGTATAAGCCTTAGAATTGTCATGGAACTTAATTATCCTTTGCTTTACGATATGAGGTAAGGCTTAAGGTAATTAGGGTGTTACATTTAGTGGTATCAGAGCAGTTCGTCCTCGTGAACCTGAGGGCTGGACCGATTGTGCTTCATGCATACTCTGTGTCTTTTTATTTCATGCTATTTAGGTTTATCTACTTGATATGTGTATAGCATGCTTGTTTGCGTGTGCCTTTTTGTGATTATTGAAGTACTAAGCTTTTGATATAGAGATTGATCACCTTGATATCGACTCTTTGGTGTATACAAGAACCCTAATGGCTACTCGTGGATGAGGTCGTACGAGTGCACGAAGAGGCAATAAGGGTAATCAACTCATTAATGAACATACCGAGTTTATGGCGGCAATGTCCAACTTGGCTAATACTATGGAAGCGAATGATGCTGCGACTATGCAAGCTGTGGAAAGGATGGGCCAACTGGCTGGGAACGGGAATGGAAATGGAAATGGGAATGGAGAAAGAGACAGTAACAACTTGGGTGGTGCTCCGATGACCTTGGCTTCATTTGTAAAAGTCCATCCACCGACTTTTAAGGGGTCAACCAACCCTACTAAAGCAGATAATTGGTTCCAGGCCATGGAGCGTGCTCTGCAGGCTCAACATGTTTCAAACATTCAATTTGTAGAGTTTGTAGTGTACCAACTTCTGGAAGAGGCACAACATTGGTGGCAAGGAGAGTGTCGCTTACTACAACTTCAGAACGCCGACATTCCTTGGGACGTATTTCAGACGACATTTTACAAGAAATATTTCTGGAATCAGTAAGAGAAGCTAGGAAGTTGGAGCTTATGCAACTGAAGTAAGCTCATTGTCCATGGCCAATTACACTAGTAGGTTTGAGGAACTTTATAGGTTCTCTAGGGTGTGTCAGGGTGTCCCGGAGTCCTATGAGAGTTGAAAATGCATCAAGTATCAAGGAGGTCTGAGGGATACCATTATAATTACTGTGTCTCCTTTGGAGATTTGGGTATTTTCTGAGCTTGTAAACAAAGCAAGGGTGGTGGAGGATTGTGAAAAGAAGGTGGCACTAGAAAGAGACACTCAAAGAGGAAACAACAACCGTGGGCATGAAAAGTACCTTCAGCCTAAGGGTCAGAGCTTCAAGACGGGTGGACACACACCTCAACACCTTCAAGGTAGAGGAAATGATAGGAGGAACAATTATGATCAGTACCACCAGACATGAGAAGGAGGTGTTTGTTTCGTTTGTGGATTATTGGGTCATCTGGCAAGGGATTGCACTAGTAGAAGGAACCCGAATGCGGGTCGGAACCAACACCAAGGTCGAGTGTTTGCTGTGAATGCCTGTGATACTTCTCAGGCGGATCGGTTGATGAGAGATAAATGTTTATTTGGCGACAAAACATTGGTTACATTGTATGATACTGGAGCCTCGCATTCGTTTATTGCATTTGATAAAGTTGAAGAACTAGGGTTGAAAATGTCAAAATTAGCTTTTGATTTGCATGTGCATATCCTGTATCAGGCAGTTGTGACTAGATCAGGTTATAGGCAAATATCTTTCAAGATTGAGGATAGAAACTTTGTTCATGATTTAATGTGTTTGCCAATGGTTGGGTTGGAGAAGATTTTGGGGTTCGATTAGTTGTCAAAGAATTGGGTATTGTTGGATTGCTTTGAGCAATCAATTCTATTTATGGCGGAGGGAGAAGGAGGAGTAGTGATAGCTGAGGGTTATTACCTGAACTCTATGTTGGTATATTGTAGTGGGGAAGAATGTCAGGGTTATATGCTTTTGGTTGTGAATGCGTTAGGTGATGAACAAACATTAGATCAAATTCCGGTAGTTAGGGAGTTCCCAGAAGTGTTTTCGAAAGATATTCCCGAATTTCCACCTCAAAGGGAAATTGAATTTACAATTGACTTGGTACCGAGAGCTAGACCAATGTCAATTGCATCGTACAGAATGGCTCCGATAGAGCTGGCGGAACTTAAAACTCAGTTAGAAGAGCTTCTAAACAAGAGGTTCATTCAATCGAGTGTATCTCCGTGGGGAGCACCAGTTTTATTGGTGAAAAAGAAAGGTGGAGGAATGCAACTTTGTGTGCACTACCGGCAGTTAAACAAATTAAAGTGACTGTGAAGAACAAGTATCCGTTGCCTAGGATCGATGACTTAATGGACCAGTTGCAAGGAGCTGGGGTGTTTTCGAAGATTGATTTGAGATTCGTTTACCATTACATTATGGTGAAGGAGGATGACATTCCGAAAACTTCGTTTATGACGCGCTATGAACACTACGAGTTTGTGATGATGTCCTTTGGGTTGATGAATGCACCTGTTGTGTTCAAGGATTACATGAACAGAGTATTTCGTCCCTTTTTGGACAAATTTGTGGTGGTGTTCATAGATGATATCTTGGTGTATTCAAATACAAAGGTGGAGCATGAGGAGCAGAATTGCCAATTTCATGGACTCCCGTAGGAAGATCCAAACTTATTCATATCTAACTTCCTGCAAATCTGTGACATTGTGAAGATGAATGGAGTGAATCATGAGGTCTACGAGCTCCTGCTCTTCCCATTTTTTGTGAGGGACAGAGCAAAGTAGTGACTTGACTCTCAACCCAAAGAGAGCCTGGACACGTGGGACAAGGTGGTCACTGAATTTCTGACCAAATTCTTTCCATCTCAGAAGCTGACTAAGCTTAGGGTGGATGTCTAGACCTTCAGACAGAAAGATGGAGAGTCACTTTAAGAAGCTTGGTGATGAGCGGATATTTTATACGCTTTTTGGGGGTAATTCAATGTAGTTTTTAGCATGTTTTAGTTAGTTTTTAGTATATTTTTATTAGTTTCTAGGAAAAATTCATATTTCTGGACTTTACTATGAGTTTGTATGTTTTTCTGTGATTTCAGGTATTTTCTGGCTGAAATTGAGGGAGCTGAGCAAAAATCTGATTCAGGCTGAAAAAGGACTGCAGATGCTGTTGGATTCTGACCTCCCTGCACTCGAAATGGATTTTCTAGAGCTAAAAGAGTCCAAATGGTGCGCTCTCAATTGCGTTGGAAAGTAGACATCCAGGGCTTTCCAGTAATATATAATAGTCCATACTTTGCTCAAGGATAAATGACGTAAACTGGCGTTCACGCCAGTTCCATGTTGCATTCTGGCGTTAAACGCCATAAACAGGTTACAAGTTGGAGTTAAATGCCAGAAATAGGTTACAACCTAGCGTTTAACTCTGGAAATAGCCTAGGCACGTGTAAAGCTCAAGTCTCAGCCCCAGCACACACCAAGTGGGCCCCAGAAGTAGATTTCTGCACTATCTATCTTAGTTTACTCATTTTCTATAAACCTAGGTTACTAGTTTAGTATTTAAACAACTTTTAGAGATTTATTTTGTACCTCATGACAATTTAGATCTGAACTTTGTACTCTTTGATGACATGAGTCTCTAAACTCCATTGTTGGGGGTGAGGAGCTCTGCTGTGTCTCGATGAATTAATGCAATTATTTCTATTTTCTATTCAAACACGCTTGGGTGAGGAGCTCTGCTGTGTCTCAATGAATTAATGCAATTATTTCTATTTTCTATTCAAACACGCTTGTTTCTATCTAAGATGTTCATTCGCACTTCAATATGATGGATGTGATGATCCGTGACACTCATCACCATTCTCAACCTATGAACGCGTGTCTGACAACCACCTCCGTTCTACCTTCGATTGAATGAGTATCTCTTGGATTCCTTAATCAGAGTCTTCATGGTATAAGCTAGAATCCATTGGCAGCATCCTTGAGAATCCGGAAAGTCTAAACCTTGTCTGTGATATTCCGAGTAGAATTCAGGGATTGGATGACTGTGATGAGCTTCAAACTCACAAAGGTTGGGCGTAGTGACAGACGCAAAAGGATCAATGGATCCTACTCCAACATGAGTGAGAACCGACAGATGATTAGCAGTGCGGTGACAGCGCACCTGGACCATTTTCACTGAGAGGACGGATGGTAGCCATTGACAATGGTGATCCACCAACATACAGCTTGCCATAGGAGGAACCTTGCGTGCGTGAAGAAGAAGGCAGGGAGAAAGCAGAGATTCAGAAGACAAAGCATCTCCGAAACTCCAACATCTTCTCCATTATTGCATAACAAGTATTTAATTCCTGCTCTTTTATTTTTCGCAATCGAAACTGATAATTATAATTGATATCCTGACTAAGAACTACAAAATAACCATAGATTGCTTTAAGCCAACAATCTCCGTGGGATTCGACCCTTACTCACGTAAGGTATTATTTGGACGACTCAGTGCACTTGCTGGTTAGTGGTACGAGTTGTGAAAAGTGTGATTTACAATTCGTGCACCACCTGGGAGAGGTACAAGCTGATGATTAGGAAATGTCCTCCTAACCTGTTTCTAAAATGGACCAGGCTGCAGATCTTTTATGATAACCTCTCTGAGATAGCCAAGATATAACTGGATAAATCCGCAAGTGGTTTCTTGCATATGAAGATGATGCCTGAAGAGGCTAACAAGCTTATTGAGATGGTTGCCAACAACCAGTATCTATACACTTCTTAGAGAAACTTGTGAACACTGGGACTACTCAGAAGAAAGGAGTCATGGAGGTGGACACACTGGATGCTATCTTGACTCAAAACAAGCTCATAACTTGACCGGGATGCAAGTTCAAAACACTGGATTCCAGCAAATTAGTGTGATCTCTCAACACTTGACCGGGATGCAAGTTTTAGCTATTAACACTCAAGATGCACCCTGACGAACCGGACTTCCCGCCAGTAAAGAATTTTATAAAAATAATCGCATTGTAAGTATAGCTTCTAAACCAACAGAAAATCCTTTCGTACAAAAACTTGTTTGTCACTTAAGCAAACCCAATAAAATTAATAACTGAAGTATTTAAACCTCGGGTCGTCTTCTCAAGGAATTGCAGGGAAGTATGCTTTATTATTGGTTATGAAATTGTATCTTTTTGGGTTTTTGAAATAGGGAACAAGGAAAATAAATTGGCAGGAAATTAAATTAATAACTATAAAAACTCTTGGCAAGGTATGAGAACTGGAAATCCCATCCTAGTTATCCTTATCAGGTGTGATGAGAATTGTTTATTGCTCCCACTTAGTAAACCCTTACTAAATAAAGAAAAGTCAAGTGGACCAATCAATTTGATTCCTCAAGTCCTAGTCAACTCCTATGGAAAGACTAGCTTAGAGGGATCTAAATCAATAAGCAATTTCCAATTTTCAATCAACTGCTGAGTTTGACAACTCAAGTGTCACCAATTATTCAATCAAAGCCAAAAGGGAAAAAATCCAAATTATTTATATCATAAATAGAAGAAAACAATCATAAATCTGAAATACCTCAAATTGCATTTAAACATAAATTCAAATCTAACATGGGAAGGTTCATAAGCAAATTTGGCAACATAAGTAATTAACAAGTAAAAGCATTAGAATAAATAAAAGTAGAAGAGAAACATAAATTAAAGGAACATTGAACCTGGAATGAAGAAATAACCATAAGCTAAAAGAAATCCTAATTCTAAAACCTGAAAGAGAGGAGAGTGCCTCTCTCTCTAGAAAACTACATCTAAAACCTAAAATTGTGTA
The DNA here is from genome assembly GCF_000816755.2 of Arachis ipaensis. Lineage (NCBI taxonomy): Eukaryota > Viridiplantae > Streptophyta > Magnoliopsida > Fabales > Fabaceae > Arachis > Arachis ipaensis. The sequence continues at coordinate 31,271,936 of NC_029785.2, forward strand.
TTCTGGAATGTATGTTCAATGAATGATTTGATTCTCCCACTTTATAGCCTCTAATATGTGTTTTCTGAGCCGAAAACGGGGTCAAAAACAGCCCAGAAATTGCTGAGGGTGTTTTCTGCAATTTTCTGCACTTGGCGTCCGTCACGCGTGCGCGTGGGTCATGCGTGCGCGTCATTTGGAGATTTTCCTTGCCACGCGTACGCGTCAGTTACGCGTACGCGTCGGTCGTGCTTTTTGCTAGGCGCGCGTTCACGTCGTCCATGCGTGCGTGTCGCTTGCATTTTGCGCTAGGCACGCATCCGCGTCGTCCATGCGTGCACGTCGCTGCCATTTTCTTCTGTGTTACTTCTATTTTTGCATGTTTCCTTTCTGTCCTTGATGAGCGGATATTTTATACGCTTTTTGGGGTTAATTTCATATAGTTTTTAGTATGATTTAGTTAGTTTTTAGTATACTTTCATTAGTTTTTAGGCAAAATTCATATTTCTGGACTTTACTATGAGTTTGTATGTTTTTCTATAATTTCAGGTATTTTCTGGCTGAAATTGAAGGAGCTGAGCAAAAATCTGATTCAGGCTGAAAAAGGACTGCTGATGCTGTTGGATTCTGACCTCTCAACACACGGAATGGATTTTCTGGAGCTACAGAAGTCCAATTGGCGCGCTTCTAATTGCGTTGGAAAGTAGACATCCAGGGCGTTCCAGCAATATATAATAGTCTATACTTTGCTCAAGGATAGATGACGTAAACTGGCGTTCAACGCCAGTTCCATGTTGCAGTCTGGCGTCCAGCGCCAGAAATAGGTTACAAGTTGGAGTTCAACGCCAGAAACAGGTTACAACCTGGCGTTGAACGCCCAAAACAGCCCAGGCACGTGAGAAGCTTAAGTCTCAGCCCCGGCACACACCAAGTGGGCCCCAGAAGTAGATTTCTGCACTATCTATCATAGTTTACTCATTTTCTGTAAACCTAGGTTACTAGTTTAGTATTTAAACAACTTTTAGATTTTTATTTTGAACCTCATGACATTTTTAGATCTGAACTTTGTACTCTTTAACAGCATGAGTCTCTAAACTCCATTGTTGGGGGTGAGGAGCTCTGCTGTGTCTCGATGAATTAATGCAATAACTTCTGTTTTCCATTCAAACATGCTTGTTCCTATCTTAGATTCCATAATCAGAATCTTCATGGTATAAGCTAGATTGATGGCGGTATTCATGAGAATCTGGAAAGTCTAAACCTTGTCTGTGGTATTCCGAGTAGGATTCTGGGATTGCACGGCTGTGACGAGCTTCAAACTCGCGAGTGTTGGGCGTAGTGACAGACGCAAAAGGATCAATGGATCCTATTCCAGCATGAGTGGGAACCGACAGATGATTAGCCGTGTAGTGACAGCACACGTGGACCCTTTTCACTGAGAGGATGGATGGTAGCCATTGACAACGGTGATCCACCAAGACACAGCTTGCCATGGAAGGAACTTTTCACTTTTGCATGCATGAAGGAAGAGGAATACAAGAGAAAAGCTGAAATTCAGAGGACAAAGCATCTCTAAAACCCCAACACATTCTCCATTACTGCATAACAAGTAACCTTTAATTCATGCTTTCTTGTTCATTTGCAAGTCAACTGATAACCACAACTTAATATCCTGACTAAGAGTTGCAAGATAACCATAGCTTGCTTCAAACCAACAATCTCCGTGGGATCGACCCTTACTCACGTAAGGTATTACTTGGACAACCCAGTGCACTTGCTGGTTAGTGGTACGAGTTGTGAAAAGTGTGATTCACAATTTGTGCACCAAGTTTTTGGCGCCGTTGCCGGGGATTGTTCGAGTTTGGACAACTGACGGTTTATTTTGTTGCTTAGATTAGGAAAAATTTTTCTTTTAAAATCCCTATTTTCTCTTTTTAAATTTTTCAAAAAATTTTATAAACTGATAATTGAGTTTTTCTGTTTGAGTTTAGTTTCATATTTTAAGTTTGGTGTCAATTGCATATTTTTATATTCTTTTAAAATTTTTGAAATTTGTGTTCTTTGTTCTTCCTTCATCTTCAAGTTGTTCTTGTTTATTTTTCTTGTTTGATCTTTAGTTTTTCTTGTTCTGTTTCTTTTCTTGTTTTTCGTGTGCCTTTTCAAAACATTAGTTTTCAAAAAAAAAATTTTATTCTTAGTTATTAAAAATTACTTCTTCAAAACAAGTGTTACATTTACTGCCCAATTGGCTAGAGCGTTGGTCTATGTTCTTGGTAATTGGGTATCTTCTTTTTAAATCCTTTTTTTTAAAATATTTTTTTTTTATTAAATCTTGTGCCAAACTTTAAGTTTGGTGTTTTCTTGTTAATTTTTCTTTGGTTTTTGAAAATTTTATTTTGGTTTTCTAAAAATTTTAAGTTTGGTGTTCCACCTTCATGTTCTTGTTGTTCTTGTGATTCTTCAAAGTGTTCTTGAGTCTTCCTTGTGTTTTGATCTTAAAATTTTTAGTTTTGTGTCTTTTATGTGTTTTTCTCTTTCATCATAAAATTCAAAAAAAAAATATCTTTTTCTTCATTCCACTCATAATTTTCAAAAAATTAGCATTAAATTATTCATCAAATTTAAAAATCAAATCCTTTCAATCATATCTTTTTCAAAACTTCCTAACCATTTTTCTTCTTTCTCTCTCTTCATTTTTCGAAAATCTTCACCCATTTTTATTTATTTTATTTTAATTCATTTTATTTTCAAAATAAATAAATAAAAATACTTTTTTTTCTATTTTACATCATCTCCCCTTCTCCATCATGGATCTAAGTGGAAATGAACAGTCCAGAAGGACTCTGGGGTCATATGCTAACCCCACTACTACTTCATATGGGAGTAGTATCAGTATACCCTCCATTGGAGTCAGTAGCTTTGAGTTGAATCCTCAGCTCATTATCATGGTGCAACAAAGTTGCTAGTATTCCGGTCTTCCACAGGAAGAGCCTACAGAGTTTCTGGCACAGTTTTTACAAATTGCTGACACAGTCCATGATAAGGAAGTAGATCAGGATGTCAACAGACTATTACTGTTTCCATTTACTGTAAAAGACCAAGCTAAGAGGTGGTTAAATAACCAACCTAAGGCTAGCATAAGGACATGGAAACAGCTGTTAGAAAAATTCCTGAATCAATATTTCCCTCCAAAACGGATGACACAGCTAAGGCTGGACATCCAAGGCTTTAAACAAGGAGATAATGAATCTCTTTATGATGCCTGGGAGAGATACAGAGAGATGCTAAGAAAATGCCCCTCTGAAATGTTTTCAGAGTGGGTTCAGTTAGACATCTTCTACTATGGGCTTACAGGAAGGGCTCAGATTTCTCTAGATTACTCAGCTGGTGGATCTATCCACATGAGAAAGACAATTGAAGAAGCTCAAGAGCTCATTGATACAGTTGCCAGAAATCAGCATCTGTACCTAAGCAGTGAATCTTCCATGAAAGAAGAGGCTAGAACAGTGACTACTGAACTCAGTCCTGCAGAACAAGCTACTGAATTCAATCAGCAATTGAATTTTCTAACAAAACAGTTAGCCGAATTCAAGGAGAGACTACAAGAGACAAGAATGGCTAATATAAATATAGAAGTACAATTAAAGCAAACAAAGCAGCAGCTGTCAAGACAAATAACAGAAGAGTGCCAAGCAGTTCAATTGAGAAGTGGAAAAACATTTGATGCCCCACCTCAAGGTAGCAGGAAGCCAAGAAATGAGCAAACTACCTAAAATCCATCTGAGGACAGTAAGAGCCCGGAGAAGAATAATTCTGGCAATCAAACGCCAGAAATTGGGTGGGAAGCTGGCGTTGAACGCCCAAACCATGCTCAGTCCTGGCGTTCAATGCCAGAAACAAGCAAGAAATTGGCGTTGAACGCCCAAAAGAAGCACAGTTCTGGCGTTCAGACGCCAGGAACAGGTGAGGAGTTGGCGTCCAACGTCACTCCAACTTCTAACCCTGGCATTCAAATGCCAGCGAGGGATCAGACATACACAAGTACTGATAACAACCCCTCTAAAAAGGCTTCTCCAACCGCCTCTGTAGGAAATAAACCTGCAGCAACTAAGGTTGAAGAATATAAAGCCAAGATACCTTATCCTCAAAAACTCCGCCAAGAAGAGCAGGATAAGCAATTTGCTCGCTTTGCAGATTATCTCAGGACTCTTGAAATTAAGATTCCGTTTGCAGAGGCACTTGAGCAAATACCTTCTTATGCCAAGTTCATAAAAGAGATCTTGAGTCATAAGAAGGATTGGAGAGAAACTGAAAGAGTTCTCCTCACTGAAGAATGCAGTGCATTCATTCTGAAAAGCTTTCCAAAAAAGCTTAAAGATCCCGGAAGCTTTCTGATACCATGCATATTAGAGGGTAATTGCACCAAGACAGCCTTATGTGATCTTGGGGCAAGCATCAACCTAATACTTGCATCCACTATCAGAAAGCTTGGTTTAACTGAAGAAGTTAAACCAACCCGGATATGTCTCCAACTTGCTGATGGCTCCATTAAATACCCATCAGGCGTGATTGAGGACATGATTGTCAGGGTTGGGCCATTCGCCTTTCCCACTGACTTTGTAGTGCTGGAAATGGAGGAGCACAAGAGTGCTACTCTCATTCTAGGAAGACCTTTCCTAGCAACTGGACGAACTCTCATTGATGTCCAAAAGGGGGAAGTCACCCTGAGAGTCAATGAGGATGAGTTTAAGTTGAATGCTGTCAATGCCGTGCAGCATCCAGACACACCAAAAGACTGCATGAAAGTTGATCTTATTGACTCTTTGGTAGAGGAGATCAACATGGCTGAGAGTCTCGAATCAGAGTTGGAAGATATCTTTAAAGATGTTCAGCCTGATCTTGAGGATTCAGAGGAATTAAAAGAGCCTCTGAAATTTCCTCAGGAAGAGGAAAAACCTCCTAAACCCGAGCTCAAACCATTACCACCATCCCTGAAATATACATTTCTGGGAGAAGGTGACACTTTTCCAGTGATCATAAGCTCTGCTTTAAATCCACAGGAAGAGGAAGCACTAATTCAAGTGCTAAGGACACACAAGACAGCTCTTGGGTGGTCCATAGGTGACCTTAAGGGCATAAGCCCAGTTAGATGCATGCACAAGATCTTATTGGAGGACAATGCTAAGCCAGTGGTTCAACCATAGAGGCGGCTAAATCCAGCCATGAAGGAAGTGGTGCAGAAAGAGGTCACCAAATTACTGGAGGTTGGGATTATTTATCCTATTTCTGATAGCCCCTGGGTAAGCCTTGTCCAAGTTGTCCCCAAAAAGGGAGGCATGACAGTGGTTCATAATGAAAAAAATGAACTGGTTCCTACAAGAATAGTTACAGGGTGGCGCATGTGTATTCACTACAGAAGGCTCAATACAGCCACCAGAAAGGATCATTTTCCTTTACCATTCATAGACCAGATGCTAGAAAGACTAGCAGGTCATGATTATTATTGTTTTTTGGATGGCTATTCAGGCTACAACCAAATTGCAGTAGATTTCCAGGATCAAGAGAAAACTGTATTTACATGTCCATCTGGAGTATTTGCCTACAGAAGGATACCATTTGGGCTGTGTAATGCGCCTGCAACTTTTCAGAGATGCATGCTCTCTATTTTCTGTGATATGGTGGAAAAATTTCTGGAAGTCTTCATGGATGACTTCTCAGTATATGGAGACTCATTCAGCTCCTGTCTTGATCACCTGACATTGGTTTTGAAAAGATGCCAAGAGACCAACCTGGTTTTAAACTGGGAAAAATGTCACTTTATGGTGACTGAAGGGATTGTCCTTAGGCATAAAATTTCAAACAAGGGAATAGAGGTGGATCAAGCTAAAATAGAGGTAATTGAAAAATTACCACCACCTGCCAATGTTAAGGCAATCAGAAGCTTTCTAGGGCATGCATGATTCTATAGGAGGTTTATAAAGGATTTTTCAAAAATTGCAAAACCTCTAAGCAACCTGCTAGCTACTGACACGCCATTTGTGTTTTACACAGAATGCCTGCAGGTGTTTGAAACTCTGAAAGCTGAGCTGGTCACAGCACCAGTTATCTCTGCACCAGACTGAACATTACTATTCGAATTAATGTGTAATGCCAGTGATCACGCCATTGGTGCAGTACTGGGGTAGAGGCATGACAAGCTTCTGCATGTCATTTATTATGCTAGCCGTGTTTTAAATGATGCCTAGAAAAATTACACAACCACAGAAAAGGAATTACTTGCAGTGGTCTATGCCATTGACAAGTTTAGATCATACTTGGTAGGATAAAAAATGATTGTGTACACTGACCATGCTGCTCTTAAATATCTACTCACAAAGCAGGATTCAAAACCTAGGCTTATAAGATGGGTGTTGCTGCTGCAAGAGTTTGATATAGAAATAAGAGACAGAAAAGGGACAGAGAACCAAGTGGCTGATCATCTGTCCCAGATAGAGCCAATAGAAGGGGCGACCCCCCCCTCTTTTAAGATCTCTGAAACCTTTCCGGATGAGCATTTATTCGCCATTCAGGAAACACCATGGTTTGCAGACATAGCAAACTATAAAGCTGCAAGGTTCATACCCAAGGAGTACAGCAGGCAACAAAAGAAAAAATTAATTACTGATGCAAAGTACTACTTGTGGGATGAACCCTATCTCTTTAAGAGATGTGCAGACGGAATAATCCGTAGGAGTGTGCCTAGAGAAGAAGCATAGAGGATCTTATGGCATTGCCATGGATCACAATATGGAGGCCATTTCGGAGGTGAGCGAACAGCCACCAAGGTCCTCCAATGTGGCTTCTACTGGCCTACACTCTACAGAGATTCCCGAGAGTTTGTACGTAACTGTGACAGTTGCCAGAGAGCTGGTAATTTTCCTCATAGTTACGCCATGCCCCAACAAGGAATTTTGGAGATTGAGTTGTTTGATGTATGGGGTATTGATTTCATGGGGCCTTTCCCACCATCATACTCAAACACTTATATTCTGGTGGCAGTTGACTATGTATCAAAATGGATAGAGGCCATTGCCACACCCACCAATGATACTAAAACAGTGCTGAAATTCCTCCAGAAACATATCTTCAGCAGGTTTGGTGTTCCTAGGGTACTAATCAGTGATGGGGGCACTCACTTCTGCAACAAAAAGCTTTACTCTGCCATGGTCCGGTATGGGATTCGCCACAAGGTGGTGACTCCATATCATCCACAGACAAATGGGCAAGCTGAAGTTTCTAACAGAGAACTAAAAAGGATCCTGTAACAGACTGCAAGTACCCGTAGAAAGGATTGGGCACGGAGCTTGGATGATGCTCTGTGGGCTTACAGAACAGCATTCAAGACTCCTATAGGGACCTCTCCATACCAACTAGTATATGGTAAGGCTTGTCACCTGCCCGTGTAACTGGAGCATAAGGCCTACTGGGCAACCAGATTCCTAAACTTTGATGCCAAATTAGCTGGAGAAAAAAGATTGCTCCAGCTGAATGAGCTAGAGGAATTCAGATTCACTGCTTTCGAAAATGCCAAGCTTTATAAAGAGAAATAAAAAAGGTGGCATGACAGAAAGCTATCATCTAGAATCTTTGAACCAGGACAAAAGGTTCTGCTGTTTAACTCTAGGCTCAGGCTATTCCCCGGGAAACTGAAATCCCGGTGGAGGGGACCATATATGATTACAAGTGTATTGCCGTATGGTTATGTGGAGCTTCAAGACATTGATTTTGATAAGAAGTTCATTGTTAATGGACAGAGAATCAAGCACTATCTTGAAGGCAATGTTGAGCAAGAGTGCTCAAGGCTGAAGCTAGATTAAAAGCTCAGCAAGGTCCAGATAAAGACAATAAAGAAGCGCTTGCTGGGAGGCAACCCAGCCATTGGCAAAACATTTTCTGTTGTTTTGCCCTATTCTTGATTTTATTTGTTTATATAAAGTTCACAGGGTTACAGAAGGATTCAGCACTCAAAACAGAGAAAAAGAGCTCATTGGCAAGAAAACGCCAGTAAGAGGCACAACTGGGCGTTAAACGCCCAAACGGAGCATCTACTGGGCGTTTAACGCCAGTAATGATAGCCATCTGGGCGTTAAACGCCAGAAAGAAGCAGCTTCTGGGCGTTTAACGCCAGATTGACAGCATCCTGGGCGTTCAGAAAAACGCCCAGTGACAAAGGAGTTCCTGGCGTTCAACGCCAGAAAAAAGCAACAGCTAGGCGTTGAACGCCCAGAAGAAGCAGCATTTGGGCGTTAAATGCCCAAAACATGCAGCATTAGGGCGTTTAACGCCAGGATGGTGGGGAGGAGATAAATTCATTTTTATTTCACATTTTTTTTTAATTTTAATTTTCATGTTTCAATTCATGATTTCTTGCATAAACATGTTACAAACCCTAATTTCTAAAAACCCTAATTTCTAAAAACCGTACTTTAAAAATATCAAATATATCTTAATCCATAAGCACAAATTCTTTTTCAATCCAACCCAACTCTTTTTCAATTTTTCCAAAATAAATCTATCTCTTTTCCTTCTAAAATCTTTTCAACTCATCAATATCTTTTTCAAATCTCCACATTATCTTTTTCAAAATCCAAATTTATCTTTTTCAAATATCTTTCATATCTTTTCAATTTTAAATCACATCTTTTCATATCATACTTATTTTTTATAAATCATATCTTCTATCTTATCTTTTTAAAATTTTCGAAAACCCACCCCCCTCCCTTTTAAATCCACATTTGGCCTCCCTCCTCTCATCCACCATTCGACACTAGCTCTCCTTCTATCCCTCTCCTTTCTTTTCTTTTGCTTGAGGACAAGCAAACCTCTAAGTTTGGTGTGTTTATCCGTGATCACTAAATTATACTCACTAAGATCATGGCTCCTAAAGGAAAATAACCCACTCCAAGAGACAAGAAAGAGAGTATTCCAAAACCACTTTGGAATCAAGGGAAGTTCTTAACCAAAGAAAATTCAGACCATTACTACAAAATAATGGGTCTAAGATCAGTGATCCCAGAAGTCAAGTTCGATCTGAAAGAAGATGAATATCCGGAGATCCAAGAGCAGATTCGAAACAGGAACTGGGAAGTCCTAGCTAATCCTGAAACAAAAGTGGGAAGGAATATGGTTCAGGAGTTTTACGCTAATCTGTGGCAAACAGACAGACAGAGAATATCTGGAACTGCCCTCTATGACTATCGGACTATGGTCAGAGGAAAGATTGTTCACATCCATCTTGACAAAATCAGGGAGATCTTTAAGCTACCTCAGCTGAAAGATGACCCAGACTCCTTCAATAGGAGAATGATGAGAATAAACAAGGGCCTGGATAAGATTCTAGAGGATATATGCATCCCTGGAGCCAGGTGGACCACCAGCAACAAGGGTGTCCCAAATCAACTCAAGAGAGAAGATCCCAAACCAGTTGCCAGAGGATTGCTGGACTTCATTGGGCATTCTATATTACCCACTAGCAACCGTTCTGAAGTCACCGTTAAAAGAGCAGTGATGATCCATTGCATTATGTTGGGAAAAGAAGTGGAAGTTCATCAACTGATTCCATCTGAATTTTACATACTTGTAAACAAGAACTCCAAGGATGCCAGGTTGGCTTATCCAAGCCTAATCTCTATGCTCTGCAAGGATGTTGGAGTAAGGATGGGAATAACAGAGTACATCTCAGTGGAGCAACCAATCACTAAAATCACAATGGAAAAACAACAAGTGCAGGATGACCCCATCAAGAGGAGGGCGCAAGAATTTCTCCCGGAAGTCCCTCAATTTGAATATTGGGAACAGCTTGAAGCATCTGTTACCAAGTTGCAAGAATCTATGGACCAAATAAAGGAAGAACAGCAAAATCAAAACAGTATGCTCTGCAAACTGCTCAGGGAACAAGAAGAGCAAGGGCGTGACTTAAAGGAACTGAAGCGTCAGAAGTTATCTCTTGAAGGACCAAGCACCCCACAGACTAGAGGAACATCCACATCCCAAACTCAAGGTTGTTGAGTTCTAATCTTAGCCTTAACTCTGTGATAATTGTTCTTATTTGAGTTTTACCTTAGAAGTTATAGTAATAATTAGTAGTGATTTTATCTCCAATTAAGCTATAATTTATTTTCTCATCATCATTAAACATGAATAAAATAGAAGATTTTCTTTAGAATAAGGAGGCAATATTTTTCAAAATTTTAATAAAACAAATTCTAATTGTTTACATGTGGTGGCAATGCTTTCTACCTTCTGAATGAATGCCTGAACAGAGCATATGTCTTTGGAATTTGATATTCTTGAATGTTAAATATGTTGGCTCTTGAAAGAATGATGAACATGAGACATGTTATTGATAATCTGAAAAAAAATCATAAAATTGATTCTTAAAGCAAGAAAAAGCAGTGAATAACAAAAGCTTGAAAAAAAAGGCAGCAAAAAAAGCCAAAAGCTCTTAAAACCAAAAGGAAAGGGTAATAAAAAGGATCCCAAGGCTTTGAGCATCAGTGGATAGGAGGGCCTAAAGGAATAAAATCCTGGCCTAAGCGGCTAAACCAGGCTGTCCCTAGCCATGTGCTTGTGGCGTGAAGGTGTCAAGTGAAAACTTGAGACTGAGCGGTTAAAGTCAAGGTCCAAAGCAAAAAGAAGAGTGTGCTTAAGAACTCTGGACACCTCTAATTGGGGACTTTAGCAAAGTTGAGTCACAATCTGAAAAGGTTCACCCGATTATGTGTCTGTGACATTTATGTATCCGGTGGTAATACTGGAAAACAAAGTGCTTAAGGCCACGGCCAAGACTCATAAAGTAGCTGTATTCAAGAATCAACATACTGAACTAGGAGAATTAATAACATTATCTGAATTCTAAGTTCCTATAGATGCCAATCATTCTGAGCTTCAATGGATAAAGTGAGATGCCAAAACTGTTCGGAAGCAAAAAGCTACTAGTCCCGCTCATCTAATTAGAATCTGAGCTTCACTCAAGAACTCTGAGATATTATTGCTTCGTGACTTATTTATATTCTATTTTATTTGTCTAGTTGTTTGGGGACAAGCAACAGTTTAAGTTTGGTGTTGTGATGAGCGGATATTTTATACGCTTTTTGGGGTTAATTTCATATAGTTTTTAGTATGATTTGGTTAGTTTTTAGTATACTTTCATTAGTTTTTAGGCAAAATTCATATTTCTAAACTTTACTATGAGTTTGTGTGTTTTTCTATAATTTCAGGTATTTTCTGGCTGAAATTGAGGGAGCTGAGCAAAAATCTGATTCAGGCTGAAAAAGGACTGCTGATGTTGTTGGATTCTGACCTCTCAACACTCGGAATGGATTTTCTGGAGCTACAAGAGTCCAAATTGGCGCGCTTCCAATTGCGTTGGAAAGTAGACATCTAGGGCTTTCTAGCAATATATAATAGTCCATACTTTGCTCAAGGATAGACGACGTAAACTGGCGTTCAATGCCAGTTCCATGTTGCAGTCTGGCATCCAGCGCCAGAAACAGGTTACAAGTTGGAGTTCAACGCCAGAAACAAGTTACAACCTGGCGTTGAACGCCCAAAACAGCCCAGGCACGTGAGAAGCTTAAGTCTCAGCCCCAGCACACCCCAAGTGGGCTCCAGAAGTGGATTTCTGCACTATCTATCATAGTTTACTCATTTTCTGTAAACCTAGGTTACTAGTTTAGTATTTAAACAACTTTTAGATTTTTATTTTGAACCTCATGACATTTTTAGATCTGAACTTTGTACTCTTTAACGGCATGGGTCTCTAAACTCTATTGTTGGGGGTGAGGAGCTCTGCTGTGTCTCGATGAATTAATGCAATAACTTCTGTTTTCCATTCAAACACGCTTGTTCCTATCTAAGATGTTCATTCGCGCTTCACTATGAAGAAGGTGATGATCCGTGACACTCTTCACCTTCCTCAATCCATGAACGTGTGTATGACAACCACCTCCGTTCTATATTAGATTGAATGAGTATCTCTTAGATTCCATAATCAGAATCTTCGTGGTATAAGCTAGATTGATGGCGGCATTCATGAGAATCCGGAAAGTCTAAACCTTGTCTGTGGTATTCCGAGTAGGATTCTGGGATTGGACAGCTGTGATGAACTTCAAACTCGCGATTGTTGGGCGTAGTGACAGATGCAAAAGGATCAATGGATCCTATTCCAGCATGAGTGGGAACCGACAGATGATTAGCCGTGTAGTGACAGCGCACGTGGACCCTTTTCACTGAGAGGATGGATGGTAGCCATTGACAACGGTGATCCACCAACACACAGCTTACCATGGAAGGAACTTTGCACTTTTGCATGCATGAAGGAAGAGGAATATAAGAGAAAAGCTGAAATTCAGAGGATAAAGCATCTCTAAAACCCCAACACATTCTCCATTACTGCATAACAAGTAACCTTTAATTCATGATTTCTTGTTCATTTGCAAGTCAACTGATAACCACAATTTAATATCCTGACTAAGAGTTGTAAGATAACCATAGCTTGCTTCAAACCAACAATATCCGTGGGATCGACCCTTACTCACATAAGGTATTACTTGGACGACCCAGTGCACTTGCTGGTTAGTGGTACGAGTTGTGAAGAGTGTGATTCACAATTTGTGCACCAGTCCTCTAAGTCATTCCTACCCTATGAAGCCTGAAAATACTTAACACACAGATCACGGCATCGAATGGTAATAAAGGATAATTAAATTTAATATTTTTAAGGCATAGGAAACCTGTTTTCACATATATCATGGAATAAGGAAGGAATTGTAAAACCATGCAAATCTTATGAATAAGTGGGTGAAGAATTGATAAAAACACTCAATTGAGCATAAGATAAATCATAAAATAGGGGTTTATCAACCTCCCCATACTTAAACATTAGCATGTCCTCATGCTAAGCTCAAGAGAAGCTATAAAGGAGTGAATGAGAATGGTAAAACTTATGAAATGCAACCTATCTATATGAATGCAACTAAATGCAAAAAATGTTTCTACCTACTTGGTTAAAAATAAATAAGCTTTTCAAGACAAACATAAATCAGATTTCACTAATTCAAATTATACAATAAAGACAAATAAACTTGTAAGAAGATAGCTCATGAAAGCAGGGAATATAGAATCAAGCATTGAACCCTCACTGATGGTGTATATGCACTCTAATCACTCAAGTGTATGGGGTAATTCACTCTACTTCTTCTCTAATCATGCTTTCTAAACTTTGTTCTTCATCTAACCAATAAACAAATATTTAATGTACCAATGCAAACATCATGAGGTCTTTTCAAGATTGTAATGGGACCAAGGTAAAGGTGAGGGTATATATATGGCTAAGTGAGCTATAAATTGAATCTTTGACTAACCTAAGCACTCACCTATACATACTCTATATTCTTTTTAAATCATGCCTAGCTACCAAAAATTCCCACTTTTGCATCACATACTCATGTATCAACTTTTCTTTAGTTTTACCACATATGCATTGATCTTTTATTGAACTTAGCATTGGGGTAATTTTATCCCCTTATTTATTTATTTAATATATATATATATATATATTTTTTTTCTTCCTTTTTTTGTATTTATTTTTTTTCTATTGATTAAAAATATAAAAGTAAACATAAAATATCAATGCACATGGTATTTTAATTATTTTGGTTTCACATGAGCATGCACCCAAATTTCAAAGAATTTGTCAATTTTAACACATTCTTTTATTAACCCATGTTCTCACAGTTTCCCCACACTTAGTTGGTACACAATCTCTATCTTAAGCTAACCAAAGATTCAATTTAGGGTGATTACTTGTTTTTCCGCTTAAGGCTAGTGATGTGGTAAAATATAGAATAAATGGGGATTAAAAAGCTCAAAGTGGCTAACAAAGGTGATTGAAAGGGTAGGCTATTTGGGATAAGTGAGCAAAAATAAGTAATGGCCTCAATCATATGTATGCATATAAATATACTAAATAATGGACATATAGAATGGAATAAAATATAGATTGCAATCATAGAGAAGAAAACACACAAGAATTAAAATATTATGGTTAAATAGTGTAACCATGTAATTAAGCTCAAGATCTCACAGGTCATGTGTTCTTTGCTATAATTCATGTTCCAATTTACAGTCTTCAAACAAGTTTAACACAAAATTTTTAAATTAAATTAGTGAAATACTATAAAAAGATTTTGAAAAAGAAACTCATTACTCTAACCAAGTAGTAGCTAAATACATAAAATCAAACAAATATGCAATCAAACATGCAAATGCAACAATGAACAAACAAAGAAAATAAAACATTGGTGTTGAGAAGGAAATAACTAACCCACGAAAGTTGGTATCGACCTCCCCACACTTAAAGATTGCACCGTCCTCGGTGCATGCTGAGATGTGCAAGTAGATGGGCTGCTACAACTGATGCCTTTCTCTAGAGATTGTGCAGATGGACTTGTCTGTTGCCCCATATAGAAGATAAATAAAGTATGAGTGGGTTAATGCCAAATAATGGGGTCTCAATTACATGGTAGCTACAACATGCAAGTGAGAAAACAATAGAAGCACATGGCATACCAATGGTGAAAAATTTGCAACAATGGGGAAGAGAGTGTGGGTAATGCAAGAAAATATAAATTCATGTCAATGCAAAAGGGATACATGTAACATAAAAGATTGGTAGTGATGACAAGTCATCTTAGCCTAGTTTCACTAGTCTTTTTCCTTTGTTTTCATTTAGTTTTATGCACTTTCTTAAGCCACAAGTAAGCCAATTGGGTGGAATTTCATGTTTCCTTAGATTCAATCAACTATGGATGAATTGATGCATTTTCATGAGTTTTATGCCATAATTGCTTATATGACAAGAAAAAGAATAACTCTCATGATTAGAGCATAGCTTTGATGCAAGTGTTGGTTGATGATAGGTGGAATAAAGCTTGGAAGAAGGTTGCAAGAATGGCTTGAAAAGAGAGATTCACGTTTGAGCTAACGTTTGCCTCAAACGTTAACTCAAACGTGAGAAGCAGATGATGAACACCCTGGAAAAGAGCCAACGTTTGCGCCAACGTTTGCCTCAAACATTGAGGCAAACGTTGGCTGAAGAAGGAGCAAGGGAAGGCAACGTTTGCGCCAACGTTTGCCTCAAACGTGAGGTCAAACGTTGGCGCCAAAGAGAAGAGAAAGAGCACTCTTGGGCATGGCAACGTTTGAGCCAACGTTTGCCTCAAACGTGAGGTCAAACGTTGGCCACATATTAGTAAGGAGAAGCACCCCTGGAGCAAACCAACGTTTGCGCCAACATTTGCCTCAAACATGAGGTCAAATGTTGGCGCCATAGAAGCAAAGAAGAGCACCTCTGTTTGATGCATTGAGTGAGCCACGTTTGCGCCAACGTTTGCCTCAAACGTTGGGCCAAACGTTGGCCAAAGGAGTAGCATGGGGGAACCACGTTTGAGCTCACGTTTGACCTCAAACGTTGGCTCAAACGTGGAAGACAGCAACTTGGCCGAGCTGCATAATGTCACACAAGGGACGTTTGAGTCAACGTTTGCCTCAAACGTTGACTCAAACGTGAATGGTTCATGGCCCGGTTCACTAATGGATTTCTTCCCAACACCAAGAGCAATCAACGGAGGCTACTATCAACCCAAATCCATCAAGACTAAAGGCCCAATTCAAGGCTTAATCATCTTTGGAAGAAAGTGTTTAAATAGCTTAGGATTTGAAGTTTCAAGGGAGCTTCCTTTTTAGAATTTTTAACACTTGTTAGAGAGCTCACCTTAGTAGTTGCTTTTAGAATTTGAGAGTTCCTGGGAAGGAGAATTGAATTCTCTTCCTCTGGGTTGTTTTTGTTTTCTTTTCTACACACATTGTCTGAGTCTTGAGTGTTGAGAATTGAAGGAATTCTGTTTCAATCTCACCTTGAGATCTCTCTGTTTTGATTTACTGCATCATTGAGAATTTGCGATTTCACTTTTTTTCTTCTACTGCTGGATCTTTACTTTTCTTTCAATTGAATTCTAAATTTGGATCTAAGAAGGCATTGAGATCTAGACTTGGTTATCTAGTCTCTTGGGTCCTGAGATCTATTGGTTTTCATTTCAATTTCCTTGTTTCGTTGCTACGCCAAGTTTATTTTCATTTTCCTTTGAGATCCGGTTTAGTTGAATCCATCTGTTACATTTCTGTTTGTTGAATTTTACTTTGCTTTGTTTAATTTCTGCAAATCCACTTCCCAATTCCCTTTATAATTCAAGCAATTTACATTTCTTGCACTTTAAGATTCTGCAATTTACATTTCTTGCGTTCTAAGTTTCTGCCATTTAATTTCTTGTTCTTTAAGATTCAGCTCTTTTTCTTTTTGTTCCCTTTAATTTCATGCAAATCACCCACTCCCCTTTACATTCTATGCAATTTAATTCCTGTCAACATAATTTTTCACACAATCAACACTTGTTTGCTTGACTAATTCAACCACTAAACTAAAGTTGCTCAATCCTTCAATCCCTGTGGGATCGACCTCACTCCCGTGAGTTATTATTACTTGATGCGACCCGGTGCACTTGCCGGTGAGTTTTGTGTCGGATCGTTTTCCGCACATCAAGTTTTTGGCGCCGTTGCCGGGGATTGAATAGATTGACAATGATTAAGTGAGGTGATAGTTTAGATCAAGCACTTTTTCTTTAATTTTTACTAACCTACTAACTGTTTGAATTTTTTCTTAAGCTAACTAAAACTTCATTCTAGCAATAGATTGAAGTATCACTGGTTGTGTGTTTCTTGTTTTGTTTGTATGTCAGGTACAGGGAGGGCTACTCCTATCTTATCCAAAGCTGACCAGAGAACTCTCAGGAGATTAAGAAGAGCTGAGAGAGGGAAATGTATTGTTGGAGAGGAAGAATCTGAGGAAGAATATCACGAGATGGAAGGAGATCCATCTAATCCCAATTTACCACAGAGGAGAGTGTTGGCCTCCTACACTTTTGCAAATCCCAGACATTGTGGAAGCAGCATCTTAACTCCCAATGTCAATGCAAACAACTTCGAGCTAAAACCACAACTCATTACACTTGTCCAGAACAATTGTTCCTATGGAGGCAGCCCATTGGAAGATCCCAACTAGCATCTATCTACCTTCTTAAGGATTTGTGACACTGTCAAATCCAATGGCGTGAATCCTGAAACTTACAAGCTTCTGCTGTTCCCGTTCTCATTAAGGGACAAGGCCGCACAATGGCTTGAAACTTTTCCTCAAGGAAGTATCACTAGTTGGGATGATTTGGTGACTAAATTTCTAGCCAAATTCTATCCACCCCAAAGGGTCATCAGGCTGAAAACCGAGGTGCAAACATTTACACAATTAGATGCCGAATCCTTGTACGAAGCATGGGAGAGGTACAAAGCCTTAATCAAAAAGTGTCCTCCAGAGATGTTCAATGAATGGGACGTGCTGCAAAATTTCTATGAAGGCCTGACATTGAAATCTCAAGAGGCATTAGACCATTCTGCTGGAGGTTCACTACAACTGATGAAAACTGCTCATCAAAGAAACCGCCAACCATCACAGAGAAAGGGGATATTAGAACTGGAAGGAGTAGACTCCATTTTGGCTCAAAACAAGATGATGCAACAACAAATTCAACAACAGTTTGAACAAATGGCCAAAAGGATTGACAGCCTTCAAGTAGCAGCTGTGAACACAAGCCACCCATCAACTGTATGTGTGCAGAATGAAGAAAGCCAAGAAGAGCAACAACAGGAGCAAGTGCAGTACATGTATAACCAAAACTCTGGACATAATGAAGTTTATGGTGATACCTACAATCCATCCTGGAAGAACCACCCAAACCTCAGATGGGGAGACAATCACAACCAAAACCAACAACCATGGCAGAGGAACTCAAACCAAAACACTTCAAGGAACAACCAAAACCACAACCAGCAGCAAACTAACCAAAACCCTTACAGAAAACCTCAAAACAACTACCCCAACCCCAACCATTATCAATCCAATAACCAACCCACCAACCAAAATGCCTACCATCCACCATCCACACCTCACAACCCACCACAAGCATCACCAGAATCTCAAAGAATCACTAACCTGGAAACCTTGATAGACAAAATGTGGAAACACCAAGAAATGACAACCAAGAACCATGAAGCCTCCATGAAGAGCCTAGAGAGGCAGATTGGGCAAATCTCCAAGCAGATTTCTGTTGAGAGACATTCAAGCTCACTACCAAGTGACACCATTCCTAATCCAAAAGAAGAGTGCAAAGCTGTACAACTACGGAGTGGAAAGACATTGGTAGACAACAACAAGGAGGTAACCAAGAAGCCTTTGGATAGCAACAAAGAATCATCAGAAAAAGGGGAAGCTAGCAAAGAAGAGATGACAACAAGAAGAAATGCCCCAGAGAAGCTCAAGGAGAAAGACAACCAGCCACATAGTTCAAAGGAAGCAATTCCGGGACAGCAGCAAGTGGAGAAGAGCATTACACCTCCACTACCATACCCTCAGAGTTTCAACAAAGAAACCAAGGATCAACACTTCTGCGAATTCCTGGAAACTTTCAAGAAGCTGGAAATCAACATTCCCCTGGCTGAAGCATTGGAACAGATGCCCTTATATGCCAAGTTCTTGAAGGAACTCATTAACAAGAAAAGAAGCTGGCTGGAGAAGGAAACTATACTTCTCACTGAAGAATGTAGCGCCGTGCTTTAAAAGGGAATCCCACCAAAGCTTAAAGATCCAGGAAGTTTTGTAGTTGCTTGCACCATATGCAACATGACATTAGACAAGGCTCTTTGTGATCTCGGAGCTAGTATCAACCTAATGCCCCTGTCTATGATGAGGAAGCTTGCTATAGAAGAACTCAAACCCACCAGGATGTCACTAGTCATGGCTGATAGATCGATAAAGACACCCAATGGAATTGTGGAAAACCTGTTGGTGAAGGTTGGAGAGTTTATTTTTCCAGCAGATTTTGTGATTTTGGATACTGAAGAGGAAGGAAACAATTCAATCATTTTGGGAAGGCCATTTCTAGCCACAGCAAGAGCCATCATTGATGTAAAAAAAGGAGAGATGATCTTCAGGGTCCACAATGAACAAATGGTCATAAATGTTTTCAAGTCAATGCAACACATTCCTGAGCAAGAGGATTACGTGAGAGTGGATATGATAGAGAGTTTGGTGGAAGAAATGTTGGAAGATAATCCTCAAGAGCAAGAAGAAAATCAAGAGACAACAGAGGAACAAGTAGCCGAGATGTCTATTGAGCAAGAGAAAAAACAAGACAAGAAGGAAGAAGTACGAAAACAAGAACTAAAGCCATTACCCACCCATCTCAAATATGCATTCCTGGGTGCATCAGAGAGCCTCCCAATGATCATCAATTCGTCATTAACAAAAAAAGAAGAAGGAGAACTTCTTGATGTACTCAAAGCTCACAAAGACGCTTTAGGATGGACCATTGACGACCTGAGAGGCATCAGCCCTGCAGTATGTATGCATAAAATCCTCTTGGAAGATAACTCCAAGCCAGTAGTTCAACCTCAAAGAAGGCTAAATCCCATGATGAAGGAAGTTGTCCAGAAGGAAGTAATGAAGTTGTGGAATGCAGGGATAATCTTCCCAATATCCGACAGCCCATGGGTGAGCCCGGTTCAAGTTGTACCAAAGAAAGGAGGAATGACGGTCATCACCAATGAGAAGAATGAGTTAATCCCTACTAGAACAGTGACGGGGTGGAGGATGTGCATAGACTATAGAAGATTGAATGATGCCACCAGGAAAGATCATTTTCCTCTCCCATTCATTGATCAGATGCTGGAAAGATTGGCCGGCCATGCCTATTATTGCTTTTTGGACGGATATTCTAGGTATAATCAAATCATGGTAGACCCCAAGGATCAAGAGAAGACTGCCTTTACATGCCCATTTGGAGTCTTTGCATACAGGAGGATGCCCTTTGGGCTTTGTAACGCCCCAGCCACATTTCAAAGGTGTATGCTCTCCATCTTCTCTGATATGGTCGAAAAGTTTCTAGAGGTCTTCATGGATGACTTCTCTATTTTTGGTGACAATTTCAATACTTGCCTGAAACATCTAACTCTCGTCTTGAAACGGTGCCAAGAAACTAATTTGGTTTTGAACTGGGAGAAATGCCATTTCATGGTACCCGAAGGGATTGTTCTTGGTCACAAAGTTTCAAGAAAAGGGATAGAAGTTGGCAAGGCAAAAGTGGAAATCATCGAGAAGCTCCCTTCACCAACTAATGTGAAATCTGTTAGAAGTTTCTTGGGGCATGCAGGATTTTATAGAAGGTTTATCAAGGATTTTTCTAAAATAGCTAAACCTTTGAGTAATCTGCTTATGATTGATACTCCTTTTGTTTTTGATTAAAATTGCCAGCATGCCTTTGAAACTTTAAAAAACAGGCTCACAACAGCACCAATCATCACACCCCCAAATTGGGAACTACCTTTTGAACTCATGTGTGATGCAAGTGACATTGCAATTGGTGCTGTGCTTGGACAAAAGAAGGGAAACTTGCATCACGTCATATATTATGCAAGTAAAGTGTTGAATGAATCTCAAAAAAATTACACCACAACAGAGAAGGAATTGTTAGCTGTAGTTTATGCATTTGATAAGTTCAGATCATACTTGATAGGATCCAAAATTGTGGTTTATACTGATCATGCTGCCATTAAGTATTTTAATGTCAAAACAGGATGCTAAGCCAAGACTTATCAGGTGGATACTACTCTTACAAGAATTTGATATTGAAATAAAGGACAGGAAGGGCACTGAAAACCAAGTTGCTGATCATTTATCAAGATTACCACAAGAAACAATCCAAGAAGCCTCACAGCCGGTGAATGAAAGCTTCCCAGATGAACATTTGCTGCAGATTCAACAAGCACCTTGGTTTGCTGACATAGCAAACTACAAAGTAGGGAGGAAGATACCTCAAGAATTATCTAAGCAACAAGTGAAGAAGTTAATCAATGAAGCAAAGAAGTTCTTGTGGGATGAACCTTTCCTGTTCAAGAGATGCTCTGACGGAGTAATTAGGAGATGTGTTCCTGAGAGTGAAATAAGAAACATACTGTGGCATTGTCATGGCTCAGCCTATGGTGGGCATTTTGGGCCAGAAAGAACAGCTGCAAAGATACTACATAGTGGGTTCTATTGGCCAACTATCTTCAAAGATGCTAGAGAATTTGTTCACCAATGCAACGAATGCCAGGGAACAGGAGGCTTGACAAGAAGGAATGAGATGCCTCAAAACTTCATTCTGGAAGTGGAATTATTTGATTTATGGGGTATTGAATTCATGGGACCTTTTTCCCCTTCCTATTCTTTCAGATATATTTTGGTGGCAGTAGAATACGTCTCAAAGTGGGTGAAAGCCATAGCCACAACCACCTGTGATGCACAAATTGTCCTTCAATTCCTTAAGAAGCATATTTTCACTAGATATGGGGTTCCCAAGGGTCTTGTGAGTGACGATGGTAGCCATTTTTGCAACAAATAGATGGAGAAGCTCCTCCATAAATATGGAGTGATTCATAAAGTAGCCACGCCATATCACCCCCAGACCAATGGACATGCTGAATTGGCAAATCGGGAATTGAAGAAGATTCTGGAAAAGATAGTAGGAAGTTCAAGAAAAGATTGGGCTCGGAAGCTGGAGGATGCACTCTGGGCATACAGGACAGCTTTCAAAACTCCCATTGGAAAGTCACCCTTTTAGCTATTATATGGCAAATCATGTCACCTCCCTGTGGAGCTTGAACACAAAGCTTTTTGGGCTACTAAACTCCTAAACCTTGACTCTGAAGCAGCAGGTGAGAAAAGGTTGTTGCAGCTAAATGAGCTGGATGAATTTAGGCTAGAAGCCTATGAAAGTGCCAAGATATACAAGGAAAAAACCAAGAGGTGGCATGACAAGAAGGTCATGAAGAAAGAATTCAAACCAGGGCAGCAAGTACTTTTGTACAACTCACGGCTCAAGATATTCCCTGGCAAGCTTAAATCTAAGTGGACTGGTCCATATTTGGTAACCAAGGTTTTTCCTTATGGAAGTATTGAATTGCTAGATGAAGCAACAAAGAGTCAATTCACAGCAAATGGTCACAGAGCAAAGCTGTACTTAGGAGGATATTGGGACAAGGAAAAAGAGGTTCAGAGCTTACAACGCCCTTGAAGCAAAAATGAAGAATGTCAAGCTAGTGACATTAAAAGAGCGCTTGTTGGGAGGCAACCCAACCTGAGGTAGTCATTTTCTTTCAATGATAGTTCAATAAAAAGATTAAGTGGATTCACCTGCAGTGCAATGAGCTAAGTTTGGTGTCATACACCAAAACAATTTAAAAGAGAATGAAGGATTTTAAGTTTGGTGTTCCACCAAATATCTTATTTAAAAACACATTCTCACCTCCTGCATAAAGGGTTGCTAGTTCCAAGCAATCAGATGAATCATTTAATCATTGTTTGTTTCTACTTTGTAGTTTTAATATTTTTAGCTAAGTGCACTAGGAATTCACATATGATCAACTCGATGCATCAAAGGTAGTGGCAAGGGACTAAGTTTGGTGTTCACACACACCAAAGTAAGTTCAAAAGCCTACAAGAAGGTCATGCACACTAACTAGTTATCTAAGGGCTTGAGAAACAAGTAACTTCCCTTTAATTCTGCAGGGATTCAAACACTTTCTTGGGAGGGCTTCACACCATCAGTTGAGAGTAAGAAGAAAAAGCCACCAAAAGGTTGTATTGACACTTAATTCCATCAGCATGCATTTTTTCTAAATTTGAAGTTTGAATATGCCCATCTTAGCAGTAGCTGTTAGTTCAGTAGTTATGCATCTTGAACATCATTGTCAATAAGAATGCTAGTCTAATTGTGCTTGTGTGTTTACTTTCACTTAACTAATGCATGCTTTGTCCCCTGCATCTTTTCAATTCAATAAAAGAAATGTTTGAAGCATGAAGTAAGATGGTTCATTGTTAGCTAGAAGTCAAATAATAGTAAGTGGTGGCATGTATGTGTGATTGTGTGACAACTCACTATTAGTGAATAAAAGGAATAGATTGTTCTCTTTTTAAGAAGAAAGTAGTTCACTGTCTATGAATCTCAACAAAATAAAAGTCATTGGGTGAAAAGAAAAACAAAAAGAGAAAAGAAATAGCCAAAGAGTGGCAACAGAACAAAAGAAAAATAAAAAGAAACAAAGCTAGACACCAATAGCTTGAACTTTAGAATATATGCCTATGGTGTCTCTGTACTAGGATCTGCTTGGATTATTAAGTTCTTTGGAGTGCATTAACACTTGGTAACTTGGGTTAACTAACCCGGGATTATCAACTAAAAGTCCACTATCAAGAGCAACCTAGCTACAAGACATTTAGTAACCCAAAGAGGTGCTGGGCATCAATGTTCTAAGAAGGCATGTGAGCCAAGTGTCTAAAGTGAATAATGTGTCAAGCATAAAATAAAGAAAAGAGCTTGTTACACATGACACTGAACTAAAGTTTATAAAGAAAAGAATTCAGTAAACAAGGACAAAGGAATAATGAGAGGTCATAGCAGTGTGTTGCTTGATGCTTAGAGAGAACTTTCTAGGCCTACCTGTCAATAAGAAGTGAGTAGTTATATATCTGCATAAAACCCCATGAGCTACCAATAATACTCTGCTAACATGAGCATTGTCTTTTGTTTTCATTCTTTCTTCTTAAAAATTCTGTTCTTGCTTGGGGACAAGCAAGTTTTAAGTTTGGTGTTGTGATGACAAGTCATCTTAGCCTAGTTTCACTAGTCTTTTTCCTTTGTTTTCATTTAGGTTTATGCACTTTCTTAAGCCACAAGTAAGCCAATTGGGTGGAATTTCATGTTTCCTTAGATTCAATCAACTATGGATGAATTGATGCATTTTCATGAGTTTTATGCCATAATTGCTTATATGACAAGAAAAAGAATAAATCTCATGATTAGAGCATAGCTTTGATGCAAGTGTTGGTTGATGATAGGTGGAATAAAGCTTGGAAGAAGGTTGCAAGAATGGCTTGAAAAGAGAGATTCACGTTTGAGCTAACGTTTACCTCAAACGTTAACTCAAACGTGAGAAGCAGATGAAGAACACCCTGGAGAAGAGCCAACGTTTATGCCAATTTTTGCCTCAAACGTTGAGGCAAACGTTGGCTGAAGAAGGAGCAAGGGAAGGCAACGTTTACGCCAATGTTTGCCTCAAACGTGAGGTCAAACGTTGGCACCAAAGAGAAGAGAAAGAGCATTCCTGGGCATGGCAACGTTTGAGCCAACGTTTGCCTCAAACGTGAGGTCAAACATTGGCCACATATTAGCAAGGAGAAGCACCCCTGGAGCAAACCAACGTTTGTGCCAATGTTTGCCTCAAACGTGAGGTCAAATGTTGGCGCCATAGAAGCAAAGAAGAGCACCTCTGTTTGATGCATTGAGTGAGCCACGTTTGCGCCAACGTTTGCCTCAAACGTTGGGCCAAACGTTGGCCAAAGGAGTAGCATGGGGGAACCACGTTTGAGCTCATGTTTGACCTCAAATGTTGGCTCAAACGTGGAAGACAGCAACTTGGCCGAGCTGCATAATGTCACACAAGGGACGTTTGAGTCAACGTTTGCCTCAAACGTTGACTCAAACGTGAATGGTTCATGGCCCGGTTCACTAATGGATTTCTTCCCAACACCAAGAGCAATCAACGGAGGCTACTATCAACCCAAATCCATCAAGACTAAAGGCCCAATTCAAGGCTTAATGATCATTGGAAGAAACTGTTTAAATAGCTTAGGATTTGAAGTTTCAAGGGAGCTTCCTTTTTAGAATTTTTAACACTTGCAGTAGAGAGCTCACCTTAGTAGTTGCTTTTAGAATTTGAGAGTTCCTGGGAAGGAGAATTGAATTCTCTTCCTCTGGGTTGTTTTTGTTTTCTTTTCTACACACATTGTCTGAGTCTTGAGTGTTGAGAATTGAAGGAATTCTGTTTCAATCTCACCTTGAGATCTCTCTGTTTTGATTTACTGCATCATTGAGAATTTGCTATTTCACTTTTTTTCTTCTACTACTGGATCTTTACATTTCTTGCAATTGAATTCTAAATTTGGATCTAAGAAGGCATTGAGATCTAGACTTGGTTATCTAGTCTCTTGGGTCCTGAGATCTATTGGTTTTCATTTCAATTTCCTTGTTTCGTTGCTACGCCAAGTTTATTTTCATTTTCCTTTGAGATCCGATTTAGTTGAATCCATTTGTTACATTTCTGTTTGTTGAATTTTACTTTGCTTTGTTTAATTTCTGCAAATCCACTTCCCAATTCCCTTTATAATTCAAGCAATTTACATTTCTTGCACTTTAAGATTCTGCAATTTACATTTCTTGCGTTCTAAGTTTCTGCCATTTAATTTCTTGTTCTTTAAGATTCAGCTCTTTTTCTTTTTGTTCCCTTTAATTTCATGCAAATCACCCACTCCCCTTTACATTCTATGCAATTTAATTCCTGTCAACACAATTTTACACAATCAACACTTGTTTGCTTGACTAATTCAACCACTAAACTAAAGTTGCTCAATCCTTCAATCCCTGTGGGATCGACCTCACTCCCGTGAGTTATTATTACTTGATGCGACCCGGTGCACTTGCCGGTGAGTTATGTGTCGGATCGTTTTCCGCACATCAAGTAGTGACAGATAAATAATATCATCCAATAGTGTAAAATAAGTCATTAAGCACCAAAATAATACCAGAAAAGATACAACAGTTGAAAAAGAAAATTTAAAACCAATGAAAAAAATAACAAATTTAGAAAAAAAAATAAAAATATACACAAAATTAAAATGCAATGAATGAAAGTATGGAAATAAATTTAAGTAAAATGGAATGAAAGTGAAGAAGGATGAGAAGTTAAAGAGATGAAGAAGAAGAAAGTAAGAAAGGAGGAAGAAAGAATAAGAAAAGATAGAAGAAGGAAGAAAGAATGATAATAGAAAGATAAGAGGGATTGGAGAAAAAAAGATAGGAATTCTGGCGCTGATCTGGATAAACTGTGCATCGCATGCGACGCGGAAGCGTGGGGCACGCGTTCGCGTGCGTTGGGCTATTTTCAAGTGACGCGGAGGCGTCAGTGACGCGGACGCATGACCTGTTTTGTGCCATTGGCGCGAGTGCAGCCTCGCGTACGCATAACTCTCTGTTTTATATGCATATTGCCAAAATTCAGGGTGACGCCTGCGCGTGAGGGACGCGCACGCGTGGATTGCCTGGAGGGGAAAATGACGCATTCGCATCAGGGACGCGCATGCGTGATATTGCTTGTGCTCCTAGCACCATTCTAGCACCACACCATCACAACTTTCTTTCTAAACACACGCCGATTTGTAGGGTCACGCGTACGCGTGGGTGACGCGTACGCGTGGAAGGCTGATTTTGCAAGTGACGCAGACGCATCAGGGACGCGTTCGCATGGGCGTGTTTGTGCCTAAGGCACGCCTCTAGCCACACTCCCGCGTAACTTTATGTTTCATTCTTCTTTGCTTCGTATGCTCATATGACGCGGACGCGTCAGCGATGCTCACGCGTCGCGTGCATTTTTTTTATGCAAAATACAAAATGCAGAGATGAATATGCAGAAATTATGAATGAATACTAATAAAAATAAAATAAAATAAAACTAAGAACAAAAAAGAAAGAATATACCATGGTGGGTTGTCTCCTACCTAGCACTTTTAGTTAAAGTCCTTAAATTGGACATTTGGTGAGCCCCTTGTTATGGTGGCTTGTGCTTGAACTCATCAATGAATTCCCACCAGTGTTTGTAATTCCAATTTCCTCAGGGATCCCATACTAGGCACGTAAAGCCTTTGAGCAAGTTAAAGTAGGTTTTCAGGCTCCAGGGATGTTGATTATCAGAATAAATTCCAGGATCCCAAACCTTGCTTTTGTACCCGTCTTCTTGTTGACCATCTCTGTTCCAACCGGGTGATAAGTAATTGGAACTCTCTCTGAGATACCCAAACATCTTCTGAGACCCATTCAATCAAGCTCTATGCCACTCCTTGCACTTCCAATTGGATCATGGAACCGTATTGAACCTTGGATACCAACTTCTATTACTAACCATTTCCCTTTTACTCTTAAAGCCACAAAGAGCTCTAAACTGGCCATCGGTCTCAAGCAAACCATATTCAAGTGGAAAGGTGAAGATAAAGGCTAAGGATTTTACCCACTTGAAGTTTGTATTAGGTGGTAATAGCCGTGAGAGAGGTGTTTCCAGTGGTTCTTCAAGCTCCGCTTCCTTGTACTCCTTTGTGAATTCTTCTATTTCCTGGAAAACCTCTTCAACTGCAACCATGTCTTGATCAAAGTCTTCAATTTCTTCCTCAAAACTCAAGTCATAAGTTGGAGGTCGAGAAAAGTCTACCTCCACATCATCTTCATATTCGCTTGGGGAAAATTCTTCAATCCCAAAGAACTCAATTGCGGATGCAAGTTCATTATTAGGAGAGCTTAGTTCACGATCATCATTACCAAGGAAACTTGCTTCTTGATCTGCTCTGTCCAGTTCTTCATAAGGTTCATGCTTTGGGGGTTGTACAATATCCTCCTTAGCATCTATTGCGAATTTCTTGGCGGAATTCCCTACAATTCTTGATTCCCATGGAGGTTTAGTGTCTCCTAAGTCTTCAACCAATTCTTCTTCTTTGATAATTTTAGATTTCTCTACTTGTTCCAGTACAAAGTCATGCTCCGTTCTGTCAACCGGAGTTTCTAGTGTCTCCTTCATGCTATGTTCTTCATTAGATTCTCTACATGAAGCCATGGGAGTTCCTTGAGTGCTCGAACGTCAGGAAGCTAATTGATTTATCGCTTGCTCCAGTTGGTGAAGGGTTGCATGAAATTGATCTACTGTTTCCTTGAGGCGAGCCTGTGATTCTGGGGTTGATGGATATGGACATGGTGCATATGGAAGTGGTAGTTCTTGGGAGTAATTGGATTGGAATTGGGGTGGATAAAGGTTAGGGTCATATGGAGGTGAATAGTTGTAGGTGGCTTGTGAGTATGGTGGTTCGAAGCTATGTTGAGGTGGTGGTTCATTGGCATATGATGGAGCTTGTTGGTAACTACAAGGGGTCCACCATATCTATCATCTTGGTATACACCTCGGAATGGCTCTTGACCATAGTAATTTGGTGGGGGTTGGTTGTCACGAAAGGGTCCACCATAACTATTGTCTTGGTATGCATCGTAGAATGGTCCTTGTCCATGGTATCTTGGAAGGTGTTGTTGCCAAAAGGGTTGATCAGATCCTCGTGGCTCTGATGAGAGAACTTTTGCGTGGTCTAGAAATTCGCAGATAAATCCTCGTTGCAAGTATAGTTTCTAAACCAACAAAAGTCCTTTCATACAAACATTTTGGTTGTCACAAGTAACAAACCCCTTTTAAAATTGATAACCGAGTATTTAAACCTCGGGTCGTCTTCTCAAGGAATTGCAGGGAGGTGTTCTTATTATTGGTTGTGAGTTTGTAAATTGGGGGTTTTTAATGTATAAGATAAAAAGCGAGAATAATAAATGGCAAGAAAGTAAATTGTATTAATTTAAATAGATAATAAAACTCTTGGCAAGGTATTAGAACTGGAAGTCCTATCCTTATCAATTGTGATGAGAATTGGATTTTAATCCCACTTTGTTAACCTATAACTATGAAGGTAAATCAAGTGGATTAATTAGCTTAATCCTCAGGTCCTAGTCAATTCCTATGGAAAGACTAGAGTTATCGGAGCAACTCCCAATTTCAACCACTGCTTTATTTGACAGCTCAAGCGTTACCAATTACTTAACCAAAGCCAAAAGGAAGAAAATATCTAAGTTAAATTAAAAGCATCAATATAAATAAAGCAAGCAATCTTAAATCTGAAATACCTCAAATAATATTAAATAGAAAGTTAAATTGGACATAGGAATCCATAAACCAAATTGGCAACATCAAATAATCAACTAAAGTAATGGAATGAATAAAAGTAGAAGGGAAGTTTAAAGTAAAGGAACATTGAACCT
Organism: Arachis ipaensis; assembly: GCF_000816755.2. Classification (NCBI taxonomy): domain Eukaryota; kingdom Viridiplantae; phylum Streptophyta; class Magnoliopsida; order Fabales; family Fabaceae; genus Arachis; species Arachis ipaensis. The sequence goes on from NC_029785.2 coordinate 31,301,050, forward strand.
GTGATGAAGAAGAAATAATCCTAAATCCTAAAACTAAATCCTAAGAGAGAGGAGAGAACCTCTCTCTCTTAAAACCACATCTAAAACTAAAAATTATGAATTATGAAAGCATGTTGATGAATGGATGCATTCTCCCACTTTATAGCCTCTAATCTGTGTGTTCTAGGCTGAAAACTGGGTCACAAATAGCCCAGAAATCGCTCCCAGGGATTTCTATTACGTTCAGGTTGCGGGAAAGTGACGCGGAGGCGTCGTCCACGCGTTCGCGCGGATTGCAATTCACAGATGCGATGCGAGCGCGTCATTCACGCGTTTGCATCACCTAACTTCGGGGCAGCTATGGCAAATTATATATCAAATCAAAGTCCTGGACGTTAGCTTTCCAACGCAACTGGAACCGCATCATTTGGACCTCTATAGCTCAAGTTATGACCATTTGAGTGCAGAGAGGTTAGGCTGGACAGCTTTGCAGTTCCTTCAACTTCTTGTATTCCTTCCACTTTTGCATGCTTCATTTCCATCCTCTAAGCCATTCCTGCCCTGTAATCCCTGAAAATACTTAACACACATATCAAGGCATCTAATGGTAGTAAGAGAGGATTAATATTAGCAAATATAAGGTCAAAGAAGCATGTTTTCAATCATAGCACAAAATCAGGAAGGAGAATGTAAACTCATGCAAATAGAATGAATAAGTGGGTAAAGAGTTGATAAAATCCACTCAATTGAGCACAAGATAAACCGTAAAATAGTGATTTATCAGGCTCCTTCCATCTGTAAAGAATTTTATAAAAATAATCGCGTTGTAAGTATAGCTTCTAAACCAATAGAAAATCCTTTCGTACAAAAACTTGTTTGTCACTTAAGCAAACCCAATAAAATTAATAACCGAAGTATTTAAACCTCGGGTTGTCTTCTCAAGGAATTGCAGGAAAGTATGATTTATTATTGGTTATGAAATTGTATCTTTTTGGGTTTTTGAAATAGGGAACAAGGAAAATAAATTGGCAGGAAATTAAATTAATAACTATAAAAACTCTTGGCAAAGTATGAGAACTGGAAATCCCATCCTAGTTATCCTTATCAGGTGTGATGAGAATTGTTTATTGCTCCCACTTAGTTAACCCTTACTAAATAAAGGAAAGTCAAGTGGACTGAAGAACCGAAGATTGATGGTTCAGAGGTTATAAAAACTCTCGTTGTAAGTATAGTTACTAAACCAAGCAATCAACCTTTCTTACAAACGTTTTGGGTGTCAGAAGTAACAAACCCCTTTAAAAATTGTTAACCGAGTATTCAAACCTCGGGTCGTCTTCTCAAGGAACTGCAAGGAAGTGTGTTCTTATTATTGGTTATGGAGGTTGTAATCGGGGTTTAGAAGGTGATAAGCAAGTGATTTAAATGACAAGTAAAGTAGATGGCAATTAAAATAAATAATTACTGTAAGCAAACTTCTGACAAGGTAAAAAAAATTGGAAGTCCAACTTAATTATCTCTCTCAACAATAATGAAAGTTGAATCTAAATTCCACTTAGTTAACCTTTACTAAAGCAAAGGAAAGTCAAGGGGACTAATCAGTTTGACCTTCGAATCCTATTTATTTCCTAAGAAAAAGTTGAGATTATTGAAGTTCAGTTCAATTAGCAAGATAGCGATTATCAGTTATGTTGAGTTTGATAATGTTGAGTTACTGATTTCTTAACCAAGAGCAAAAGGGAAAAAAGTAAATTGTTGGAATAGAATATCTTCAGATTGGAAACAACGGTAACACAAATTAAAGAGAAAGCAATTAATAACTGAAATACCTCAAATAATCATTAATTCAAATCATAACATGGAAAGGGTTCATAAGTCAAGTTGGCAACATTTATAGATACGAATAAAAGCATTAAAGTAAAAGTAGCATAGAAACATAAATTAAAGTAAATACTAAACCTGGATCGAGAGTTACTCTTACAAACTAAGAGAAGTCCTAAATCCTAATCCTAATCCTAAAAGAGAGAGGAGAGAACCTCTCTCAAACTAAATCTAAATCATGGAAAGTGAAAATTGGCGAGCTCTCCCTGAATGGATGCATTCTCCCACTTCATAACCTCTGGTCTATGCCTTCTGGACATGGATTTGGGCCAAAAAGGGCTTTAGAATTCGCTATGAGGGTTTTCTGCAATTTCTGGTGCGTGGCCTCTGTCACACGTCCGCGTGGGTCACGCGGTCGCGTCATTCGGAGTATTTCCTTGCCACGCGGTCGCATCAGTCATGCGACCGCGTCAGTCATGCGGCCGCGTCGCTGCTGATTCGCGCTTGGCACTCGATCGCTTCGTCCATGCGATCGCGTGGATGCCAGTTTCTTCAGAAGCTCCGTTTTGTGCTTTCCTTCCATTTTTGTATGTTTCCTTTTCCATCCTTTAAGTCATTCTGCCTTAGAAAATCTGAAACTACTCAACACACTACTCACGGCATCGAATGGAAATAAAGGTAATTAAAATAATTAATATTAAAGCTTAGGAAACATGTTTTTCACATACATCACATAATAAGGAAGGGAAAGTAAAACCATGCAATTAATATGAATAAGTGGGTGAAGGATTGAATAAATCACTCAAACTAAGCACAAAATAACTAATGAAATATGGGTTTATCAACCTCCCCACACTTAAACAATAGCATGTCCTCATGCTAAATCCAAGGTAAAGAATAAGGTAAGGTTAAAGTGGTGGAATGTTATGCAATGCAACCTATTCTAAATGCATCTACCTAAATGAGTCATGCAATTCCAATTTATCCACTCATATATAAAGTTCAATTTTTGTTTTTATCCCATGTGCATTGCTTTTATTTTGCATTGGGGAATTTTTTGTATCCCCTTTTATTAAATGCTGAAAAATAACTTTTTTTTTAATGCACATGGTAATTGATCACTTCGATTTCTCATGAGCATGCTTCCCAAATTTTCTGAATTATTTTATTTCCTTCAACTTTTCTACCTTTTGTTTCTATCATCCATGTTCCCAATAGGTTTCCCAAATTTTAATCTATTCATAATTTTCTATCTTAAGCTAATCAAGGATTCAACTTGGGATTTTATTTTGTTTTTTTTTTTCTGCTTAAGGCTAGTAGTGTGGCTAAATAGAATAAAAGGGATTTTAAAGGCTCAAGGGGGCTAACAAGGGTGATGTGAAAGGTAGGTTATTTTGGGGTAAGTGAGCTAAAATCAAATGATGGCCTTAATTATTGTTTTGGCATGTATCTATATTCTATAATTGGACATATAGATTAAAGCAAAGTAAGGAACATCAGAATAAAAAGAAACGAAACACACAGGAATGAAATTATGGTTTGAATGCAACCATATAATTAAGCTCAATACTCACAGGCTGTATGTTCTCTAACTCAAGCATCATATATCATTCATATATGTTATGCAGGTTTAGTTAAAAATTCTCATTATTCTCATAAAATAATTATTTAGGGTAGCCTTTAAAGTTTTAATGTTCCTCCTTGATGAAATATTGTCAGCTTAACTATATGATGTAATGCTATATATATAAGGTTTATGGATTTAAATCTGTTATGTTCAATTTCCTAGCTTACTTCCTTTTTATATTTTTTTAATTTAAACTATGCTATCTTATGCTAAAAAGGGTAAACTATACTAATTAATCCACTAATAAGTCAGAATTGCAAACTAAACTAAATAACTAAAAATATGAACTAAAAATGCAAAATGCAAAAATAGAGTAAAAATACATAAAAGCAGCAATGTATAAGTACTCAGAAAAAATACAGAAAAATATCCAAAATAAAAGAAAAAGAGATGTAGTGGTTCACCAAAATAAAAACGCTAGAGATGGCGACCTCCCCACACTTAAAATGAAGCATCGTCCCTGATGCTCAGTCAAGCCAGTGTAAAGGGGTGTCATCACTGGTAGGGATGGTAGCTGGAGGCTCTGTGGTGGTGGTGGGCTGAGGGTCTGGCTGCTGTAGAGGCGGTGCTGACTGGATCGAGATCTCCGGATCTACAGCCTCTATCTGATGCGTAATTCCTGATGTGGGGCAGCCTGCTCTGTGTCTGCCTGCTGATGGGTCTCCTCCTGGAAGTGAGTCTCCTTCTCGTGCTCATCCTCCTCCTCCTCTGATGGCTCTGATGGTGTGTCGGGCTCGGAGGGGATGTCACCACCCTATCGGATCATCAGCTTCAGATGCGAATAGCGTCGCTGGCTGCGCCGCTCCAATCTTTCATACCGGCGCTCCATTTTATCAAGCTGTCGGAATAGGCGGTGCACGAGGCGGTATACGGGCTCAGAGGCAGGTGGAGGTGCAGTGGTAGCAGCAAGGGCAGGAGTGGCAACTGTGGATGAAGAGAGTCCAGCAGACGGTGGCGCTGTCTCATCAGTAGCAGTGAAGGGTGGTGGTCGGTAGCCCAAAGCGAGGAAGTTTCGGCTGTGAGGAATGATCTTCCTGCAGTCCGCCGCTGGTGGTCTCTCATCGGCATCCTCCCATGGCACGTCAGCTTAACGGCCTAGTTGTGTAACCAGATACGGAAAAGGGAGGGTGCCGCGGACATGGGCCCTGGCCATAAAATGCCGGATAAAGCGTGGTAGATAAAGGTCCTTACCCTCCAGTACACACCATAGGAGGGTGATCATAGCAGCTGGGATCTCCGTCTCGTGAGTACTCGGCATCACATAATTACTCAAGATCTGGTGCCATAATCGAGCCTCATCATTTAAGTACGCTCTCTTGATCCCTCTAGGCATGGTGGTGTCCTGACCCATCTCCCAAGGAACAGTCGGGTCGAGAGCTATCCGTGCCTTTACAGCATCCCAATCAAACTGCATCAGGCGCATGTCCTCATCAGCCTTTGAATAACCATCAGGCTGATCAGACTTGGCTGGGAGCTGGAGAATGTCCTCTATAGCCTCCTCAGTGACTAGAATTTGTTTTCCTCTTAGATTCACTGCATCTAGGGTGGTGATGTAGTAGTTGCAGTAGAATTTCCGGACCCAAGATGCATTGACCTCTGTCAATGTTCTCTCCAGAAAGAACCAGCCTCTTTGCTTGATTTGCTCAGTGGTGTACTGCTGGAGTGCTTCTGGAATCTTTAGAGTTCTCTCCAGGTATAGATTCCTGGAGTTTGCAAATACCGGATACTTCAGCTCACAGTACCGGTTTGCAAATTTTATGGAATCATTTGCAGGGAGCAGCTGGTCAGCTTTTTCCTGCTATGTAAAGTTCTTCTCCCACCATGAGGAATCATGCATGAGGGCAATGATGGACTGGGAGGAATCTCCTCTCTTGCGCTTGCCAGTAGCCTTGCCTTTTCCTTTCCGTTGTGAGGTAGACATCCTGAAAAATGTAAAACCAGGATATGGATAAAAATAGAGAAGCAAATAGGCAAGTTAAACAAAGAAAACTCAAAGCGGCCAAGAAGAATTAGAATGAGGTAAATGAGTCAAGTAATTGTGCATTAAAAATTTTTTAGTAGTATAAAATTTGGAAAGGAAGAATTGACAATCCAAAATGTATCAGAATTCAAGTTAAATAGAAAAAAAATCAGTATGCTATGGTTAGAAAGTTAGAGGAAAGTAAAAAAAATCAGAAAAGAGATTTTGAAAAGGTTAGTATGGTTAGAATTTGAAAAAGAAGTTACTAAATTAAAATCAGTGAGTCAGTAAGTGGCATAAAGAAAATAGTCCATGTAACAAGGATTCACAATTATGACTAAAAATAACTCAAAACCTAACAAGGAAAACAGGGTGATGTTGATTCAAAGAGATATAAAGAAAGCCAGAATTGGAATCAGAATATCACAGATGCAGTTTATAAACCAGGAAATCAAAGAGGATAGGAAAGTCTGCCATAGCATTCATGAAATGGGTTGGGTAAGGTAGAGGACAACAGAGTTTAGATTGCCAAACCAAAACATGAATGAAAACAATTCACAAAAAATTTGGGCAGCATTCCGGCTAAAATTGGATTGTCCCGGAAAGTAAACAGCAAACAAGGTAGTTCATATGAATTAAGAAAACTTGCTGCAGTTACCTATAATTAATAGAAACAGGAAAATTCAGAGTAACAAGCAGCAAATGTAGGAAATCACAGCATATGAACAAGGTCACAGGAACAGCAGAATTGCAGTTTGATAAAACAGAAGCATGAACAGTGTATGTAAACAGACCTAGATCCACTAACCACAGCCTAAGCTACCTAACAACCTAAAAATCCACTACAGCATGCATATCTATCTATCCTAATTATAAACAAAAACAGAAAAAATTGTAAAATAACTGCGAAGGACAGGAAGGCGGCGTTCATCGGAACCTGGTAGGCGTGAGGAGTAGAACGAGGTAAGAAAGCGGCTGGGTGGTGGCTGCGGCGGCGTCCGGCGCGGTGGAGGGGTACGGCGGCGCGGTGGCGGCTGAGGGGG
>NC_029785.2:31307539-31322102 GCF_000816755.2 Arachis ipaensis
CCCCTTTAAAAATTGTTAACCGAGTATTCAAACCTCGGGTCGTCTTCTCAAGGAACTGCAAGGAAGTGTGTTCTTATTATTGGTTATGGAGGTTGTAATCGGGGTTTAGAAGGTGAAAAGCAAGTGATTTAAATGACAAGTAAAGTAGATGGCAATTAAAATAAATAATTACTGTAAGCAAACTTCTGACAAGGTAAAAGAAATTGGAAGTCCAACTTAATTATCTCTCTCAACAATAATGAAAGTTGAATCTAAATTCCACTTAGTTAACCTTTACTAAAGCAAAGGAAAGTCAAGGGACTAATCAGTTTGACCTTCGAATCCTATTTATTTCCTAAGAAAAAGTTGGGATTATTGAAGTTCAGTTCAATTAGCAAGATAGTGATTATCAGTTATGTTGAGTTTGATAATGTTGAGTTATTGATTTCTTAACCAAGACCAAAAGGGGAAAAAGTAAATTGCTGGAATAGAATATCTTCAGATTGGAAACAACGGTAACACAAATTAAAGAGAAAGCAATTAATAACTGAAATACCTCAAATAATCATTAATTCAAATCATAACATGGAAAGGGTTCATAAGTCAAATTGGCAACATTTATAGATACGAATAAAAGCATTAAAGTAAAAGTAGCATAGAAACATAAATTAAAGTAAATACTAAACCTGGACCGAGAGTTACTCTTACAAACTAAGAGAAGTCCTAAATCCTAATCCTAATCCTAAGAGAGAGAGGAGAGAACCTCTCTCAAACTAAATCTAAATCATGGAAAGTGAAAATTGGCGAGCTCTCCCTGAATGGATGCATTCCCCCCTTCATAACCTCTGGTCTATGCCTTCTGGACTTGGATTTGGGCCAAAAAGGGCTTCAGAATTCGCTATGAGCGTTTTCTGCAATTTCTGGTGCGTGGCCTCTGTCACGCGTCCGCGTGGGTCACGCGGTCGCGTCATTCAGAGCATTTCCTTGCCACGCGGTCGCGTCAGTCATGCGACCGCGTCATGTGCGTTCTGCTTAAGGTGCACGGTCGCGTCAGTCATGCGGCCGCGTCGCTGCTGATTCGCGCTTGGCACGCGATCGCTTTGTCCATGCGATCGCGTGGATGCCAGTTTTTTCAGAAGCTCCGTTTTGTGCTTTCCTTCCATTTTTGTATGTTTCCTTTTCCATCCTTTAAGTCATTCTGCCTTAGAAAATCTGAAACTACTCAACACACTAATCACGGCATCGAATGGAAATAAAGGTAATTAAAATAATTAATATTAAAGCTTAGGAAACATGTTTTTCACATACATCACATAATAAGGAAGGGAAAGTAAAACCATGCAATTAATATGAATAAGTGGGTGAAGGATTGAATAAATCACTCAAACTAAGCACAAAATAACTCATGAAATATGGGTTTATCATGGACCAATCAATTTGATTCCTCAAGTCCTAGTCAACTCCTATGGAAAGACTAGCTTTAGAGGGATCCAAATCAATCAGCAATTTCCAATTTTCAATCAACTGCTAAGTTTGACAACTCAAGTGTCACCAATTACTCAATCAAAGCCAAAAGGGAAAAATCAAAATTATTTATATCATAAATAGAAGAAAACAATCATAAATCTGAAATACCTCAAATTGCATTTAAACATAAATTCAAATCTAACATGGGAAGGTTCATAAGCCAATTTGGCAACATAAGTAATTAACAAGTAAAAGTATTAGAATAAATAAAAGAAGAAGAGAAACATAAATTAAAGGAACATTGAACCTGGAATGAAGAAATAACCATAAGCTAAAAGAAATCCTAATTCTAAAACCTGAGAGAGAGGAGAGAGCTTCTCTCTCTAGAAAAATACATCTAAAATCTAAAATTGTGTATTCTGGAACATATGTTCAATGAATGATTTGAATCCTCCACTTTATAGCCTCTAATATGTGTTTTCTGGGCCGAAAACTGGGTCAAAAACAGCCCAAAAATTGCTGAAGACATTTTCTGCAATTTCCTACACGTGGCGTCCGTCACGCGTGTGCGTGGGTCATGCGTACGTGTCATTTGGAGATTTTCCTTGCCACGCGTACGCATCAGTTACGAGTACGCGTCGGTCGTGCTTTTTGCTAGGCGCGCGTTCGCGTCGTCCATGCGTGCGCGTCGCTTGCGTTTTGCGCTAGGCACGCGTCCGCGTCGTCCATGCATGCGCGTCGCTGCCATTTTCTTCAAAACTCCATTTTGTGTGTTCCTTCCATTTTTGCGTATTTTCTTTCTGTCCTCTAAGCCATTCCTGCCCTATGAAGCCTGAAAAATACTTAACACACAGATCACGGCATCGAATGGTAATAAAGGATAATTAAAATTAATATTTTTAAGGCATAGGAAACATGTTTTCACATATATCATGGAATAAGGAAGGAATTGTAAAACCATGCAAATCTTATGAATAAGTGGGTGAAGAATTGATAAAAACACTCAGTTGAGCATAAGATGAATCATAAAATAGGGGTTTATCACACCCTATGACATGACTGGAAGCTACACACAAGAGGACGCTTATGGCTATGCACAACCCACCATTGAGCAAGTAAATTACATGGGAAAATTCTCTAGAAATCTCAACAATGACTCTTATTCGAATACTTTCAATCAGGGATGGAGGAATCACCCTAATTTTGGATGGAAGGAGTAGCCGCAAAAGCCCCAACAGAGCTTTAATAACAACCAGGGCAAACTAAATTAGAATAGGTTTAACAACCGGTAGTTCCAACCCCCTTAGCAGTAGCAAGAGCTCTCTCAATCGCAGAGCATCTCTGACTTAGCCACAATAGTTTCTGAACTTTCCAAGACCACTAACAGCTTTATACAAGAGACAAGAGCTTCAATTTAGAACCTGGAAGTACAAGTGGGTCAGTTGATTAAGAGGATGCCTGAGAGACCTCCTAACATTCTTCCCAGTAATATAGATGTAAATCCAAGAGAAGAGTGTAAGGCCCTCATCATGGCCAAGGAGGCTGAGCCTAAGATGGTGCATGCTGTTGAAGAATTAAAAGGAGAAAAGGCTCAAGAACAGGCTAGAAGCACCTTGTTACACGCCCCATTGTTGGCACAGGAGCCTGAAGTACCACACCCTCAGAAGCTTCAAGAGGAGACGAAAGATGAGCAGTTCCCTCAATTTTTGGAAGTCTTTAAAATTTGCACATCAATTCCTTTTTCTGAGGTGTTGAAGAAGATGCCTCCCTATATGGCCTTCATGAAAAGCTTACTCTCTGAGAAGAAGGCCTTGAAGGGAGATGAACCTATGATCTTGACCAAGCAGTGCAGTGCACTAGTTCAGAAGAAGCTACCCAAGAAAATGCTAGACCCTGGAAGCTTCCTAATTCCCTGTATCATTGGGACAACTACATTTGAGAAGGCACTGTGTGATCTTGGCTCAAGCATAAATCTGATGTCACTATCTGTAATGAAGAAGCTGGAAATCCAAGAGGTACATCCTATAAGGATAGCATTAGAGATCGGAGACAAGTCCCAGAAGCAGGCATATAGATTAGTGGAGAATGTCCTAGTAAAGGTTGAATACCTCTTCCTCCTTGCAGACTTTGTGATACTTGACACAGAAGAGGATACAGATGACTCTATCCTCCTAAGAAGGCCAATCGTAGCCACTAGAAGAGCCCTGATTAATGTTGAGAAAGGAGAGTTAATGCTGAGGCTATGGGAAGACTATCTGGTTTTCAATGTCTTTAAACCGACACCACTCTCTGACAAAGGAGGTACCTGCATGCAGAGTTCAAAGCTCAAGCCTTTTCACTTGGTGGAAAGCCATACAGTTTTTCCTGACATCAAATCTAAGTTTGGTGTTGGGCATTTACCACCCACCAAAGATGGAGGAGGTCTTAAGAAGAAGGTACCTAAGGGCTGGAGGAATAAGAAGATTCCAACTGAGAACTTCTCACCCGGCATGAAAGTGGTGTTCACTAGAAGTCCAGTCATACCACATATTGTAAACAGGATCCTGTCTCTAGAGCATGTTGAGCTAATTCATGAGAGTAGAGGAAAGAAGTTCACAATGGGGGGTAAAGATCTGATCCCCTATGATCCTCCTCCTTAGAAGAGCTAACCGTCAAGCTAATGACGGTAAAGAAACACTTGTTGGGAGGCAAGCCAACCATAAGTATCCTTTAGTTCGTTTCAGTTTTATTTTAGTTTGTTTTCATTTCGATTTTTTTCATGGATCTTTAGAGCTTCTAGGTTTTCTAATGCTTGTGATCATGTACAGCGCTTAGAACAGGGACAAGATGACTTAGACAGAAAAATAGAGCACCCTAGAGGAAATCAGCTCGGAGCGCTATACGCCAAGGAGGGTGTTTAGCGCCAAGAGAGGGAGCTTTAGCTTGGGAGTTTAATGCCCAAAAGGGGGCATTCCAACACAATTTTTTGCTCCTCCTAGGGCGTTTAATGCCTATTACTGACGTTTAACACCAACAAGAAAAAAAATTGTGACCCCCTGCTGGCGTTAAACACCAGAACTGGCATTTAGCGCCCATGGAGCAGTCAACGAGGATGAAGGAATGGCTTTAGCCATTGGATAAACCCCAACACCCAATCCCCTTTCATCTATCCCATCCATCTTTCCTCCTAACAGCCCAAATTCAAATTCAATTTATCCCTTACCCTTCCCCCGCAACAAAGCTACTCCTCCTCCCCGTCTATAAATACCCCACTCTTCATCCACATTCACCAAACCTCAGACTACTCTCTCCATCTTACTAACCCTTCACCATACACACTCCCTTTTCTTTCTTTTCCCTTCTTCCTTAGCCAAAGCCGAAGCCTTCCCCTCCATTCCCCCTATCTATTCTATTTCTATTTTCCTTTTTCTTTTTTTCTATCTTTATTTTTCTCATGGACAAGAAAACCTTTTAAGTTTGGTGTTGGACGCTCCGCTTTTGTTCTTCAATATTTCACTATCCCATGGCACCCAAGACCGGAGAATCCTCCTCAATAAAGAGGAAAGAGAAGGTGCCTACCTCCAACCCATGGGACTTCACTCAGTTCTTCTCTAAGACACATGAGGAGCATTTTTATGAGGTAGTTGATAAACCCATATTTCATGAGTTCTTTTGTGCTTAATTTGAGTGATTTATATAATCCTTCACCCACTTATTCACATTAATTACATGATTTTACTTTCCCTTCCTTATTATGTGATGTAAATGAAAAACATGTTTCCTAAGATTTAAAATTAATTAATTTAATTACCTTTATTTCCATTCGATGCCGTGATTAGTGTGTTGAGTAGTTTCAGATTTTCTAAGGCAGAATGACTTAAAGGACGGAAAAGGAAACATATAAAATGGAAGGAGAAAGCAAAACGGAGCTTTAAGGAAACTAGTATCCACGCGATCGCATGGATGACGCGATCGCGTGCCAAGCACGAATCAGCAGCAACGCGGCCGCATGACTGACGCGACCGCGTGATCCACGCGGACGCGTGACAGAGGCCACGTATCAGAATTTACAGAATGCGCCCCCAGCGATTTCTGAAGCCCTTTTTGGCCCAGATCCAAGTACAGACAGCATAGAACAGAGGTTATAAAGTGTTGGAATGCACCCATTCAAGGAGAGCTCGTATATTTTACTTTTCAATGATTTAGATTTAGTTGAGAGGGAGATCTTCTCCTCTCTCTCTCTTAGGATTTAGGATTGCTTCTTATTTTAAGAGTGACTCTCAATCCAAGTTTTATATTTCTTTGTTTTAAACTTCCCTTTCACTTTATTTATTTATTTCAATATCTGAGTTGGCTATTTACCTTTACAATTGGATCTAAGAATTCTTCCATGTTATAGATTGTTATCTGAATTAATAATATTTGAGGTATTTTCAGTTTATGATTGTTCTCTTTGATTTAAGTTACCATTGCTTCCCATCTAAGGATATTTTTATTATTCTATCAATTTTACTTTTTCCCTTTTTGGTTCTGGTTAAGGATTCAGTAACTCAACAGTTATTAAACTCAACATAATTGATAATCGTTATCTTGCTAATTGAGCTGAACTTAAGTAATCCCTACCTTTTCTTAGGAAATAAATAGGATTCAAAGGTCAATTTAATTAGCCCCTTGACTTTCCCTTGCCCTAGTAAAGGTTGACCAAGTGGAGTCTAGATTCAACCTTCATTATAGTTGAGAGAGATAACTACGTTGGACCTCCAACTTCTCTTACCTTGCCAAAAGTCTACTTTACAGTGTTTATTTATTTTAATTGCCATTTACTTTACCTGTCATTTAAATTACTCGCCTCTCATCTTCTAAACCCCGATTACAACCTTTATAGCCAATAATAAGAACATACTTCCTCGCAGTTCCTTGAGAAGATGACCCGAGGTTTGAATACTCGGTTAATAATTTCTAAAGGGGTTTGTTACTTGTGACACCCAAAACGTTTGTACGAAGGGATTTCTGTCGGTTTAGAGACTATATCTACAACGTAACTATTTCTATGAATCTCTTTACTGGTAAAAATCTAAACGTCAAAATGGCGCCGTTGCCGGGGAACTGCTAACGTGTGCCTTATTATTGGTTATTGTAAATATTTTTCTTTTGCTTGTTTATTTAATTTTGTTTTTCCTTTTTATCTTTATTTGCTACTATGAACTCTCACCCCTCTCGCTTTGAGTTTGGTTCTAATATTGTTAAGGGAAATAGAAGTTACAGTAGGAATGTGTACCAAGGTCAGACCAATCAAGGATGGTTGGGACCAAGAGGATCTAATCAACCCTTTTGGCAGCAACACCCTCCGAGATATCCTGGACAAAGACCGTTCTACAGTGCATGCCCAGCTGAAAGACATGGTGGACAACCTTGTAACTACCAACAAGCCCCACCCCGTGCATATAAACCATCCTTTCAACATAACCTCGAACCACCACACTCACAAGCTTCTCTTCACCATTCGCCACCATATGATCCTTCCTTACCCCAATACCAATCAAATCGCTCCCAATCACCACCAATTTCCTTTGTATCATGTCCAAGTCCAGCAACCCAAGAAGCAGAGGATCGCCTAAGGAAAACAGTAATTAAATTTCAAACAACCATTAAACAACTGGAGCAAGCGATGATTTAATGGGCTTCTAGACGCTCAAATATACAAGGATCAACCACAGCTCCATGTGGACAGCCCAATGAAGAGCGTAGCATGAAGGAGATGCCAGAAACTCCAATAGACAAGACAGAGAATGAATTTGTACTAGAACAATTAGAAGAAGCTGTCTTTGTTCAAGAAGAAGAGTTGGTTGAAGATCTAGGAGATGCTGAACTTCCATGGGAATCCAGAATTGAGGAAAACTCCATCCAGGGTGCTACAGTTGATGCTAAGGAGGATACTGTACAATCTCCAAGGCAAGTCGTTTACGAAGAATCAGACGGAATAATCCAAGAAGCAAATTCTCTTGATGATGATAGTCACAAGTCTAGCTTTCTTGGTGATGAACTTGCATCCGCAAGTGAATTCTCTGAGATCGAAGAATCTTCCCCAAGTGAATATGAAGATGATGCGGAGGTAGATTTCTCTCAACCTCCAATCTATGACTCAAGTGATGAGGAAGACACAGAAGACTTTGACCAGGACACAGATACAATTGAAGATCTTTGCAAAGAAGTGGAGGAATTCACAGAAGAGCACAAGGAAACGGAACTTGCAGAACCACCAAAAACACCTATCCCAAGGCCATTACCACCTAATACAAGCTTCAAGTGGGTACAATCCTTAACTTATAATTATACTTATTCACTTGAATATGGTTTAATTGAAATAGATGGCCAACTTAGAGCTCTCTGCGGCTTTAAGAGTAAGAGGGAAATGGCTCATACTCAGAGCTGGTGCACAAGGTTCAATAAGGTTCCACGCTTCACCTCGAAGTACACGGATTGGTATCATGCTCAACTGCATGGATCACGGAAAACGTTTAGTCACCAAGGTGAGATTCTACTTTTTAAACCGTCCGGATGGAAACATGTAGATCAAGACGGAAGCGGACTTAAAAGCAAGGCTTGGAATCCTGGACTCTATTCTGACATTCGTAGTCCCGGGAACCTGAAGATCTGTTTGGAGCTGCTCAGAAGCTTTGCATGCTTAGTTTGGGACCCCAGAGGCTATTGGAATTCCAAGCACTGGTGGAGATTTTTGGACGAATTTAAACATAAACCACCATAATAGTATACTCCTCCAATGTCCAACTTAAGGACTTTAACTAAAAGTGCTAGGTGGGAGACAACCCACCATGGTATGGTCGCTTCTTTTTCAATTTATTTCTTGTTAAATGCTTTCATTTTTCCTTTTTCATTTTAATCTATTAAACCTGGAATCATGCATAGCATTCATGTTAATCATTGCATTCTGCATTTTTCATGCATATAAAAAAAAAGGGGGTGCACAACGCGACCGCATGCCCCATGCGATCGCGTCATATTGCGAAAAACACCACCCGCGCGACCGCGTGACACACGCGGCCGCGTGATATATATATCGGCGTAAGGATCCAACGAACAGAAAGTTAGGCTGGAATCGTGCGGCCCTTGTGCGTTTCGCACAAATTGGCCCACGCGATCGCATGCCCCATGCGATCGCGTCACTTGCACAATACCAATCCCACGCGACCGCGTGAGCGACGCGATCGCGTCGCATGGATTGCATATCACCCCAAAAGGAGACAGAGAGTTGCGCTAAAATGGCACTGGAGTCGTGCGTTTAGCACAAATTCTAGCGACGCGATCGCGCGACCCACGCGATCGCGTCACCCTTCTTTTCCCCCCTCTCATGCGATCGCGCACCCCACGCGATCGCGTCACTTCCATTTTCGTCCCAACCACGCGACCGCGTGCCCCACTCTCCGCCACCCACCCGCACCCCCCTTCTTCTATCACTAACCCAAAACCCTCGCCGCCACTGCCCCCATCAGCCGCCACCGCGACACCGTGCCCCGCCACCGCGCCGAACGCCGCCGCAGCCACCTTCTTCCCCGTTCCACCCCTTCCGCCTACCAAGTTCCGCAAAACGCAACCCCCTTTTATTCGTTCGTCGTTTTTTCTGTACTTTTTTCCGTTTCTGTTCATCACTAGGATAGATAGATATGCATGCTGTAATGGATTTTTAGGTTGTTAGGTAGCTTAGCCTCTGGTTAGTGGATCTAGGTCTGTTTACTTGCACTGTTCCTGTTTATGTTTTATCATAACTGTAATTTTGCTGTTCCTGTGACCTCGTTCATATGTTGTGATTTCTTGCAATTGTTGCTTGTTACTCTAAATTTTCCTGTTTCTATTCATTGCTGGTAACTGCAGCTAGTTTTTAATTCATATGAACTGCTATGATTACTGTTTATTTTCCGGGATAATCCAATTTTAGCTGGAATACTGCCCAAATTTTTTTAAAAATTTTTTTTCATTCATGTTTTGGTTTGGCATTTCTGAACTCTGTTTTACTCTACTTTACCCAAACCATTTCATGAATGCTATGGCAGACATTCTTATCCTCTTTAATTTCCTGGTTCATAAACTGCATTTGTGATTCACTGATTCAAATTTTTGCTTTCTTTATTTCTATTCGAATCAGCATCACCCTGTTTTTCTTGTTCAATTATGAGTACTTCTATTCTTCCCTATGAATCTTTGTTATATGGAATTTTTCTATGCCACTTACTTTAACCCGCACTTTACTAACTCACTAATTTTAATTTACTAATTTCTTTTTCAAATTCTAACCATATTAACCATTTTAATCTCTTTTCTAATTATTTTCACTTTCCTCTAACTTTCTAACCATGGCATATTGATTATTTTTTCCATTTAACATAAATTCAATCATATTCCATATACTCATTTTCCTTATTTTACTTCTCCTTTGCCGCTTTGAGTTTCCTTTGTTTAATTGCCTAATTGCTTTCCTATTTTTATACATATCCTGATTTTCTGTTTTTCAGGATGTCTGCCTCACAGAGAAAAGGAAAAGGCAAGGCTACTGGCAAGCGCAAGAGAGGAGATTCCTCCCAGTCCATCATTGCTCTAATGCACGATTCTTCATGGCGGGAGAAGAACTTCACACAGCAGGAAAAGGCTGACCAGTTGCTCCCTGCGAATGATCTTATAAAATTTGCAAACCGGTACTGTGAGCTGAAGTACCCGGCTTTTGCAAACTCCAGAAATCTATATCTGGAACGAACTCTGAAGATTCCAGAAGCACTCCAGTAGTACACCACTGAGCAGATCAAGCAAAGGGGCTGGTTCTTTCTGGAAAAAACACTGACAGAGGTCAATTCATCTTGGGTACGGTAATTCTACTGCAACTACTATCTCACTACCCTAGATGCAGTGAACCTGAGGGGAAAAAAAATTCTGGTCACTGAAGAGGCCTTAGAGGACATTCTCCGGCTCCCAGCCAAGTCCGATCAGCCTGATGGTTATTCAAAGGCTGAGGAGGACATGCGCCAGATGCAGTTTGATTGGGATGCCGTAAAGGCACGGATAGCTCTCGACCCGACAGTCCCTTGGGAGATGGGTCAGGACACTACCATGCCTAGAGGGATCAAGAGAGCATACTTAAACGATGAGGCTCGGCAATGGCATCAGATCTTGAGTAATTATGTGATGCCGAGTACCCACGAGACGGAGATCCCGGCTGCTATGATCACCCTCCTTTGGTGTGTGCTGGAGGGTAAGGACCTTTATCTGCCACATTTCATTCGGCACTATATGGCCAGGGTCAACGTCCGAGGCACCCTCCCCTTTCCATATCTAGTTACTCAGCTTGGCCGTCGAGCTGACGTGCCATGGGAGGCTGCCGATGAAAGACCACCAGTGGCGGATTGCAGGAAGATCATTCCGCACAGTCGGAACTTCTTAGCCTTGGGCCACAGACCACCACCATTCACTGCTACTGATGAGTCAGCCCCACCGTCTGCTGGACCCTCTTCCTCCACTGCTGCACCACCTACCCCTGCTACCACCACTGCACCTCCACCTGCCACAGAGCCTGTCTATCATCTGGTGCACCGCTTGTTCCGACGACTTGACCAGATGGAGTGTCGCAACAAGCGGCGCTATGAGCACCTAAAGCTGATGATACGATCTGGAGACATCCCCTCCGAGCCCGACACACCATGCGAGGCATCTGAGGAAGAGGCGGATGCGCCCGAGGCATAGACCCATCCCCAGGAGGCAGCACCTGCCACACCACAGGCAGCGGTCCCACATCAGATTGAGGCTGCGGATCTTGAGATCCCGATTCAGTCAGCACCTCCTCCACAGCAGCCAGACCCTCAGCCCACCACCACCACTGAGACTCCAGCTACCATCCCTCCCAGTGATGACACTCCTTCACACCCGGCTTGATTGAGCATCGAGGACGATGCTTCCTTTTAAGTGTGGGGAGGTCGCGGATGAGCGGATAATTTATACGCTTTTTGGCATTGTTTTTAGTATGTTTTTAGTAGGATCTAGTTACTTTTAGGGATGTTTTCATTAGTTTTTATGTTAAATTCACATTTCTGGACTTTACTATGAGTTTGTGTGTTTTTCTGTGATTTCAGGTATTTTTTGGCTGAAATTGAGGGACTTGAGCAAAAATCAGATTTAGAGGTTGAAGAAGGATTGCTGATGTTGTTGGATTCTGACCTCCCTGCACTCAAATTTGATTTTCTAGAGCTACAGAACTCGAAATGGTGCGCTTCCAATTGCGTTGGAAATTAGACATCCAGGGCTTTCCAGCAATATATAATAGTCTATACTTTGGCCAAGAATAGACGACATAAACTGGCGTTCAACGCCAGATTTCTGCCCAAATCTGGCGTCCAGCGCCAAAAAAGGAGCCAAAACCAGAGTTGAACGCCCAAACTGGCACAAAAGCTGGCGTTCAACTCCAAGAAGGACCTCTATACGTGCAACACTCAAGCTCAGCTCAAGCACACACCAAGTGGGCCCCGGAAGTGGATTTAAGCATCAATTACTTACTCATGTAAACCCTAGTGACTAGTTTATTATAAATAGGACCTTTTACTATTGTATTAGACATCTTTGGTCTCAGTTTTAATCCATTCTTCATCTTAGGAGACTATTGATCACGTTTTAGGGGGCTGGCCATCTCGGCCATGCCTGGACCTTCACTTATGTATTTTCATACGGTAGAGTTTCTACACTCCATAGATTAAGGTGTAGAGCTCTGCTGTTCCTCAAAGATTAATGCAAAATACTTCTGTTTTCTATTCAATTCATCTTATTTCACTTCTAAGATATCCATTCGCACTCAAGAACGTGATGAAGGTGATGATTATGTGTGACGTTCATCACCATTCTCCCCTATGAACACGTGCCTGACAAACACTTTCGTTCTACATGAAATAAGCTAGAATGAATATCTCTTAGATCTCTTAACCGGAATCTTCGTGGCGTAAGCTAGAATGATGGCGGCATTCAAGAGAATCCGGAAGGTCTAAACCTTGTCTGTGGTATTCTGACTAGGATTCAATGATTGAATGACTGTGACGAGCTCTTGGACGACCCAGTGCACTTGCTGGTTAGTTGTATCGAAGTTGTGAACCATGGTATTGGCACCATGTTCTTGGCGCCATTGCCAGGGAAAGAAAGAGCCATGAATTTTACATAATCAAAGTGTAATCACGATTGCGCGTACCAAGTTGCTCACGTTGCCAGGGATTGTTTGAGCCTGGACATCACAATTTCGTGCACCAAGTTTTTGGCGCCGTTGCCGGGGATTGTTCGAGTTTGGACAACTGACGGTTCATCTTGTTACTCAGATTAGGTAATTTTCTTTTTATTTTCTTTTCAAAAATTTTTCAAAAATCTTTCAAAATTTTCTCCTTTGTTTTTGAAAAAAAAATTTTTAAAATAAAAATGTTTTCAAAAATAAATTATTCTATGACTTCAAAATTTTTAAGAATGAATTCTAGTGTTTCAGGAAGCATGGCTGGCTGTAAAGCCATGTCTAATACGACTGTAGAGCATGTTAGACGTGTCATGTCTGAGTTACATACTAAAGCTTGGCTGGCTAATATGCCAAGCCTGACCCTTTGATTGGAGCTTTAGAGCATAAGATTCCTAGAATTCATATTAAAAATTTTGGAACCCTTATTTTTCTTTTTCAAAATGATTTTCGAAAATTTTAAAATAAAAATACAAAAAAAAATTCATAAAATCATAAAAATCAAAAATATTTTTGTGTTTCTTGTTTGAGTCTTGAGTCATGTTATAAGTTTGGTGTCAATTGCATGTGCATCTTGCATTTTTTTTCGAAAATTTATGCATTCATAGTGTTCTTCATGATCTTCAAGTTGTTCTTGGTAAGTCTGAACTCCCATATCCAAACTCTAAGTTTGGTGTTGGAGAGTCTCAACAAAGCTCTGCACATCTGTGAGGCTCCATGAGAGCCCACTGTCAAGCTATTGACATTAAAGAAGCGCTTATTGGGAGGCAACCCAATGTTTATTTATCTAACTATATTTTTCTTAGTTATATGCCTTTGTAGGTTCATGATCATGTGGAGTCACAAAATAAACAAAAAAATCAAAAACGGAATCAAAAACAGCAGAAGAAAAATCACACCCTGGAGGAGCATCTGTCTGGCGTTCAAACACCAGAACAGAGCATGGTTCTGGTGCTGAACGCCCAGAATGGGCAGCATCCTGGCGTTGAACGCCCAGAACAAGCATAGTTCTGGCGTTCAACGCCAGAAATGGCAGCAAAGGGGCATTGAACGCCCAAAATGGGCACCAACCTGGTGCTGAACGCCCAGAGTTGTGTGCAAGGGCATTTTACATGCCTAAATTGGTGCAGGGATGTAAATGCCTTGACACCTCAGGATCTGTGGACCCCACAAGATCCCCACCTACCTCATCATCTCTCTTTCCATTCATTATCATCCCTTCTGTTTTCCATTTACCACTCACATCCATACACCCACTACCTTCAAAATTCAACATCTCTCTCCCACCCAATCCCACCCATATGGCCGAATACACACTCCCATCCATCTCCTCCATATCTTCTTCTTATTCTTCTATTCTTTCTTCTTTTGCTCGAGGGCGAGCAACATTCTAAGTTTGGTGTGGTAAAAGCATAGCTTTTTTGTTTTTTCCATAACCATTGAGGGCACCTAAGGCTAGAGAAACCTCTAGAAAGAGGAAAGGGAAGACAAAAGCTTCCATCAAGGGTCTATAGCTCAGTGGTAGAACATTTGACTGCAAATCAAGAGATCCCTGAGATACCTCTGGGGATACATTTTCTTCCACACAATTATTGGAAGCAACTAAGGGTGGAACATCAAGAGCACTCCATCATCCTTCATGAAATCAGAGAAGATCTAAAAGCAATGAAGGAGGAGCAACAAAGACAAGGAAGAGACATAGAAGAGCTCAAAGACATCATTGGTTCCTCAAGAAGGAAACGCCACCATCACTAAGGTGGATTCATTCCTTGTTCTTATTTCTTCTGTTTTTCGTTTTCTATGTTTGTGCTTATCTATGTTAGTAACTATGTCTGAAAGTTATGAATGTCCTATGAATCCATCACCCCTCTTAAA
>NC_029785.2:31322966-31324377 GCF_000816755.2 Arachis ipaensis
CAAAACTATTTAAGAGGCAAAAAGCTATAAGTCCCGCTCATTTGATTGGAGCTATGTTTCATTGATAGTTTGGAATTTATAGTATATTCTCTTCTTTTTATCCTATTTGATTTTCAGTTGCTTGGGGACAAGCAACAATTTAAGTTTGGTGTTGTGATGAGCGGATAATTTATACGCTTTTTGGCATTATTTTTAGTATGTTTTTAATAGGATCTAGTTACTTTTAGGAATGTTTTCATTAGTTTTTATGTTAAATTCACATTTCTGGACTTTACTATGAGTTTGTGTATTTTTCTGTGATTTCAGGTATTTTCTGGCTGAAATTGAGGGACTTGAGCAAAAATCAGATTCAGAGGTTGAAGAAGGACTGCTGATGCTGTTGGATTCTGACCTCCCTGCACTCAAATTTGATTTTCTGGAGCTACAGAACTTGAACTGGCACGCTTCCAATTGCGTTGGAAAGTAGACATCCAGGGCTTTCCATTAATATATAATAGTCCATACTTTGGCCAAGAATAGACGATGTAAACTGGCGTTCAACGCCAGCTTTCTGCCCAAATCTGGCATCCAGCGCCAGAAAAGGAGCCAAAACCAGAGTTGAACGCCCAAACTGGCACAAAAGCTGGCGTTTAACTCCAAGAAGGACCTCTACACGTGCAACACTCAAGCTCAGCCTCTTGGCGCCATTGCCAGGGAAAGAAAGAGCCATGAATTTTACATAATCAAAGTGTAATCACGATTGCGCGTACCAAGTTGCTCACATTGCCAGGGATTGTTTGAGCCTGGACATCACAATTTCGTGCACCAGTCGCCATCTCTGGCGTTTATTTTGGTGAACCACTACATACTTTTTCTTTTATTTTGGATATTTTTCTATATTTTTCCTTTTACTGTTATTTTCTGAGTACTTATACATTGCTTTTATGTATTTTTACTCTATTCTCTGCATTTTCCATCTTTAGTTCATATTTTAGCCATTTAGTTTATTTTAGTTATTTAGTTTAGTTTGTAATTCTAATTATTAGTGGATTAATTAGTATAGTTTACCCTTTTTAGCATAAGATAGTATAGTTTAAATTGAAAAATATAAAAAGGAAGTAAGCTAGGAAATTGAACATATCAGATTTAAATCCACAAACCTTATATATAGCATTACATGATGTAGTTAAGCTGACAACATTTCATCAAGGAGGAACATTAAAACTTTAAAAGCCACCCTAAATAATTTTTTTATGAGAATAATGGGAATTTTTAACTAAACCTGCATACAATATATAAATGATATATGATGCTTGAGTTAGAGAACACACAGCCTGTGAGTCTTGAGCTTAAATTGTATGGTTGCATTCAAACCATAATTTCATTTCTGTGTGTTTCATCTCTTTTTATTCTGATGTTCTTTCCTTTGCTT
>NC_029785.2:31327480-31354656 GCF_000816755.2 Arachis ipaensis
TTTTATGAGAATAATGGGAATTTTTAACTAAACCTGCATACAATATATAAATGATATATGATAGAGAACACACAGAACACACAGCCTGTGAGTCTTGAGCTTAAATTGTATGGTTGCATTCAAACCATAATTTCATTTCTGTGTGTTTCATCTCTGATGTTCTTAAATAAAATAAATAAAATAAATTTGGGAAGCATGTTCATGAGAAAATCAAAGTGCTTTAATTGCCATGTGCCTTAAAAAAAAGTTATTTTTCAGCATTTATTAAAAGGGGATAAAAAAGAAATTCTCCAATGCAAAATAAACATGGAATAGAATCCTTGGTTAGCTTAAGATAGAAAATCATGAATAGAGTTAAATGTGGGAAACCTTTTAGGAACATGGATGATAGAAACAAAAAGGTAGAGAAGTTAAAAGAAATAAAATAAATTTGGGAAGCATGTTCATGAGAAAATCAAAGTGCTTTAATTGCCATGTGCCTTAAAAAAAAGTTATTTTTCAGCATTTATTAAAAGGGGATAAAAAAGAAATTCTCCAATGCAAAATAAAAGCAATGCACATGGAATAGAAAAAGCAAAAAGTGAAACATGAGCATGTAACAATAAGTGGGATAATATGGGAAAATAGGTAAAGAAATTTTTGTTTTACTAAATATGTATGTTAGGTGAGATCTTAGTCTAATTAAGGATTCACTTATTAGCTCACGTGACCCTATACATAAAATCATTACCCTTACCTTGACCCCATTACAACCTCAATTAAAGACCTCATGACTTTTTGGTATGACTATATTCTATAATTGTTGATTGGTTAGATGAAAAACAAAGCTATAGAAATTAAAAATAAAAAGAGAAATAGAGTGAATAAACCCAATAAACACTGAGTGACTAGAGAGTAAAACACAAAAATCCAGTGAGGGTTCAATAACTCATCAACATATATCTATGCTCAAATTTACTAATTGTTTTGCAAGTTTGTACAATGTTTTCTTTCCCATCTCATTTACTAAAATGCTTTATTATTTAAGGGTTGGCCATATATATACATGACTCCTTGAGAATGTAAATTAACTTGGCTACATGTAAGCTTTATATATGAATGAATCAATTGGAGTTGTATGATGCATCATTCATTTAGGTAGTTGCATTTAAATTAGGTTGCATTGCATGACATTCCATCACTTTAACCTTAATTATTTACCTTGGATTTAGCATGAGGACATGCTAGTGTTTAAGTGTGGGGAGGTTGATAAACCCATATTTCATGAGTTCTTTTGTGCTTAATTTGAGTGATTTATACAATCCTTCACCCACTTATTCACATTAATTACATGATTTTACTTTCCCTTCCTTATTATGTGATGTAAATGAAAAACATGTTTCCTAAGCTTTAAAATTAATTAATTTAATTAGCTTCCTCCGTTCCCTCGACATAATATACTTCCTTAAGATATCTTTTGCGAGATGATTTGGAGGTCCCTCCTCCCGCAAATCCTCCGTGTATCATGTGGACGTGTCTCTCGGGTGTGCGAGGTGGTTGTTCAGCCCGTCCTCCATCTTCGTCTCTTCTTCTTTTTCTGGGATCGTCTGCTTGGCTCGCTAAGTACCGATCTAACTTTCCTTCTCTTACCAGTTTCTCTATGATATTTTTTAGGTCGAAACATTCGTTGGTGGAATATCCATAAATTCGATGATATTCTCAATATTCAGCCTGGTTTCCTCCTCCTTTTTTGCTTTTGAGTGGTCGAGCTGTAGGTATCTTTTTAGTATGGCATACTTCTCTGTAGACATCCACGAGGGACACCCGAAGAGGGGTGTAATTGTGGTATTTTTGATCTTTTGCCCATGTTGATCTTCCTTTTTATTGGATTCTTTGTCCTTATCTCGGGAGGAGTAGGAGAACCCAGATTTTGAGGTCTCTCCTAGTCGAGAGTTTTCCTCCATGTTGATATTCTTCTCTGCTCATTCTTGTACTTCATTCAGGGATGTGGGATGCTTTTTCGATATTGAGTGGCTAAAAAGCCCTTCTCGTAAGCCATTGATGAGGCCCATAATGGTCGCTTCTGTGGACAGACTTTGTATGTCTAGATATGCCTTGTTGAATCTTTCCATGTAGCTACGAAGACTTTCCCGATCTCCTTGTTTGATTCCTAATAGGCTTGGGTCGTGCTTAGTTTTGTCTTTCTAGATAGAGAATCTGGCTAGAAACTTTTTGGCTAGGTCGTCGAAGTTTGAGATGGACCTGGGGGTAGATTGTCGAACCACTTAATCGCCGTTTTTGTTAAGGTAGTCGGGAAGGCTTTACAGCGGATTGCGTCTGAGGCGTCAGTGAGGTACATTCAACTCCTGAAATTGCTGAGGTGATGGCTGGGAATTACCGTGTCATCGTATAAAGTCATATCCGGGAGTTTAAAGTCCTTTGGAATTTTGGTCTTCATGATCTCCTTGGTGAATGGATCTTGGTTCTTGCGGGAGCTATCCTCATGAGTGGATCGAGTAGCTTTGGTTTTGAGATCGGCTTCGAATTTTAGAAGTTTGTCCTCCAATTCCCGGCGTCGCCTTATCACCCTTTGTAGGTCTCTTCTCGCTTCTCGCTGATGTTGGGCTTCTTTCTCAAGTTGTTTTAAACGATCTTGAAGTGTCTCAAGGGCTCCCAGGTTTGGTGAATTCTTGTTTAAGTTTGGTGTTGTGATGACAAGTCATCTTAGCCTAGTTTTACTAGTCTTTTTCTTTGTTTTTATTTGGTTTTATGCACTTTCTTGTATTATAAGTAAGTAATTTGGAATGGAAATGCATGACTTCTTTGAATCAAGCAACCACCATTTAATTGATGCTAAATCATGAGGTTTAAGCTAATTTTAATTGATTTTTAATGATTTATAAACCTTGTGAATTTGGTGATACTTTGATTGGTTGTTTTGATTAATTTTAGGTGAAGAAAAGAAGAAAAGGAGAAAGCGTGGTGATAAACCCATATTTCATGAGTTCTTTTGTGCTTAATTAGAGTGATTTATACAATCCTTCACCCACTTATTCACATTAATTACATGATTTTACTTTCCCTTCCTTATTATGTGATGTAAATGAAAAACATGTTTCCTAAGCTTTAAAATTAATTAATTTAATTACCTTTATTTCCATTCGATGTCGTGATTAGTGTGTTGAGTAGTTTCAGATTTTCTAAGGCAGAATGACTTAAAGGACGGAAAAGGAAACATATAAAAATGGAAGGAGAAAGAAAAACGGAGCTTTAAGGAAACTGGTATCCACGCGATCGCATGGATGACGCGATTGCGTGCCAAGCACGAATCAGCAGCGACGCGGCCGCATGACTGACGTGACCGCGCGACCTAAGCAGAACGCATATGACGCGGTCGCATGACTGACGCGACCGCGTGGCAAGGAAAAGCTCCAAATGACGCGACCGCGTGACCCACGCGGACGCGTGACAGAGGCCACGTATCAAAATTTACAGAATGCGCCCCCAGCGATTTCTGAAGCCCTTTTTGGCCCAGATCCAAGTACAGACAGCATAGACCAGAGGTTATAAAGTGTGGGAATGCACCCATTCAAGGAGAGCTCGCATATTTTACTTTTCAATGATTTAGATTTAGTTGAGAGGGAGATCTTCTCCTCTTTCTCTCTTAGGATTTAGGATTTCTTCTTATTTTAAGAGTGACTCTCAATCCAGGTTTTATATTTCTTTGTTTTAAAATTCCCTTTCACTTTATTTATTTATTTCAATATCTGAGTTGGCTATTTACCTTTACAATTGGATCTAAGAATTCTTCCATGTTATAGATTGTTATCTGAATTAATAATGTTTGAGGTATTTTCAGTTTATGATTGTTCTCTTTGATTTAAGTTACCATTGCTTCCCATCTAAGGATATTTTTATTATTCTATCAATTTTACTTTTTCCCCTTTTAGTTCTGGTTAAGGATTCAGTAACTCAACAGTTATTAAACTCAACATAATTGATAATCGTTATCTTGCTAATTGAGCTGAACTTAAGTAATCCCTACCTTTTCTTAGGAAATAAATAGGATTCAAAGGTCAATTTAATTAGCCCCTTGACTTTCCCTTGCCCTAGTAAAGGTTGACCAAGTGGAGTCTAGATTCAACCTTCATTATAGTTGAGAAAGATAACTACGTTGGACCTCCAACTTCTCTTACCTTGCTAAAAGTCTGCTTTACAGTATTTATTTATTTTAATTGCCATTTACTTTACCTGTCATTTAAATTACTCGCCTCTCATCTTTTAAACCCCGATTACAACCTTTATAGCCAATAATAAGAACATACTTCCTCGCAGTTCCTTGAGAAGATGACCCGAGGTTTGAATACTCGGTTAACAATTTCTAAAGGGGTTTGTTACTTGTGACACCCAAAACGTTTGTACGAAGGGATTTCTGTTGGTTTAGAGACTATATCTACAACGTAACTATTTCTATGAATCTCTTTACTGGTAAAAATCTAAACGTCAGTAGTGCACAAGAAGAAGGTAGTTCCTGAGGTTTGCTTTGATTTGAAGCTGGACGTGTACCCGAAGATCTAGTACCAAATTTTGAGATGGGATTGGAAAGTTATTACCAACCCCGTGGCTGAGGTTGGAGCACTGATGGTGCGGGAGTTCTATGCCAATGCTTGGGTGACATACAAGCATGCCAGAGGCGTGAACCCAGAGGGCATATCATGGATTTCAACCCGGAGAGTATGAGGGTGGCATTGCAATTACCACTATTCGGAAAGGACGCTCATTCATACACTCGCAGGGTCAACACTGCCCAGAGGTTGGATCAAGCCCTTGCTGATATTTGCCTCCCCAGAACTCAGTAGAGGAGGGATTCTAGAGGCAAGCCATACCAGCTGGGTAGGCATGACCTCAAGCCAGTTGCTTGAGGATGGCTGGAATTCATCCAACATTCCATACTCTCTACGAGTAACCATTCTGAGGTTACAGTCGAGTGAGCAATGATGACTCACTGCATTATGCTCGGCAACAAGGTGGAGGTGCACAAGGTGATCCCTCAGAAGTTTTACAGGATAGCTGACAAGTCCTCCACTATCGCGAGACTGGCTTTCCCTCATCTCATCTACCGCCTGTGTGCAGTAGCTGGAGCTCACATTGATGGAGATACCCCGATTGACATTGAGAGACCAATCACAAAGAAGGGTATGGAGCACACTAGAGAGCTTGGGTATGGACCACAGCAAGAGCCAGTTCCACTGCCTCTACAAGATCTTCCAGAGATGCCTTAGGGAGTTTACTTCTCTCTCTGTGACTACTGGGATCCGTTTACCACATCTATAGGGGAGTTGACATCATCGGTTGATCAGTTGAGGATAGAGCATCAGGACCACTCTGCTCTCCTCCACCAGATAATGGAAGAGCAGAAGAGGCAGGGGCATGACATAGAGGAGCTGAAGCACCAGAAAGGATTCTTCGAAGGGAGCAGTAGCCACCATGACTGAAGTGATTGAGTTTCATTCTCCCTTCTTTTATCTTATCTCTATTTTTCAGTATTTCATTCTATTTTCTATTTTCTATTCTAAGTTGCATGATCACTAGTAGGATTTTCTTGCTTTCTAGTTAGTTGTTTATCTTAGTATTTTATGTTTATTTAAAAAAGATGTCTCATGTATTACTCACTAAGCTTAAAGAATTATCAAAAGAGAAAGAAGTAGTTAAATGTATGAGATTTTGAGTTATATATTATGAGTTTTCTAGTTACATTGATGTGGTGGCATTATCTCTATTTCTGAATGTATGAATTAACTGTGCATATCTGATATTGGAGTTGAGAATATTGGTTCTTGAGAAACAGAAATTTAGAGAAGTATTATTGATTCTCTGAAATAAGAAAAACATTGATTTTTGAAGCAAAATAAATAGCAAAAAGAATTGAAAAGAAAAGAAAATCAAAGAAAAGGTCCAAGGCTTTGAGAATCAATGGTTATGAGGGTCAAAACTGATCTAAAGCTCAAAAGAGTAGTTTTCCCTAATCATATGCTTGTGGTATGAACGTATCAATCAACCCTTGAAACTGAGCACCTAAAGTTGTGACCTACTGCTGTTACAGAGTATGCCAAAGGCTCTGAGCACTACTGTCTAGGAGAAATAAAAAGAAAAATAATAACTCAAGAAGTTCCCCAGTTTAATGCTTTTTTGTTTCAAGTTAAGCTTGAAGACAAAACACTTAGAATCACGTCTAGGCTCATAGTGCAAAACACCAAAGAAAGGAAAAAAGTTATGTCCAAGAATCAATTAGAGCCTAAAAAAAACAATCTATAATATCATCTGAGTTCTAATTCCAAAGGATACTAATATTTCTGAGCTTCAAAGGATAGTAAGATGCGAGTTAGAGTGTCATCAGCCCCATTCAGTAACTAGATATGAGCTTAAGTGACAATTCAAGTCTTAAGCATTTTCTTTTCTTGGTCCTATACTGTTTTTGCTTGCTTGAGGACAAGCAACAATTTAAGTTTGGTGTTGTGAAGTGCGAGCATCTTGTACCTTTTTTAGCATTTTTCAATTGTTTTTAGTTAGATTTTATTTAGTTTTTACTTGATTTAAGTACAAAATCCTCTTTTGATGCTACTTTGAGTTGCTTTAGTATTTTTACGATTTTAGATGAAATTCGGAGCAGTTTGGTAGAGTTTGGAGCTAAAATCAGAAAAACTGACAGTACCCTCCCTGGGCGCTAAATGCCCAACTGGTGTTTAGCGCTAGCAAGGGATTCAGAACTAGAAGCGCCTGCCCCCTATGGGGTGTTAAAATGCCCAATATAGCGTTTAACGCCAGCTGTCTAACCGAATTCACTCTCTCATGGGTCTCTCAAAGTGGATTTAGCATTTACTAATTACATTTTTTGTTATAATTTTTATTTACGAACAATATCTTTTAGGTTTAGGATTTATTATTTTATTTTTATTTCCGATTTAAAATTAGGTTAGTATAAAAGGGAAAAAGATCTCTTGTATCTGGGATCTTCGCCCCTCCGCACATTTCAAAACCTGAGTTTCTCTTTAAGTCATGAGCAACTAAACCTCAGTTAAGGTTAGGAGCTCTGTTTATTTCTATGAATTAGAACTATTTTCTTTCTATGTTAATTAATGTATTGATTCAATTCTAAGGATTGTTTTCGTTTTTAATCTTATGAATTTGGGTGAAACGAGAGTATGACCCTTATTTTACTTAAGTTCTTATGATTCTCTAGAGAGTTATCTCGCTTGAATAACAGCTTGAAAATAAATTCCTCCTAAATTGTTAATTACATAAATTAATTGGGATATGTGACATATAATCCTGTTAGCTTTGGGTAATTAGGATTTTTGTGACCATAAACTAGTTTTTGAACTTAACCCTCTAATCGGAATTAAGTGACCATGAGAGTGGCAGTTGATGAAGGTTAGAGAAAGCTAAATCACTAAAAGATTAGGGTTTAGACATTTACAGTTTGCCATGGAATGAATCATGCATTGTTAAAATAGTTGGTAAGAACTTTTAATCCAGAAAGATAAACATTTCCAAAGCCTTAAAACCCTTTTTCTGTTCGCCTAACTAAGTCCAACAGGATAACCATTGTTGCTCATTCTGACAATCCTCGTGGGATTGACCCTCACTCACCTGAGGTATTACTTGGATGACCCGGTGAACTTGTCAATTAAGCTGTGAGAATCTTGAATTCCCGCACCAATATGTGACATGTAATCACTCTGAATTAAGATTTTGAAGGTTGTGTGGCTTGGGATCAGAAAATGTACCTCACCTCTTCTCGTGAGCAATAGATCAAAAGACTGGTAATTGATTATGTTAAGAGAAATTGAATTACCAACGGATTGGAATTTAATCACCTATGATCTGTCATGGATCTACTTTACATGAATGAGAGGAAGTTGGGAACCATTGATTAAGGAGTAAGCAACATCTCTAATCCCTAATGATCCAGTTCCATATAGTTCTTCCCTTATTTCAATTTTCCATTCTACTTACTTGCTTCAATTTCCTTCCCGCATTATTATCATTTCTTTTATTCTCATTGTCTTTAATTTCGTTTACATTCCAACACTTTAATTCATTTGCCATTTATTATTCCACCTTTACATTATTGCAATTTAAATTTCCAGTTATTCACATTCCCGCTCTTTACCTTCAGTCATTTATTATCTTGTTCTTTACTTTTCCACAATTTACTTCATTGTCAAGGTATCTAAGATTTGAACAAACCTCATCAATTTTCTTGTTTAACTAGAATATCCAATTAATTAAAATTGCTTAATCTATCAATTCTCATGGGATCGACCTTACTCAAAGTGAGTTATTACTTTATTGTAATCCAGTGAACTTGCTGGTGGATATTGTTTTGCAAAATCCGTATCAAGCCGACAGAAGAGTTATACGGATCAGAGAAGGAAACCATTGGAATTTAAAGTGGGTGAGCATGTATTTCTAAAGGTTACTCCGACAACTGGGATTGGAAGGGCGATCAAAACTAAAATGTTGAATCCAAGGTTCATTAGACCTTTTGAGGTCTTGAGACGAGTCGGGCTGGTGGCATATCAAGTAGCCTTGCCGCCGTGTTTGTCTAACTTGTATGGCATATTCTATGTGTTACAACTCCGCAAGTACACATCGGATGCGACCCATGTGTTAGAGCCCGAGTCGGTTGAGTTGAAAGAGAAGTTGACGTTTCAAGTAACACCGGTGCAGATTAACAATATTAATGTAAAAAAATTACGCGAAAAGGAAGTTCAGTTGGTCAAAGTGGCTTGGAGAAGAGCCGGAATAGAATAACATACTTGGGAGCTTGAGTTAGACATGCGAAAGGATTATCCCAAGTTATTTTCAGGTAATCACTAAATTTTTGGGAAATTTCTTATTTGGTGGGAAAAATGTAAGAACCATAATTAATTAACCACTTAATTAAAATAATTTAATTATCTGAAATAGGTTCAAAAATTTAGAATGTTAATTAAAAATTTTAAATATGATATTTGGACTCAGTAGATTTTTCTGAGTTGGAAAATGTAATTTTTTGCAAAAAATTACGTAAATATGCATACCGGTAAATTAGCTGGCAGTATCGGCTTAAATCTATCCAATACTGTGTGAAAGTAATAAAAACTATTAAAAAAAACATAGAAAACAATTAAAGTTGAAAACTCAGTGCTAATTATAAAGTTTTGGCCCAAAATTGGGGCAAACGGGCCAAAAATGCTAAAGGGTTGGACCAGGCTCAAGCCTAATATATATAAACCCATTAATGAACCCAATTCAGCTCATAACTCGCACTCAAACACAAGTGTGCAGCTGAAGTGAGGAAGAAAACACTATTCACATCTATCTTCAATTGATCATAACTTGATCTATGGTGCTCCAATTGGCAAAAGGTTTGCGGCTACGCGAAGCTCTCGTCGAACTCGTTAGTTCTATCTAACTTTTTGTTGGTAAGATTTTGAAACTCCCTCCCCATTCTGAAGCTCTATGAATTTTGAGTTTTGAGGTTTGGTTTTGAGTGAGTTCTTGTGATTTTGATTGTTTAGAAGTGTTGTAGCATTGAAGTATTGTTGGGTTTTGCCCCCAAAACTATTGAGTAAGGTAAGAATACCTTAAAACCGTATGAATTTATGATTTTGGTAAATCCTAGGTATTAATTATGATAACTTATTGGAGCTTTTGGATTGTGTGTGGTGGCTTGACTGAACTTGGAAACTTGTGGAAGCTTGGTTGAGGTCAAATTTTGGTGTTTGGTGCGTATTGAGAATCGGGCAAGGTATGGTTTCAGTTTTCTCTATGTAATATGTAATATTTCGTAATCCTTAGGCTAGTGGACTTTATGATAGGATTAAATTAGTTGTTGATAATTGTTGAATTGATAATGTATGATGGTATTGATGATTGTGATGAATTATAATGTTAATTTTGATGATGGGGTTGGATTGTGGTAACTATGGGGATTTATGATGAGGTATGGTGAATTATGCTTATGAATAGTGAGAATATGCCAAATTGCTAATGTTAGAATTTTGATGTAGAAATGTAGATTTTGTTTAATTATGGTGAATTGAATGATAAATTAGGTATAAAAATGATAGAAAAAATGGAATGGTAAATGATGAAATATATGGATGTGATTGTGGGTATTGAATGGTAAATTTTGACATGATTTAGAATGTATATGAATTGGTTTGGTTTTGGGAGTTTTGGAAACTAGAGAATTTGCAAAACCTTATTTTTACTGAACTTTGGCGGATCATAACTTGAGCCTCAAATCTTAAAATTGATTGATCTTTGTTTTAAATTAAAGATGATTTCAGTAGATTTAAAATGATAAAATGGAATTTTGTAAAGATAGTTATGAACGTTTAAAGTTTGGTGCAAAAATCTGAAAATTCTGCAACTTTAAAATTTCCTAAGTCTGCTAAGGGTCGCGTACGCGACATCATTCATGTGACATGGGCATTCATCATTGCCTAGGAGTCTCGCGTACGTGGGTACTGCATGTGTACGTGAAAGTCCAAATTTTACGCTTTGCATACGCGAACTTTTTCGAATTTGGATCCTCTAAATTGTGAATTTCACGCGACGCAAGCATACAATTATGTTTTGGAATACTCGCGTACGCGAATGGGTGCCGCGTACGCAGACACCCAAAATTTCAACGAATTTTCAACACATGCGTACGCGGACAGGAGGCTTGCGTATATGAGACCCCTGTTTTGCTGAAAAATAGTTTTTCTTCGCTTTTCAAGGATTCTCTAGCCTTCCAAATTCCTTTAACTACTATTTAAGATTGCTAACTAGTAATTGACACTTAAGACAAATGAGAAAGAGTTAGAAGGCTTAAATTAGATAAAATTAGTTAAATCTTAGAAGACAGAGACTTAGGTGTACTATGAATTGTGGATGAATTAGTCTGAGTGAGTTGGTGGGGAGTTCTTTGATATAGAATGGAGGACATATGAAGTGATGATGACCTTATTTTGAAATTGAGAATATTGGGGCATGAAGGCCTAGCATGATGAGACTCGGAATGAGGTGAGAGATTTTACTATGAATCATTAAACTATTTTTGAATAATATTAATGAAATGTAGGCTTAAGGGCAATGATTCGTCCCGCTTATGCTGAGTTGTAGGCGTAGGGCGTGGGGTTCGTCCAGCTTATGCTGAGGTGTGAGGGCTGTGGTAGAAGTCCCGCTCACAGACTTTTGGTCATAAGAGTGGTCGAGCACTATATCTCAGGGAAAGTGAGCCGGACACTATATCCAGGGGGTTTCCATTTATAAACATGACCGAAAGCGACATTCCCATGGGAATGTATCGGGTTGGCAGTTGAACCGACAATGTGATATCACAACAAATAGGAGAGACATTCATCATATGTATTTTCTATTTGTTTGATTGCTTTGTCTATTTGCATCCTCTGCCTAATTGTATAACATGCTTAACTGCTTCCTAATTTACTTGCCATATGTGGACATTACTTGTGTATTACTTGTATGCAACTATTTGTGTTTGTCACTGAGGTTGAGAAGGTTCGGTAGGTGGCGGCAATAGGGCCGCGTGGAGGTAAGGCTGGTGAAAGCTGTGGGACAACGGTGTTAGTTTAGTTTGAAATTTCCTAAGTTAGATTACCCCTATTTTATTATTATTATAAATTATAGTTTTAAATTTAGCATTGCTTTAAGTTTGAATCTTAAGTTTGATGTGAAGTTCTAGGATTGCCTTTGGCATCCCGAAACCTTATATTTTACATCAGTGGACACTGTTACAGTACTGAGAACCTTCGATTCTCATACTATATCCTGTTGTTATTTTTCAAATGCATGTCGTGACCCACCTTGGTGACTTGCGAGATGGTGACAGAGTGGAGGATTTTTTTTTTCTTTTGCGTTTTGGTTTACTTTGTTATAGACTCTCCCTCACTTTTGTATCTTTGTTGCTTTAGAGGCTTGTCTTTGAAAGATAAGTTGTATGTTGCTGTTTACCTTTTCAAAAACTGTATTATCTGTGTATGACTAGTCGGCCTAAACTCCGCAGACTATGGCTAGTGTTCCTTTGACTATCATACTTATATACCTATCTTGATTATTATTGTATCATGTTGTATCTTGTTCCTTTATGCTTTTAGTTATCGTGTGAACGGTTGCCGCTTTTCTATTTCTATTTTGAGTTGTAATTCTTCATTGGGCTTCTCATATTATTATTATTATTCCTTTATATATTATATATTATCGTATAAGCCTTAGAATTATCATGGCACTTAGTTATCCTTTGCTTTATGGCATGAGATAAGGCTTAGGGTAATTAGGGGGTTACAAAATTACTAAGAGATTGGAATTCAATCACTTATGATTTGCTAAGAGATCAATGATTGCATGATTGAAGAGGAGATATAAATTATTGATCTTGAGAATGCAACATCTCTTGATCCCAATGTTCTTTCCATTTTTAATTCTTGCTATTTACTTTCTAGTTATTTACATTCTTGCAATTTAATTTCCAGCACTTTACTTTCTTGTTCGTTACATTCATGTCACTTACTTTCTTGTTCTTTATTGCTTTCATTTAATTTTGTGTCATTTAAATTCCTTGTTTGATCATCACAAAATTATGACCGTCTAACTAAAATAATGAATCAACCATTGTTCTCTCAATCATTAATCCTCGTGGGATCTACACTCACTCACCGTGAGTTTTATTACTTGGTACAGCCCGGTGCCCTTGCCGGTAGTTGCAGACATTGTTTGTAAATTACGTATCAAGTTTTTGGTTTCTATATAACTCACTTTATGAAATCTTTCCTTTATATTCCTTCCTTGAAGCAAACTTTTCATCTTTTTCTTCTTTTTCTAAGCTTAGCTTCTTGGGTGCTTTGCACCTTTTTGTTTCTAGCTTCGACTCTAAATGCTTTGTTTTCAAGTATTACCACTTGATACAAAAGCATCACAAGCATTTAATTAGAGGATTCTTTAACCTCATTTATTTCTTTTCTTTATTCTCTAACTATTGATGCTCAGAGCCTTGAGTTTTGAGGGAGTGCTTTGCACTTGAGCCTACCCTTGACTCTAAGTATTTTGTTTTCAAGCTTTCTGCTAAACATATAAACACCACATTACTTGACTAATGAATTACTATTGGTACTCAGAACCTTCAGCTTTCTCATTCTTTTCCTTTTTCTTTCATCATTACTTAGTTTGCTTCTTCAAGGTTTTCAAAGTTTCAAAAAAGAATTTGATAAAATGTTCTAAATGAAAACCTCAATTAAACAAATTCAAATGTGTTTGAGCAAAAATAGTCATGCCAACCTTCCCATTCTCATATGCTCATGCTAATATCTTCTTTAATTACCTTGTTTGTTTATGATCATGATACTTAATTGATTTGACTCACAAATTTCAATATGGTAATTATAATGTAAAAGTAACATGTTACAATTCAACTTTAAACTATGCTTATTTAAAAGGAAGAACACACATGCATATAAAAGAAATGGAAGACAATCATGTGTGCAATTAAATGTACAAGGAACAAATAAGAGGAAAAAGAAATTAACCACCTTGTAGTTCATCATCATTGTTGTTGTCATTTTTCTCATATTCTCTCCCTCCAACACCAAACTTAGAATGATTGCTTGTCCACAAGCAACAAGTGAGGATAGTAATTATGGGATTGTGAATTAATCATGAATGTCTTAAGACAATGATGTAAGTAATGCATGTGTTTAAGCAAGCAAAATTAAAGATAACAATAAAGACACAAAGAAATAGAGACAATGTGATTGCATTAACAAGTGAGTTGAGCATGGTACATTGTAAACCCCAGTTAATTAGTAAATAATTTACCGATAAAGTAATTATTAATCGATGAAATTAGAAAATTAAAATTTATAGTTTAATAAAGTAGAAATAATTAAAATATGAATTTGAAACTAATTTTAAAGGTTTCGGTCCAAAATTAGATCTAACAGGCTGAACCAATTGGACCAGGCCCAAACCGGACCCATGGCACACCATAGAAAGGACCAAACTTAGCCTTCTTCTTCCTCATTACATGAAACACGCTGAAAATCACAAAAGGGGAGAAGGAGAAGCTTCAAACCTTCACCCAAAGTACAATCTCACGTAACTTTCAATCCAGAGCTCCGATTGATGAGTCATTGGCGGTCACGTGTTCCTCTCAGAATTCTCTATAAAAACCCACCAAACAATTTGATAAGAATCTAGCAATTTGTCACTCAACTACTCTTCCCCCAACTTAAAAAATTTGAGGTTTTGATTTTGAGGGATTATGTGATTTTGCTGCTTTAGGGTTGAATTAACCTTAGAGACTCGCTGGGTCTTGTCTCAAATGACTGGTGGTAAGGTAAGAAACGACATCTTGTTAATTAGTGATAGTTATGAACCCTAGTTTGATTTTGTGGTATTTATGTAGATTTAGAGTGAGATATATATTTTGGAGGGAAATTTGGTGATATCGGTGACTAGAAAGCGAACTGTGGAGGTTGGAATTTTGTTCGATGAGGCTTCAAGGCTTTGGACATTTGAAGAACTCATGAGCGGATATTTTAAACGCTTTTTGGCATTGTTTTCTAAGTGTTTTCAGTACATTTCATTGAGTTTTAGTTAATTTTAATAGGTTTTAGTGCAAAATTCACTTTTTGGATGCTATTTTGAGTTTTTGTGTTTTTGTTATGATTTCAGGTAATTTTTTGCTGAAATTGGTATGTTTTGGCAAAGTCTGATTCAGAGGCAAAGAACAGAGTGTAGATGTTGTTAGATCCTGACCTCTATGCATTCAAACGAGCATTTCTAGAGCAACAGAGGCTCAAATGATGCGCTCTAAATGGCATTGGAAAGCTATCTTCCTGGACTTTCCAGAAATATATAATGGTCTATACTTTTCTTTAAAGGAGACTGTCCATATTGGGTGTTGAACGCCCAAATCGCCCCCTTTCTAGTGTTCAACGCCCCAAAGGGAGCAAGCCCAGTGTTGAACGCCCAAACTTGGCATTCAACGCCACCAAGAGAGTACAAGGTAGTGTGGACACCCCCCTAATGGGCATTCAATGCCCATTCCTCAAGCCAGACGTCAAGCTCAGCCCAAAACACTCAACCAAAGTGGGCCCAAGAGTGGATTTTCACACCCTTTAGTCCAGTCTATCATATTTTTGTACTTTTTCATTATTAAATTAGTATATATAAGAGATGATCACCCGTGTTTAGGATCTTCTGCCTCATCTTCTTTCATTACTTTCATTTTTTGTAAAGCATGAGTCACTAAACCTCCTAGGTTAAGGTTAGGAGCTCTGCCGATTCCCATGGATTAATAATATTACTGTTTCTATTTCAATCTATGTTTGATTCCATTCTAAGATTTATTTTCGTTCTTCAGTCCTTATGAATTTGGGGTAGAACTAGCGTATGACTGACGTTAGGATATTTGCCAATAAAGAATGTCATAAAAACAGTCGCGTTGTAGATATAGTCTCTAAACCGACAAAAATCTCTTCGTACAAACGTTTTGGGTGTCACAAGTAACAAATCCCTTTAAAAATTGTTAACCGAGTATTCAAACCTCGGGTCGTCTTCTCAAGGAACTGCGAGGAGGTATGTTCTTATTATTGGCTATAAAGGTTGTAATCGGGGTTTAGAAAATGAGAAGCAAGTAATTTAAATGACAAGTAAAGTAAATAGCAATTAAAATAAATAAATACTGTAAAGCTGACTTTTGGCAAAGTAAGAGAAGTTGGAGGTCCAACGTAGTTATCTCTCTCAACTATAATGAAAGTTGAATCTAAACTCCACTTGGTCAACCTTTACTAGGGCAAGGGAAAGTCAAGGGACTAATTAAATTGACCTTTGAATCCTATTTATTTCCTAAAAAAAGGTTGGGATTACTTAAGTTCAGCTCAATTAGCAAGATAACGATTATCAATTATGTTGAGTTTAATAACTGTTGAGTTACTGAATTCTTAACCAGGACCAAAAGGGGAAAAAGTTAAATTGCTGGAATAATAAAAATGTCCTTAGATGGGAAGCAATGGTAACTTAAATCAAAGAGAACAATCATAAACTGAAAATACCTCAATTATCATTAATTCAAATAACAGTCTGTAACATGGAAGAATTCATAAATTCAATTATGAAGGTAAATAGCCAACTCAGATACTGAAATAAATAAATAAAGTGAAAGGGAAGTTTAGAACAAAGAAATATAAAACCTGGATTGAGAGTCACTTTTAAAGCGAGAAGAAATCCTAAATCCTAAGAGAGAGAGGAGAAGATCTCCCTCTCAACTAAATCTAAATCATTGAAAAATAAAATATGCGAGCTCCCCTTTGAATGGGTGCATTCCCACACTTTATAACCTCTGGTCTATGCTGTCTGTACTTGGATCTGGGCCAAAAAGGGCTTCAGAAATCGCTGGGGGCGTATTCTATAAATTCTGATACGTGGCCTCTGTCACGCGTCCGCGTGGGTCACGTGGTCGCGTCATTCGGAGCTTTTCCTTGCCACGCGGTCGCGTCAGTCACGCGTCCACGTCGTATGCGTTCTGCTTATGTCACGCGGTCACGTCAGTCATGCGGCCGCGTCGCTGCATCTCCGCTTCTAGCACGCGATCACGTCGTCCATGCGATCGCGTGAATACTAGTGTCCTTTAAAGCTCCGTTTTGCTTTTTCCTTCCATTTTTGTATGTTTCCTTTTCCATCCTTTAAGTCATTCTGCCTTAGAAAATCTGAAACTACTCAACACACTAATCACGGCATCGAATGGAAATGAAGGTAATTAAAATAATTAATTTTTAAAGCTTAGAAAAACATATTTTTCACAATATGACATAATAAGGAAGGGAATGTAAAACCATGCAGTTAATATGAATAAGTAGGTGGAGGATTGAATAAATCACTCAAATTAAGCACAAAAGAACTCACGAAATATGGGTTTATCAACCTCTACACACTTAAACATTAGCATGTCTTCATGCTAAACCCAAGGTAAATAATTAAGGTTAACGTGATGGAATGTCATGCAATGCAACCTAATTTAAATGCAACTACCTAAATGAATGATGCATCATGCAACTCTAAATTATTCACTCATATATAAAGCTTACATGTAGTCAAGTTAGTTCATATTCTCAAGGAGTCATGTATATGTATAGCCAACCCTTAAATAATGAAGCATTTCAGCAAATGAGATGGGAAAGAAAACATTGTACAAACTTGCAAAATAATTAGTAAATTAAGTACAGATATATGTTGATGAGTTATTGAACCCTCACTGGATTTTGTGTTTACCCTCTAGTCACTCAGTGTTTACTGGGTTTATTCACTCTACTTTTCTTTTTATTCTTACTTTCTATAGCTTTGTTTTTCATCTAACCAATCAACAATTATAAAATATAGTCATACCAAAAAGTCATGAGGTCTTTAATTAAGGTTGTAATGGGGCCAAGGTAAAGGCAAGGATATATGTATAAGGTTAAGTGAGCTAATAAGTGAATCCTTAATTAGACTAAGATCTCACCTTAACATACATATTTAGTAAAACAAAATCTCTTTACCTATTTTCCCATATTATCCCACTTATTGTTACATGCTCATGTTTCAAATTTTATTTTTATCCCATGTGTATTGTTGCACTGGGGGGGTTCTTTTGTATCCCCTTTTATTAAATGCTGAAAAATAACTCTCTTTTTTTTTTTTTTGAACACGGTAATTGAATCATTTTGATTTCTCATGAGCATGCTTCCCAAATTTATTTTATTTCTTTTAACTCTTCTACCCTTTTGTTTCTATCATCTATGTTCCCAATAGGTTTTCCACATTTTACTCTATTTATAATTTTCTATCTGAAGCTAACCAAGGATTCACTTGGGGTTTTCTTTTGTTTTTCTTCTTAAGGCTAGTAATTTGGCTAAATAGAATAAAGGGGTTTTAAAAGGTTCAAGGGGGCTAACAAAGGTGATGTAAAAGGTAGGCTAATTTGGGGTAAGTGAGCTAAAATTAAATGATGGCCTCAATCATTCTTTTGGTATGTATCTATTCTATAATCTATAATTGGACATATAGATTAAAGCAAAGTAAAGAACATCAGAATAAAAAGAAGCGAAACACACAGGAATGAAGTTATGGTTTGAATGCAACCATACGATTAAGCTCAAGACTCACAGGCTGTGTGTTCTCTAACTCAAGCATTATATATCATTCATATATGTTATGCAGGTTTAGTTAAAAAATCCCATTATTCTCATAAAAAAATTATTTACGGTAGCTTTTAAAGTTTTAATGTTCCTCCTTAATGAAATGTTGTCAGCTTAACTACATCATGTAATGCTATATACAAGGTTTATGGATTTAAATCTGATATATTCAATTTCCTAGCTTACTTCCTTTTTATATTTTTCAATTTAAACTATACTATCTTATGCTAAAAAGGGTAAACTATACTAATTAATCCACTAATAAATCAAAATTGCAAACTAAACTAAATAACTAAAAATATGAACTAAAGATGCAATATGCAAAAATAGAGTAAAAATACATAAAAGCAATGTATAAGTACTCAGAAAATAACAGTAAAAAGAAAAATACAGAAAAATATTCAAAATAAAAGAAAAAGTATGTAGTGGTTCACCAAAATGAACGCCAGAGATGGCGACCTCCCCGCACTTAAAATGAAGCATCGTCCCTGATGCTCAATCAAGCCGGGTGTGAAGGGGTGTCAACATTGGTAGGGATGGCAGCTGGAGGCTCTATGGTGGTGGTGGGCTGAGGGTCTGGCTGCTGTAGAGGTGGGGCTGACTGGATCGGGATCTCCGGATCCGCAGCCTCTATTTGGGGCATAACCTCCTGATGCGGGGCAGCCTGCTCTGTGGCTGCCTGCTGATGGGTCTCCTCCTAGAAATGAGTCTCCTCCTCGTGCCCATCCTCCTCCTCCTCTGATGGCTCAGATGGTGTGTCGGGCTCAGAGGGGATGTCGCTGGATCGTATCATCAGCTTCAGGTGCTCATAGCGTCGCTTGTTGCGAAGCTCCAATCTCTCATACCGGCGCCGGTTACGGCGCTCCATCTGATCAAGCTGTCGGAATAGGCGGTGCACGAGGCGGTATACGGGCTCAGAGGCAGGTGAAGGTGCAGTAGTAGCAGCAGGAGTAGCAGTGGCAGCTGTGGATGAAGAGGGTCCAACAGACGGTGGGGCTGGCTCATCAGTAGCAGTGAAGGGTGGTGGTCTGTAGCCCAAAGCTAAGAAGTTCCTGCTGTTTGGAATGATCTTCCTGCAATCTGCCGCTGGTGGTCTCTCATCGGCATCCTCCCATGGCACGTCAGCTCGACGGCCTAGCTGTGTAACCAGATACGGAAAAGAGAGGGTGCCTCGAACGTGGACCCTGGCCATAAAATGCTGGATAAAGCGTGGCAGATAAAGGTCATTCCCCTCCATCACACACCAAAGGAGGGTGATCATAGCAGCCGGAATCTCCGTTTTGTGAGTACTTGGCATCACATAATTATTCAAGATCTGATGCCATAACTGAGCCTCATCATTTAAGTACGCTCTCTTGATCCCTCTAGGCATGGTGGTGTCCTGACCCATCTCCCAAGGAACAGTCGGGTCCAGAGCAATCTGTGCCTTCACAGCATCCCAATCAAACTGCATCTGACGCATGTCCTCCTCAGCCTTTGAATAACCATCAGGCTGATCGGACTTGGCTGGGAGCCGAAGAATGTCCTCTAAGGCCTCCTCAGTGACTAGAATTTGTTTTTCTCTCAGGTTCACTGCATCTAGGGTGGCGAGGTAGTAGTTGCAGTAGAATTCCCGGACCCAAGATGCGTTGACCTCTATCAGTGTTCTCTCCAGAAAGAACCAGTCCATTTGCTTGATTTGCTCAGTGGTGTACTGCTGGAGTGCTTCTGGAATCTTCAGAGTTCGCTCCAGGTATAGATTTCTGGAGTTTGCAAAAGCCGGGTACTTCAGCTCACAGTACCGGTTTGCAAATTTTATAGGATCATTTGCAGGGAGCAGCTGGTCAGCTTTTTCCTGCTGTGTGAAGTTCTTCTCACACCATGAGGAATCGTGTATGAGGGCAATGATGGACTGGGAGGAATCTCCTCTCTTGCGCTTGCCAGTAGCCTTGCCTTTTCCTTTCCTTTGTGAGGCAGACATCCTGAAAAACAGAAAACCAGGATATGGATAAAATAGTAAAGCAAATAGGCAATTAAACAAAGGAAACTCAAAACGGCAAAGGAGAAATAAAATAAGGAAAATGAGTATATGAAATGTGATTGAATTTATGTTAAATGGAAAAATAATCAATATGCCATGGTTAGAAAGTTAGAGGAAACTGAAAATAAACAGAAAAGAGATTAAAAGGGTTAGTATGGTTAGAATTTGAAGAAGAAATTAGTAAATTAAAATTAGTGAGTTAGTAAAGTGCGGGTTAAAGTAAGTGGCATAGAGAAAAATTCCATATAACAAGGATTCACAAGTAAGAATAGAAGTACTCATAATCGAACAAGGAAAACAGGGTGATGCTGATTCGAATAGAAATAAAGAAAGCAAAAATTGGAATCAGTGAATCACAAATGCAGTTTATGAACCAAGAAACCAAAGAGGATAAGAAAGTCTGCCATAGCATTCATGAAACGGTTTGGGTAAAGCAGAGTAAAACAGAGTTTAGAAATGCCAAACCAAAACATGAATGAAAACAATTTACAAAAAATTTGGGCAGCATTCCGGCTAAAATTGGTTTGTCCCGGAAAATAAACAGCAATCATAGCAGTGCATATGAATTAAAAACTTGCTGTAGTTACCTATAATTAATAGAAACAGGAAAATTCAGAGTAACAAGCAGCAAATGCAAGAAATCACAGCATATGAACGAGGTCACAGGAACAGCAGAATTGCAGTTATGATAAAACAGAAACAGGAACAGTACAAGTAAACAGACCTAGATCCACTAACCATAGCCTAAGCTACCTAACAACCTAAAAATCCACTACAGCATGCATATCTATCTATCCTAAGTATGAACAAAAACGGAAAAAAAATACAGGAAAATGACGAACGGATAAAAGGGAGTGCGTGTTGCGGAACCTGGAAAGCGAAAGAAGCAGAACGGTTGGGTGATGGCGGCGGTGGTGTCCGGCGCGGTGGCGGGGCACGGCGGCGCGGTGGCGGCTGAGGTGGGGCAGTGGAAGAGGGGAATGGGGATAGGGTTTTAGGGATAGTGATAGAGGAAGGGAGGGGGATAAGGGGGGGGGGGGGCGCGGCTGGATGGCCGGCGGTGGTGGGTGGTGCTTCTGGGTGGTGGCGGAGAGGGGAGGAGAGAGGAAGAAAGAAGAAGAAAAAGGGGGAGGGGGTGGTACGGCGGCGGTGTCTGGACGGCGGCGGCATCTGGGTGGTGGCGCGGTGGCGGCTGGGTGGTGCTGGGTGGTGGCTAGAGGAAGAAGAAGCAGAGAGGGAGAAGAGGGTTGGGGGTGGGGGGCTGTGCGACTGATAGGGTTCGCGTGGCTGGAGGGTTATATTTTCGAATCCACACGGCCGCGTGGGGCACGCGGTCGCGTGGTTGGGGTGAAAATGGGAGTGACGCGATCGCGTGGGGCGCGCGATCGCTTGAGAGGGGGGAAAGAGGGGTGACGCGATCGCGTGGGTCGCGCGATCACGTCGCTGGAATTCGTGCTAAACGCATGACTCCAGCGCCGTGTTAGCGCAAATCTCTGTCTCCTTTTGGGGTGATGTGCAATCCATGCGACGCGATCACGTCGCTC
Organism: Arachis ipaensis; assembly: GCF_000816755.2. Taxonomy (NCBI): domain Eukaryota; kingdom Viridiplantae; phylum Streptophyta; class Magnoliopsida; order Fabales; family Fabaceae; genus Arachis; species Arachis ipaensis. The sequence goes on from NC_029785.2 coordinate 31,349,254, forward strand.
ACGCGGTCGCGTGGGATTGGTATTGTGCAAGTGACGCGATCGCATGGGGCATGCGATCGCGTGGGCCAATTTGTGCGAAACGCACAAGGGCCGCACGATTCCAGCCTAACTTTCTGTTCGTTGGATCCTTACGCCGATATATATATATATCACGCAGCTGCGTGGGTCATGCGGTCGCGTGGGTGGTGTTTCTCGCAATATGACGCGATCGCATGGGGCATGCGGTCGCGTCGTGCACCCCTTTATATATATACATGATTCCAGGTTTAATAAATTAAAATGAAAAAGGAAAAATGAAAGCAATTAATAAGAAATAAATTGAAAAAGAAGCGACCATACCATGGTGGGTTGTCTCCCACCTAGCACTTTTAGTTAAAGTCCTTATGTTGGACATTGGAGGAGTATCCTGTTATGGCGGCTTATGTTTAAATTCGTCTAAAAATCTCCACCAGTGCTTGAAATGCTAATAGCCTCCGGGGTCCCAAACCAAGCATGCAAAGCTTCTGAGCAGCTCCAAACAGATTTTCAGGCTCCCGGGACGACGAATGTCAGGATAGAGTCCAGGATTCCAAGCCTTGCTTTTAAATCTGTGTTCCTCAATTCTGGATTCCCATGGAGGTTCAGCATCTCCTAGATCTTCAACCAACTCTTCTTCTTGAGCGATGACAACTTCTTCTACTTGTTCTAGTACGAATTCATTCTCTGTCTTGTCCACTGAAGTTTCTGGTATCTCTTTCATGCTATGCTCTTCGTTTGACTGTTCACATGGGGCTGTGGCTGATCCTTGTGTATTTGAGCGCCTAGAAACCCATTGAATTATCGCTTGCTCCAGTTGTTGAATGGTTGTTTGAAATTTATTTACTGTTTTCGTTAGGCGAACCTCTGCTTCTCGGGTTGCTGGACTTGGACATGACACAAAGGAAAGTGGTGGTGATTGGGAGCGATTGGATTGGCACTGGGGTAAGAAAGGATCATATGGTGGCGAATGGTGAAGAGAAACTTGTGAGTGTGGTGATTCGAGGTTATATTGAAAGGATGGTTTACATGCACGGGGTGGGGCTTGTTGGTAGTTACAAGGTTGTCCACCATATCTTTCAGCTGGGTATGCATTGTAGAATGGTCTTTGTCCAGGATATCTCGTAGGGTGTTGCTGCCAAAAGGGTTGATTAGATCCTCTTGGTTCTATCCATCCTTGATTGGTCTGACCTTGATGCGCGTTCCTGCTGTAACTTCTATTTCCTTTAACAATATTAGAACCAAACTCAAAGCGAGAGGGGTGAGAGTTCATGGTAGCAAATAAAGATAAACAGGAAAAAAAACAAAAATAAATAAACAAGCAAAAGAAAAATATTTACAATAACCAATAATAAGGCACATGTTAGCACCTCCCCGGCAACGGCGCCATTTTGACGTTAGGATTTTTGCCAGTAAAGAATGTCATAAAAACAGTCGCGTTGTAGATATAGTCTCTAAACCGACAAAAATTTCTTCGTACAAACGTTTTGGGTGTCACAAGTAACAAACCCCTTTAAAAATTGTTAACCGAGTATTCAAACCTCGGGTCGTCTTCTCAAGGAACTGCGAGGAGGTATGTTCTTATTATTGGCTATAAAGGTTGTAATCGGGGTTTAGAAGATGAGAAGCAAGTAATTTAAATGACAAGTAAAGTAAATAGCAATTAAAATAAATAAATACTGTAAAGCAGACTTTTGGCAAGGTAAGAGAAGTTCGAGGTCCAACGTAGTTATCTCTCTCAACTATAATGAAAGTTGAATCTAAACTCCACTTGGTCAACCTTTACTAGGGCAAGGGAAAGTCAAGGGACTAATTAAATTGACCTTTGAATCCTATTTATTTCCTAAGAAAAGGTTGGGATTACTTAAGTTCAGCTCAATTAGCAAGATAACGATTATCAATTATGTTGAGTTTAATAACTGTTGAGTTACTGAATTTTTAACCAGGACCAAAAGGGGAAAAAGTAAAATTGCTGGAATAATAAAAATGTCCTTAGATGGAAAGCAATGGTAACTTAAATCAAAGAGAACAATCATAAACTGAAAATACCTCAATTATCATTAATTCAAATAACAGTCTGTAACATGGAAGAATTCATAGATTCAATTATGAAGGTAAATAGCCAACTCAGATACTGAAATAAATAAATAAAGTGAAAGGGAAGTTTAGAACAAAGAAATATAAAACCTGGATTGAGAGTCACTCTTAAAGCGAGAAGAAATCCTAAATCCTAAATCCTAAGAGAGAGATGAGAAGATCTCCCTCTCAACTAAATCTAAATCATTGAAAAATAAAATATGCGAGCTCCCCTTTGAATGGGTGCATTCCCACACTTTATAACCTCTGGTCTATGCTGTCTGTACTTGGATCTGGGCCAAAAAGGGCTTCAGAAATCGCTGGGGGCGTATTCTATAAATTCTGATACGTGGCCTCTGTCACGCGTCCGCGTGGGTCACGCGGTCGCGTCATTCGGAGCTTTTTCTTGCCACGCGGTCGCGTCAGTCACGCATCCGCGTCGTATGCGTTCTGCTTATGTCACACGGTCGCGTCAGTCATTCGGCCGCGTCACTGCATCTTCGCTTCTAGCACGCGATCGCGTCGTCTATGCGATCGCGTGAATACCAGTTTCCTTCAAAGCTCCGTTTTGCTTTCTCCTTCCATTTTTGTATGTTTCCTTTTCCATCCTTTAAGTCATTCTGCCTTAGAAAATCTGAAACTACTCAACACACTAATCATGGCATCGAATGGAAATGAAGGTAATTAAAATAATTAATTTTTAAAGCTTAGAAAAACATGTTTTTCACAATATGACATAATAAGGAAGGGAAAGTAAAACCATGCAGTTAATATGAATAAGTAAGTGGAGGATTGAATAAATCACTCAAATTAAGTACAAAAGAACTCATGAAATATGGGTTTATCAATGACCCCTTGTTCTACATGAGTTCTTGCGAGTCTTGAGAGGGATAGCATTGAACTACAAGTTTGAGAATATGTCTCTTAGACGGCTAATCCACAATCTCGTTGGGGACATGGGAACATCTGTTCAGCCGAGATTTAGGGCGATTAAGGCCTTTGTGGTATAAGCTAGAATCATAAAGCTTCATTCTCCGATCTGGAAGATCTGCCCTTGTCTTTGGCATTTTGAGTAGGATCACCAGAGATTGAATTACTAGAGCTTAACCCTCGTTCAGATTGAATGACCATTAGCGTGGCATTCGATGTGGATCAGAGGAGATTAATGACCATTAGCGTGGCGTTAATCACTTACAGCTTGCCATGGAATGAATCATTCATTATTGGAATAGACAATAAGAAAAGTTAATCTGGAAAGATAAGGCATCTCCAAAACCTTAACTGATTTCTCACTATTGATTCTTCTCTATTTCCTTATTGTTTTCTTATTTATTGTATGCGCATTCAACAACAACTGATCAACTTTCTATTCGCCTGACTAAGATCTGCAGGATAACTACTGCTTGCTCAATCCAACAATCCTCGTGGGATCAACCCTCACTCGCCTGAGGTATTACTTGGATGACCCAGTGCACTTCTCGGTTAAGTTGTGCGGAGTTCTAAATTTTGCACACCAAGTTTTTTGCACCATTGCTGGGGATTATTTGAGATTGACAAACTAACGGTTGTCTTGATCTTTAGATCAGGTATTGTTTACTTCTTTTTCTTTTGTTTATGTTTATTGTGTATTTGGTTTCTTGTTAAAATTTTCAAACTTTCTTGGTTTCTTTTTCAAAAATCTTTCAAAAAGCTTTTTCTTTCGTTTGAGTCTTGTGTCAATACTTGAGTTTGGTGTCTTTTTGGTTTTTCTTTTCTTGAGTTTTTTGAAAATTGTTCTTGAGTGTTCTTCATTGTGTTCGAATTGTTCTTGGTTTGATTTAAAAAAAATTTTAGTTTGGTGTCTTGTGTTTTTCCTTCCAAATTTTCAAAATTTGTGTCCTTTGATTACAAAAATTTTAAGTTTGGTGTCTTTTTGTGTTTGTCTCTTTAAATTTTTCAAAATTCAAATTTCAAATTTTCTTGTTATCTTATTTTAATTTGCTTTCAAAAATTTTAAGTTTGGTGTCCTAATTAGTTATCTTTTTGCCTATCTTTTCAAAATTTAAAATTTTCTTGTTTATCTTATTAATCTTTTTCAAATCTTTATCTTATCTTTGTATCTTTCTTTGCATTTCAAAAATCTTATCTTATCTTAATTCAAATTAAATTTTCAAAATCCAAATTTTTAAATTTCAAATTTCTTGTTCTCTTATTTTGATTTAATTTCAAATTTTAAGTTTGGTGTCTTGTTAGTTATCTTTTTGTTTTTATCTTTTTCAAATCTTTAACTTATCTTTTTCTTTTTCTTTGAAATTCAAAATTCTATCTTATCTTATCTTATTTTAAATTCAAGTTTTAAAATTCAAATTTCAAAACTTGATCTTATCTTGATTCAAATTCAATTTTCAAAAGTTAAAATTCAAATTCAAATTTCAAATTTCAAATTCAAAATCTTTTCAAATCTTTCAAATCTTATCTTCCTTGTTTAACTTTTTCTTTCAAATTTCAAATCTTCAAGATCTTCTTTTGACTTTCCCTTTTTAAATTTCAAATTTTCAAAATCAAATCTTTTATTTTGTTTTCAGATCTTGTTAGTTAGTCAGTTACTTGTTTTATCTTATTTCAATTTTAAAAGTTTGGTGTCTCTTTAATTCTCTTTCTCTCATCCCTCTTTTTCAAAACATCCTAACTACCTTCTCTTTCTTCTTTTCAAAAATTCTAACTTCTTTCCCCCTCTTCTTTTTTCGAAAATATCTCCGTCTTTTCTCTCTTTCAATTTTCGAAAATTAAATTAATTAAAAGGCGCCTACAATTTCCTTTCCTTCTATCTACTTCTTTCACAAGGAGATCTCTATACTCTAACATAGAGATCCCTTGCTCTCCATCTCTTTGGATTCTTTCTTTTTGTTTATGAGTAGGAATAGGGATAAAGAACCCCTCCTTAATCCTGACCCTGAACCTGAAAGAAGACTACGGAGACGTCTATAGCAAGCTAGCAGAGCCAAGAGTAACCTCACAGAAGCTCTTGAGCAAGAAGCTGAAGAAACAACAATGGCAGCTAACTCAGATAATGGAGAAGACACACGAAAGGTCCTTGGATCTTACTCTGCACCCAATTCTGACTTCTATGGGCGCAGTATCTCTATACCTGCCAATAATGCAAATAATTTTGAGTTGAAGCCTTAACTGGTCACTCTAGTTCAATAGAACTGCCAGTTTCATGGACTTCCACAGGTAGATCCCAATAAATTCCTATATGAATTCTTGCAGATATGTGACACTGTCAAGACTAATGGAGTAGATCCAGAAGTCTACAAGCTCATGCTCTTTCCC
>NC_029785.2:31354881-31364778 GCF_000816755.2 Arachis ipaensis
GTAAGAGAAAGAGCAAGGCTATGGCTGAATTCTCAGCCTAACGTGAGCCTAGATACATGGGAGAAGGTGGTCAATAGATTCTTGACCAAATTCTTTCCACCTCAGAAGCTGAGTAAGCTTAGGGTAGAAGTTCAAACCTTCAGATAAAAAGAATGTGAATCCCTCTATAAAGCTTGGGAGAGATGTAAATAACTCATCATGAGATGTCCTCCTGACATGATCTCAGAATGGACCAAGCTACAGATCTTCTATGATGGCCTTTTTGAGATGTCCAACATGTCCTTGGACCACTCTGCAGGTAGATCAATCCACTGGAAGAAGATACCTAAAGAAGCACAAGAGCTCATAGATATGGTTGCCAACAACCAGTACATGTACACTTCTGATAGAAACCCTGTGAACAGTGGGACCACTCAGAAGAAGAGCATCCTAGAGGTAGACACCTTAGACGCCATTTTAGCTTAGATAAGCTCATGTCTCAACAGATCAACATGATCTCTCAGCACTTGAGTGGGACACAGAGCCCAGCTGCTTACTGTCCAGAGATAGCGTATGAGTTGGATACTTCTGACAACACCTGGACCACCATAGAGGAGGTGAACTACATGGGAAACCCCTCCAAACCCTCCCACAACAAACTCTATTCGAATACATACAATCAGGGATGGAAGAATCACCCTAATTTGGGGTGGAGAGAGCAGCAGAGGCCTCAACAAAAACCAGAATGGAATGAACCAGAATAGGTTCAGTAACAAGCCATTTGAATCTTCTCAACAACAGATGAAGACACCCAAGCAGAGCCTCTCTGACTTGGCCACCATAGTCTCCAATCTCACTAAGACCACTCACAGTTTCATGGCAGAAACTATGTCTTCCATCAGGAATTCGGAAAATTAGATTGGTCAGCTGAACAAAAGGATCCCAGAGATCCCCTCCAACACTCTTCCAAGTAACATAGAGACAAATCCAAAGGAAGAGTGCAAGGCCCTCATTGCGAAAGCCACAGCCGAACCCACAGAGGAACCTCCTAAGGAGGAACTGAAGGAAATCAGGGCTCATGAGGATGACCTTATGCACGCCCCTCTGGAAGCAGAGGAGCCTGAAGAATACTCCTCCTCAGATGAGGAAGAAGAGACCAAAGAAGAGCGAATTGCTCAGTTCATAGCAATCCTCATGAAGCTGAAGGCCAGTTCCTCTGATGTAGAGGCTTTAGAGAATGAACCTTTAGTGCTGATCAAGGAGCTTAATGCCTTGGTTCAGAAGAAGCTGTCTCAGAAGCTACCAAATCCCATAAGCTTCCTGATTCTCTATACTATAGGGACAATAACCTTTGAGAAGGTATTATGTGACCTTGGGTCAAGCATCAATCTCATGTCTCTCTCTTTAATGAAGAGGCTGGGAATTCTAGAGGTCCAGCCTACTAAGAACTCACTAGAGATGGCAGACAAGTCTCTAAAAAGGGCATATGGCATAGTGGAGGACGTCCTGGTGAAGGTTGAAGATTTTTGCCTCCCTGTAGATTTCGTGATCTTAGACACAGGGGAGGATAGAGACGAATCCATCATTCTAGGAAGGCCTTTTCTAGCCACTACTAAGGCCTTCATAAATATGAAAAAGGGAGAATTAGTTCTGCACCTAGGGGAGGATTGCATCCTATTCAAGATCCCCAATCCTCAGTCTCCCTCAAAAAAAGGAGGTACTATAGTACAACACTTAGTATTCCAGCCTTCCCTCTCAGTATAGAGCTGCACAGATCCCTCAGATACCAAATCAAAGTTTGGTGTTAGGGAGCCATCATCATTTGCTAAGGAAGGAGGTACCAAAAATAAGGTACCCAAAGGCTGGAGGAATAAGAAAATTTCCACTGAAGGCCTCTCACCTGGCTTAAGAGTAGTCTTCACCACAAATCCAGTCATTCCACATACTGTGCACAGAATCCTGTCTCTAGAGCATGTGGAGCTCATCCATGAGAGCACAGGAAGAAAATTCACTGTAAGGGACGAAGATCTGAGCCCCTATTCACCTCCGTAAAGGAGCTGTCCGTCAAGCTAGTGACGGTAAATAAGCACTTGTTGGGAGGCAACCCAAACATGAGTAGAGTACTATTGTTCCTATTTCTTTTTATTTTAATATATTATTAGTTTATTTTCATAGTTCCCCTTTGCATTTTTAATATGTGTGATCATGTGCAGTACTTAGAACAGAGACATTCAAAGATGAAAACAGAACACCCAGAGGAAATTCCTTTGCTGGCGTTGAACGCCAGACAAGGAGGAAGCTGGGCGTTCAACGCCCCTAAGGGACATAAGCCTGGCATTGAACGCCAGCCAGGGAGCAAGGCTGGGCGTTCAATACCCTTAAGGGGGAAAGCATTGGCGTTGAATGCCAACCAGGGAGTACCCTAGGCATCTAACGCCCATCAAAGAGCAAAGCCTGGCGTTGAACGCCAGCCTGGGAGTAAGGCTAGCATTCAATGCCCTTAAGGGGGCAAGTTGCTCGAGTTGGAAAAGCTTCAGCAGCCAGTGGGTCCCACAGAATCTCCACAACCCCACCAACCCTACCTACTTTAAATTCAAACCTTTCCCACCAATTCTCCCTCCATATCTGAACCATAACCCTTCCACCCCTATAATGTCCCCTTATACAACCCTTTATACACACACCTCTTACACACTCTACTCTCTCACACTCTATCCCTTCCCCACCATCCTTCTTCCCAATTCCCCACATAAGGCCGAAGCCCCCTCCCTCCCTCTTCTCCATCTAAGTTCTTTTTCTTCTACTCCTCTCTTTTTCTTTTGTTATTTTGCTCGAGGACGAGCAAAGGTCTTAAGTTTGGTGCTGAAAAAGCTTTGCTTTTTGCTTTCCATTCACACTCATGGCACCCAAAGTCGGAGAATCCTCTAGAAAGAGGAAAGGAAAAGCAACCGCTTCCGCTTTCGAACCTTGGGAGACAGAGAGATTCCTCACCAAGGTTCACCAAGATCACTTCTATGATGTGGTGAAGCACAAAAGAGTGATCCCCGAGGTCCCCTTTAGGCTAAAAAAGGATGAGTACCTGGAGATCTAACAAGAAATCTAGAGAAGAGATTAGGAAGTTCTAACCAATCCTATCCCAGAAGTTGGGATATTAATGGTACAAGAGTTCTACGCCAACTATTGGGCCACCAAAAATCATGATACTAGTATGAACCCACAGCCCAAGAACTGGCGCACCATGGTGAGAGAGCAACTCTTGGATTTTAGCCCAAAAAGTGTGAGATTGGCGCTCGACCTACCATAAATTCTAGGAGACCCAAACTCTTAAGAAGGATCAACACTAACCAAAGGTTGGACCAAGTGCTTGCAGACATTTACATAGAAAGATCTCAATGGAAGAGGGATGCGCACGGCAAGCCTTACCAACTAGGTAGGCTTGACCTCAAGCCCGTAGCTAGAAGATGGTTGGAGCTTATCCAACATTCCATCATCCTTATAATTAACCAATCTGAGGTTACCGTAGACTGAGCAATAATGATTTAGTGCATTATGCTTGGGAATGAGGTGGAGGTACATGACGTGATACCTCAAGAATTGTACAAGATAGCAAACAAACCCTCCACCCAAGCAAGGCTAGCATTCCCTCACCTCATATGTCACCTCTGTAGTTCAGCTGGAATTATCATAGAAGGAGACATTCCTATTGAGGAGGACAAGCCCATCACGAAAAGAAGGATGGAGCATGTTAGAGAGCCTGCACATGCACTACAACAAGAGCTTGTGCAGCCACCTCTACCAGAAATCCCTGAGATACCTCAAGGGATGTATTTTCCTCCCCAAGACTATTGGGATCAACTGAATACCTCAATAGGGGAGATGAGTTCAAACGTGGAGCAGTTAAGGGTGGAACACCAAGACCACGCCACCATCTTCTATGAGATTAGAGAAGATCAAAGGATCATAAGGGAGGAGCAACAGAAACAAGGGCGAGATATAGAGGAGATCGAACGCTCCATTGGATTCTCTAGAGGAATCAGCAGCCGCCGTCACTAAGGTTGTTGAATCTTATTATCCCTCTATTTTTCAATTTCTGTTTCCCATTTGTACTTCATCTTATTGTCTATTTTCTAATTCTAGCACAAGGTCATGTTTTAATTGCATTCTCTTTTGTTTCATTGTCTTTTAGCTATAAAATATCCTGTGTATCAATCACCATGCTTTAAAGAAAAATTTATTTGAAAAAGAATAGTGAGATACATAAGTTTCAAGCATATCATGAGTTATTTTAATTATTTTGATGTGGTGGCCTTGCATTTACTTTTTGAATGTATGAATTAAAATTGTATATTTGATAGTGGAGTCAAGTATGTTGGCTCTTGAAAGAATGATGAATTTAGATAAGTATTATTGGTTCTCCGAAAAATAAAAAAATATCGATACTTGAAGCAAGAAAAAATAGCAAAAAAAAAAGAGAAAGTAAAAAAGCAAAACAAAAAGCTCAAAAGAAAAATCAAAAGAGCAAGGGTCCAAGGCTTTGAGCATCAATGGTTAGGAGGGTCAAAATTGGCCTAAAAAGTTCAAATGAGCTGCTATCCCTAACTAAATGCTTGTGGTGTGAAGGTGTCAAGTAAAAAGCTTGAGACTGAGCAGTTTAGGTCGTGATCCAAAGCAAAAGAGTACGCCTAAGAACTTTGGACACCACTGTCTAGGACTTTAAGCAAAGCTAAAGTCGAATCCGAGGGGTTCCCCCAATTAAGTGTCTGTGGCATTTATGTATCCGGTGGTAATACTGGAAAACAAAATGCTTAGGGTCACGACTAGGCTCAAAAAGAAGCTGTGTTCAAGAATTAAAAAAAAAAAACAAAAGAAGAGAATCAATAATATCATCTGGATTCTAGTTCTAAGGGATGCCAACATTTCTAAGCTTCAAAGGAAAGTGAGATGCCAAAACTGTTCAGAAGTAAAGAGCAAATAGCCCCACTTAGTAGTTGGAACTGAGCTTCATTGACAACTCTGAAACTTATATTTTTCTCTTCCATTAGTCCTGTTTTGTTTTTGGTTGCTTGAGGACAAGCAACAGTTTCAGTTTGGTGTTGTGATGAGCTGATATTTTATACGCTTTTTGGCATTGTTTACTAAGTATTTTCACTATATTTCATTGAGTTTTAGTTAATTTTAATATGCTTTAGAGCAAAATTCACTTTTTAGATGCTACTTTGAGTTTTTGTATTTTTGTTATGATTTCAAGTAATTTCTAGCTGAAATTGGCAAGTTTTGGCAAAGTCTGATTCAGAGGCAAAAAACAGAGTGTAGATGGTATCAGATCCTGACCTCCATACATTCAAATGCACATTTCTGGAGTTATAGAGGTTCAAATGTCGCGCTCTCAATGGCGTTGGAAAGCTAACTTCTAGGGTTTTCCAGCAATATAAAATGGTTTATACTTTTTTTTGAAGAAGACTGCCCATATTGGGCGTTGAACGCCCAAATCGCCCCCTTTATGGCGTTCAACGCCCTAAAGGGAGCAAGCCCAGCGTTGAACACCCAAACCTGGTGTTCAATGCCACCAAGAGAGTACAAGGCAGCATGGACCCCCCCTAATGGGCATTCAACACCCATTCCTGAAGCCAGATGCCAAGCTCAGCCCAAAACACTCAACCAAAGTGGGCCCAGGAGTGGATTTTCACATCATTTAGTCTAGTCTATCATATTTCTGTACTTTTTCATTATTAGATTAGTATATGTTAGAGAAGATCATCCATGTTTAGGACCTTTTGCCTCATCTTCTTCCATTTCTTTCATTTTCTGTAAAGCATGAGTCACTAAACCTCCTAGGTTAAGGTTAGGAGCTATGTTGATTCTCATGGATTAATAATATTACTGTTTCTATTTCAATCTATGTTTGATTCCATTCTAAAATATATTTTTTTTCTTCAATCCTTATGAATCTGGAGTGGAACTAACGTATGACCCCTTATTCTACATGAGTTCTTGCGAGTCTTGAGAGGGATAGCATTGAACTACAAGCTTGAGAATATGTCTCTTAGAAGGCTAATTCACAATCTCGTTGGAGACATGGGAACATCTGTTCAGCTGAGATCTGGGGCGATGACGGAGGAAAAATGTCGGTAAAGAATTTCTCAATAAAATCGCGTTGCAAATATAGATCTAAACCGACAATTAAACCTCAATCAACGTTTAATTTGTTTGTCACTTAAGCAAACCCAATAAAAATAACCGAAGTATTTAAACCTCGGGTCGTCCCTCAAGGAATTGCAGAAAAGTGTATTTATTATTGGTTATGGGAAAGTATATTTTTTAGGGTTTTGTAATAAGAAACAAGAAAGTAAAATGGTAAGAAAATAAACTAATAACTAAGAAAGTTCTTAGCAAGGAAAGAGAGTTAGAAGTCCTATCCTTATTACCGCCATCAATTATGATGGTAAATGTAAATTGCCTTCACTTAGTTAACCTCTAACAATTGAAGGAAAGTCAAGTGAGCAAAATCAATAAGTGAAGCTTAAGCCAACTAGCAACTTTCAATCACCAATCAACAAGAGACTTTGATAATTCAAGAGTCTCCAAATTACTCAATCCAAACCAAGACACAAAAATCTAATTTAAAATCCAACCAAGCATTTCATCAAACACTTGGAAGACACAAAATAAAAGCATAGAAAATTAATAAGAGATAGTAAAATATAATGCTAACACATGCAAGGAATCAATAACCAACAATTAAAGAAAGAAGCCATAAACATGAAATACTTCAAACTGCATTAAAAGGGAATTAAATCTAACAAGGAGAGTTCATAAACTAAATTGGAAAAATAAAAAAATTAATAAGAGAAGATAAACTAAGATTCTAGAATAATAAAAAGTAGAAGAGAAACTAAATTAAAGCAAGATAGAAATCTGAATTTGAGAAGAAATAAAACTAAAAGAAATCCTAAAACCTAGAGAGAGGAGAGAGCCTCTCTCTCTCTAGAACTCTATATCTAAAACATCCTCTGTGTAAAAATGAATGAATGATTTTTTTATGCCTTCCAGCTCCACTCTGCAGCCTCTTGTCTTCATTTTCGGGCCTGAAACTGGGTCAAAAGCAGCCCAGAAATCGTCCCCAGTGAATTCACTTTACTGAGGCACGTGACGCTCGTCACACGTACGCGTCAACCACGCGTACGTGTCGCTGGAAACTTTCTTCATCATGCGTACGCGTTAGTGACGCGTACGCGTCGCCTTGACAAATTTCTTCTTTTCGCGCACGCGTCGAGCACGCATATGCGTCGCCTTGAGTGTTCCAAATCCTCATTTTCCATGAATTCTCCGTTTTTCCATGCTTTTCTCTTCACTCCTTTTATTCATTCCTTGCCTCTTAACCCTGAAATCACTAACAAACATATCAAGGCATCGAGTAGAATCAAAGTGAATTAAATTTAACTAATTAAAGGCCTAAAAAGCATGTTTTTAACCATTAAGCACAATTAGAAGAAATTCATGAAACCATGCTATTTTGTTGAATAAATGGGAGAAAAGTTAACAAAATCCACTAAATACAATACAAAATAAACCATAAAATTGTGGTTTATCAGGCGATTAGAGCCTTTGTGGTATAAGCTAGAATCATAAAGCTTTATTCTCCGATCCGGAAGATCTGACCTTATCTGTGGCATTTTGAGTAGGATCACCAGAGATTGAATTGCTAGATCTTCACCCTCGTTCAGATTGAATGACCATTAGCGTGGCATTTGATGTGGATCAAAGGAGATTAATGACCATTAGCGTGGCGTTAATCACTTACAGCTTGCCATGGAATGAATCATTCATTATTGGAATAGACAGTAAGAAAAGTTAATCCAAAAAGATAAGGCATCTCCAAAACCTTAACTGATTTCTCACTATTGTTTCTTCGCTATTTCCTTATCTTTTCTTATTTATTTTATGCGCATTCAACAACAACCGATCAACTTTCTATTCGCCTGACTAAGATCTGCAAGATAACCACTGCTTGCTCAATCCGACAATTCTCGTGGGATCGACCCTCACTCACCTGAGGTATTACTTGGATAACCCAGTACACTTGCCAGTTAAGTTTTGCGGAGTTCTAAATTCGCACGAAGAACAGAGATATTTGTGGTGCTTCAACGTTAGGGAGAAATTGGCCAAGGTATAGTTTTAGTTTCTCGTAGATAATATATAATGTTTCATGAAAACGTAGGCTAGACGACCATAGGATAGGTTGAAATGTGTAAGTATGTTGATATTAGTGACCTTGATTGAAATATGTAATTATGTTGAGAATGATTTAATGAATAATGATATTGTGAATTTTGGATATTGATGTTTGATGATGATAATGAATATGATGAATTATGTTGTATAATTTTGGGTGTTTGGGGTGGAAGTCAATATAATTGAGAAAATGATGTGAAGAAAAGGAGATGGAATGGTTGAAATCTTGATTTTTATACATTGAGTCTAGTTTTGAATAGTGTAAATTAGTTTTGAAATGAAAGTTGGTGAATATAGAGGTTTGTGATTTTTTGAGAAACACTTGATTTTTAACCAAATTTTGGTGGGCCATAACTTAGCTTCCAAACCTCAATTTCTGTCAAACTTATTTCAAACAAAAATTGGGTCCATGAAGTTTATGCCATTCGAAGTACGGACAGAAAATATTTTCTGAGAAAAAAGTTATGCGCGTCAGAAGTTTTATGTGTGAAAGTGTTTCTGCAGGTTGTAACAAATTTTGAGAAATCACAGGGCCCGCGTACACGGACACATAGCTGTATACGTGGGAATTCGCTTCTGTCTATGGGACTCACGTACGCGGACAGAGCTTGCGTACGCAAGGCCCCTGTTTTTGGGAAAAGTGCCTTTTTGTGATTTTCAACCTATTTTCTAACCTCTAAACATCTATTTTTACTCTCTAAGGTCCTAATACTTAGTTTTAATCTTGATGAAAGGGGAGAACGTTGAGGAAATGTTAACTTCGAAGTGAAGAAAGCTTGTGAAGTGCTAAATTATGATTGATAATTGACTTGAGATTGAATGATTTTTTTATTAAAATATTTGGGCAGTACCAAGCATTATGGTTCGTCCCGCTTACTCTGGATTAGTGATTAAGATACCTAGGCAGTAGCAAGGATTGTGGTCCGTCCTGCTTGCTCCAAGTCAATGATTGTGATGCCTGGGTAGTAGCAACAGTAGTGGATTATTCCACTTGCTCCAGGTTGAGCTTTTAAACACCCGACTAGGTAGTAGCAGTAGTAGTGGTTTATTCCACTTTCTCTGGGTTAAGCAGGTAGTAGCAAGGGGGTTGTGGCTTAGGCCCACTTGCTCTGCAATGGGTGTTTTTGTCCAAGATTAACTACCAAGACATGTCGGGTTGGCTATATAACCGACAGATGATATCATCAGGCATAGGACAAGCATTCATCATATGTATTTGTTTGTTTTATTTGAGTTTTCATTACTTGGGTTTGCCTACTTGAATTACTATGTCTACCTGCTATATGTTTTATCTGATGTAACTGCATCCTATTTGTGTTTTCTTTATTTGTATTGTTTGTCTGTGCAACTGAGAGGCCCCTTGTCTGGCAGAGGAGTGAACGAGGGCTGTTCCTCCGGTGTTCGAAGGGTTGGAGGAAGCAGGATTTGTAGGGTTAAGTTAGGATCTGAGTTATAAACTTAAAGATCTTAGATTATGTACCCAAAATCTGGTTTAGCTTATTCTTTAAGCTTTAAATTTGAGTGTCAGAGTTCTAGGATCGCCTCTGACTTTTCCGGAACCTCATATATTATTTATGTGGGCACCATTACCATGCTGAGAACCTCCGGTTCTTATTCCATACATATGTTATCTTTTTCAGATGCAGGTCGCTAGGCACCACGCTAGTCGTCTTGAGTTTTAGTTTC
>NC_029785.2:31364902-31368466 GCF_000816755.2 Arachis ipaensis
ATATATATATATCTTCTTAATATATGTGCTTTACTTTTGTACCTCATAGAGGCTTGATGGAAAACTAGGGTTTATTTTGAGTATTTTAAGAAGCTTGGGATTGTATATATGTATGTAAATATTCTTTGGCTAGCTTTGGCTTTGTAGGTTGAACCCAGAGCTTGCTATTCTATACCTTTTTACTCTCCACTCTTATTTTTTGTGTGTGTGTATGTGTTACATACATTGCATGAAAGGTAAGTGGCAATACCAAACTTGGTGTGACACTTTCATTTTAAAATAATGCAAGTATCCGATGAAAATTAAATCATGTTAATATCAACTTATTTTATGCAATCACATGCCAAATTATTTGAAAGTAAACTAAGTAAAGCAAGAAAATTGTTACCAACGGTTGGGTTGCCTCCCAACAAGCGCTCTTTTAATGTCATTAGCTTGGCATGTGGTTCTCGAAGTTCTTTCTCTTCTTCCAATTGGTTAAGAGAAATTACTTCAAGGGAGAAGAGGGGAAAATTGATGTCCCCTAATTTGATCTCCTCCTGACAAGCTTTTGTCTGTTATTAGCTTGATTCACTTTACTTGTTAGAGTGGGGGTTGGATTGCTTTTTGTCCTTCTCTTTTTTATGGATATTGTTTTTGGTTTCTTGGTCACAATCACTCTTTCAGTGCTTTTCTTGATTGCCTTCACTTCTTTGATTTCAAGACTTGGGTGTTGTGTAATAGTTTGAGTATACACTTCATCAAGAACTTCTTGAATTGATGGTTCAATCCAATCATTCTTCATGCAACTTTCTGTTTTATTGGAGTGTGGACTCCCTTTTCCTCTTCTTTTGCATGATTTTGCATTGATTCTTTTGGGAGTGAGATCGCATATTTCTTTGTCACCTCTAGTAGCCTCTCAGGATATGGGATCATAGGCTATGAACCATTGAGTGAGACTATTGATTCTTTGAGTAAGTCATTCTATTCTTAGCTCAAAAGATGAATGTTGGGGATGGTTTTGTGGGTATGTTGGTGCTGTGGTGAAATTATTCTGAGGGGTGTGGAATAAGTTTTGTGGATGGTAAAATGAATTTTGTGAATTTTGAAAAGAGGTTTGTGTATAATAGAATGAATTTTGTAGGTTTTGAAAATAATTTTGTGGTGAGGCATAGTCAAATGGTGGAGGGTGTTGATATAAAAAATTAGGAGGTGAGGTTGGACAATTTTTTATGAATCTATTCAGAGATGGTGACTCTTGATAAATAGGATATGGATCTTTGAATTCTTTTTTATTTTGACCTTCCTAACTATAATTTGGGTAGTTGTCAGATTCATAATAATGTGAATCATTTTGTGACCCTGAAAAGTATCCCATTTAGTTTGGTTGCTCAAACTCCGTCATTCTTTGTTCTCGATATCCCCAATCACAATTAGTATAGTAACTTGAATTATTTTGTGGTGGTAAAAAATACCCCCATATAATTACTTGATCAACGGATGATGGAAACTTTATACAATATGTCTTTCACATGTTATTTTTTAAATTAATGCAACTAACCCGCTGTCCCGCATATTGCTGCTAATAAATTAAAAAATAAAAATTACAACAATAATTCTCCCCTGCAAATTGATCCCCGCCTCCAAAATAATTTTGGGAAAATGGGAAATACCATGACAAAGAATTACACCAAAGCTTTGTCAATAGGTAAAAAAATGAGCCGACCTCTACTTTCTCTTATTTATTATTTTCTTCGATCCTCCTAGTCAATTCATTCATTCATATCCTTCTCTCTCCACTCCTAGTGTTCCTTTACTTTTCCTTCTCATACATAGTCTTCCTTGACTTTTCTTTCTCAAAGTCCCAGCCTTCCAAATTGACGTCTCTCTCTCTCTTTCTGAAACCACACTCCATACAGGTCAATTCCAACTTCATACCTTCACCAAACCCTTCTCCGATCCTTTCTCTACCTTCCCCCCTGCGCTTATATATTTCCCGCATCCACACACACACTCCCTTAAAATAAACCAAAAGAAGTTCCAAAAATAAACCAAATAATATATTTTAATCAACAGTATGTATGACCAATATAATATCTAATATAATAAGTAAAATAAAAATAATTATCCTTGCTTTCTTTTTCCACTTCTTTTAAACAATATTATCCATATTTTTTTTTCCTTCTTCCACCTTAGACAATTTTCTGTTTATTTTGCTTTCATACACGTCGATGGCTGGTTTGGATTTACAAACAGCATCACTCTTCGTTCAAAACCTTCACAGACCAGAATTACACCTTCAACAACACCATTATCACCGCTCCCAACAACAACAACATGAACAAACAGAAAATCGTGCAGCTGTACCACAATTCTCAAGTGAAGATGATGATAGCAGCCAAGGCGATGGAACGGGACGCGGAAGCAGTGGCTTTGAGCTCGTCTCCGCCTGCGGAGTCCGCCGTTCCAGGGGCCGTCCGCGAGGCTCGAAGAACAAGCCAAAACCGCCAGTGGTAATCACAAGAGAGAGCTCCAACACGCATAACGCTCACATCCTCGAAGTCGCGAGTGGCTCCGACGTCTTCGACAGCGTTGCCACCTACGCGCGGCTCCGCCAGCGCGGTATCTGCATCTTGAGCGGCAATGGAACCGTCACCATCGGTGACCCCGCAGCGCCCGGCTCTGTTGTCACGCTCCATGGAAGGTTCGAGATACTGTCTCTCTCTGGCTCGTTCCTGCCGCCGCCTGCTCCTCCCGGCGCGACGAGCCTCAGTATATACCTCGCCGGCGGGAAGGGACAGGTCATCGGAGGAAAAGTAGTCGGAAAGCTGATTGCGGCGGGGCCGGTGATGGTCATCGCCTCATCCTTCACCAACGTGGCGTACGAGCGGCTGCCGTTGGACCAGGACGACGAACAGGAGCTCCAAATTCAGTCGCCGCCTCCGCCGGCGGTTTCTCAGGGCTCCGCAGGCGGTTGCGGCGTGGGAAACGGCGCTTTTCTGGATCCTTCTTCTGGTTTGCCGTTCTTCAATTTTCCGCTTGGTATGCATCAGAATGTTCAGTTGCCTGTGGACGGTTACTTTTCAGGTCAACGCGCCATCCTTTAAGGGTACCAAGCTTTATTTCCTATTGTGATTACTATAAATGAATCTAATCTAATGTCACCGTTTCAAAGAGATAGACTCTAAATAATGACCAAGCTATTATTGAGGAACATCTGTAAAGTGATCTTACTTTAGTAATATGCTGCTTCTTCTAATTCTTTTTGGCTTCCAGTTTTTAGTTGTTTATGGATGGTGATGAATATTGTTCAAAGTTTCAGTACTGTACTTTTTTCAGTAGATCTACAACATAGTGACTGTGTTTTGTTTTGGAGTTTTTTGGTAATGTGCTACTCCAAAGAAGATTTTATGATTATCATTAGATGAAGATATTTTATTTTGATTATTGGATAATATATTGTAAGACTTGATTTTTATTTAAAATAAAAATATTATTTTTATTTAAAGTATTGCTAAATAAATAAGTTATATTTTTTAAACAAGAATTATCATAAGAAAATATTTTTGATATTTTCATAGGAGT
>NC_029785.2:31369258-31385180 GCF_000816755.2 Arachis ipaensis
TAGATTGTTTTTTTATTATCTCTAAACATTATTATTTGTTTTCATCGGAAGTTCACTTGTTGATTAGTTCGCCAGTTCTATAGTGGCATAAGGAATGATGTCTAAGGACGGCTATAGATTTGACCTATCAGGTGTGACACATGACAAATAAATTTTGAAGGTAAATTTGTTTAATTAACACGGAAAATCAGAATGGTGCGGTAACTCATAATGGTTACCGTGGGGGTAAAATTGGAAAGTGGATGCCAAAAATAAAATCTTGTAGTGTGGACTGTTAAGTAGGACGACAAAAGCATGAAAAATGAAACATTATTAGCTCAAAAAATAATGGGAGATACCAGGAAAGAATGGTTGCCACGAAATCTTCAGAACAGAGTGAAAAATAAAAGGAAAAAAAAAACACCTTTCTTGATGATTATTTTAGTAAGAAAAATATTGACATCAAATTATTTAAAACAATCAAGCTATGAAATAATAAATAATATAAACAAATTATTTTAAAATATTTTTGTAATTTTGGAATTTTATAATACAAATTTATTTCTTAAATAAATTATTAAATAAATGAACTAATTTCACATAATTTATTAGATATGCTGCGTGTGTATTTTAAAATATTTTTGTAATTTTGGAATTTTATAATACAAATAAATTAATTTCACATACGGAAAAGTTCTGCATACAAGCCATTGTATGCTTTACAAGTTCATTAAACAATAAAACTAAAATACGCGCTGCTCCACATACGTTGATTACACGCGCTATATAAGATCCCGCGTATATCTAACTACCAAATTTAAAATATTTGTTTCCTTCTTCGTTTTCGTTATTTTGAGATTTGGTTGTTCTTCTTCTCGCGCGTCTTCCCTCGTTCTTCTTCATCGTTCTTTTCCTCTCCTTTTCTTACTGGTATGTTCTTCGTTTACGTTACTTTTTTCTCTCTCTGCAACTCGAGCTTCGTTTTCTATTTTGATTTGTTGTTTTTTGAAATCAAAGTTTGAACTCGTTTTGAAGATAATGGATCATTCAACCTCAGATTGTCAGCTGAATCCAGGCGAAGTGGATTATGAATTTGAATCTAACGAAGTTCTTGAGGTTTGATTTACATAATGAATTTTCTTTCAGTAATTTGTATAGCATTGTGTAGTTGAAAAATTGCTGAACATTGACTGTGAAACTAACACGTTAACATGAATCTGTCGATTCAATGTATTAGTTGTGATTAATTACCTGGAATTTATAGCAGACGCTCGGGTGTAGATCAGGTCTTTTTTTGGGTGTATTTTTGCTAGAAGTGTGGGTGTATCTACACTATTGGTTTTGTTATTTTAATTGAGTTGTTGTTGTTCAGGTGTATTATATCAGACATGATTGGGTGTGTTTTTAGTTTTTGACATGGTGTATTCTGCAGCATGTGTATTTACAGTTTATGGCTTTAAAGGTCATTGTGTAGTTGAGTTGTTGCGGTTCGGGTGTATCACATTAGGCATGATTGGGTGTATTTGAATCATATCTATGGGTGTATTCACAGTTTCTGACACGGTGTATTGTGCAGCCTCTCTCGGTTGTTGATGACGAGCTTGTTCCGAAGGTTGGAATGACCTTTACCACCCTTGAAGATGCTGGAAAATTTTACAGGAACTACGCCAAGGCTGCAAGTTTCTCTACAAGAGTTCGGTGCACAAATAGGAAGGGAAACGAGATTAAGAATCAACTGATTACATGTAGCAGAGAGGAAAAATGGAAATCTAAAATATCTCCAACCGAGAAGACCAATCCGACAGCCGGTTTAAACTGTCCTGCAAGAATTTATATACACACATTGAAGGATGTCGGTGCTTGGATCATTTCAAAGGTTGTGCTCGATCATTCACACCCCTGCTATCCAAGCAAAGCAGAGATGCTCAAACAGCACAGGAAACTAAGCATGTCCATTCGTCGTACAATAGAGAATAACGAGGAGGCCGGTATCAGACCAAGCAAAACATACCAATCATTTGTTGCGGCTGCCGGGGGTCACCGAGAGTTAAATTTTATCGAAAAGGATGTGAGGAATTATATTACCAGGGAAGTGCGGAATGTTTCCTAACAAGAAGATGCAAAGGAATTCGGGAAATATTTGTTAAGAATGAAAGAGAAGAATCAGAATTTCTTTTTTGAGCTCCAACTCGAAGAGGATCAATCGATTAAGCTGGCTTTTTGGGCCGATGCAAGAAGCAGAGCTACCTTTGAGTATTTCGGAGATGTCATTTCATTCGACACCACCTACAATACAAACAGGTAACAAACTGCCCCTGTTTATGATGCTAAATTAATGTATTTTTACGAATCCGCAGCAGAGGTGTATATTGGCTGTTCCATTGGGTTATACGAAGCATTTGATGGGTGTACCTAATGATTTTGCATTCTGCACTATAGTAATTTGTTTTAGGTATAATTTGGTTTGTGGTTCTTTTGNGATATTGAACAAGAAATGAGCCAAGTTGTTTGGAACTCTCATAGCAAAGACTTATTCGATAGGAATTGGAATGATTTTCTGCTGAATTTTGGTCTTGCGGACAACAAGTGGCTTTCAGGTAATGTCTTTTTAAAATCTGCAGCAGAGGTGTAAATTGCATGTTCTCTCGGGTGTATTTACAGTCTGTGTTTGGGTGTATTATGCAGATCTGTACGAAGACCGTCACATATGGGTTCCTATCTATCTGGATCACCACTTCTGGGCAAGGATGAGAAGTACATAAAGGAGCGAGAGCATGCATTCATTTTTTAACAAGTATATCACCCGAAACAGCTCGCTTATTCAGTTCGTCAAACAATACGATAATTGCCTCAGAAGCAGGGAGCAAGCAGAGAGAGAATCAGATGCTGCAGATTTTCATACGGTCATACCGTTTGCAACCAAATCCTCCATTGAAGCTCAGTTTCAAGAGGCGTACACTCATGCAAAGTTTAGGGAAGTCCAAGCGCAATTCAGAGGAAAGGCGAATTGCATCACCAAATTAAAGAATTCTGCTCTAGGCTATTCAGTATACGATGTCGGAGAACAAGTTTCCAGCTCAATATTCAACAAGTTCGTGGTTACTTACGACTCAGTTGCAGCCGAGGTAAAATGCCAATGCTTATTATTCGAGTCGAGAGGGATACTGTGCCGTCACACACTAAGCGTGTTAAGCTTCGAACAAGTAAGCCAAGTGTCACCTATATATATACTGGAACGATGGAGCAAGAAGGTAAAGAGGTGACACACACACATCAAGAGCAGCCACGACGAGCCACTAATGGAGCCAAGAAGCAAGAGATTCGACCAATTGGTTTTTCGTTCGCAAAATATTTGCGAATTTGCATCCGAATCGGAGGAGCTGACTGCAATTCTGCACCGTGCGTACGATAACGTCATGGCCGAGATGGAATCATTAAAAGCCAAAAGGAAGGGGACATCTTCTTTATCCCACGAAGACGCCAACTTGGAATCCGTTAACGAGCTTCAAAGCCCGCCAAGGATTCGAACAAGAGGACGTCCAAAAAATAGGCTAGGTTCAAAGCTGGACAAACAGATTGTAAATGCCACAAAGAAGAAGAAGACGAAAGTTTTAAGCGAGGTAAAAGTAATGTTCTTTAAATTTGTGGCGATTGAGTTTATTTTTCTCGTTAATAGTTTAGCTAATATATGAGTGTTATATTCAGATAAACCTGTTTGATGCTGCATCAGCAGTGCATTCAAATTCCAGCCAATATCAAGGACACGTTATGAATTATCAGTTCAGGGTACCAGCAGCAGGGGATAACTCTTTGGGTGTATAGTTTTAGAGAATATGGGTGTAAAAGCACTGTTCTTTTGGGTGTATTTTTGTTCATTGACAATTTACATATAGATACATATATAGATACTTATAGAACAAAAGCTGTAAAAATTTGCAGGTTATGGGTGTATATTTGATTTGATGTTTTTCTTCATATTTTAGTACTTGTAATTCATACATTTTGAATACAGCACAGATAGTTTGGGTATATATTTTATGCAATCTTGGGTGTATTATTAGACCTGCGTTGGGTGTAACAGATTATAATTTGCATTTATATATGCCTTGATTTTTTACTTCATATTTTACCACCTGTGATACAGCTTTTGAATACAGCACAGACAGTTTAACAGCACAGATAGTTTAACTATGGAAAAAATATACATGGAATAGAAGTTGTTGATAAATGGCAAATATTTACAGCATTTGTTCAATTTACAAACTACCCAGCACTTGGATTACGCAGTTTCTATATCAGCAGAATTTATCTGACAAAACGGACTCAATAATACAGAGGATGGCTTTGACAACCTTATAGCATTACTCTCTCTAATTGCCCGATCTCTCTCCTTATTCATCTCACTGAATAGTATCCGTGAAGCATACTCCACTCTGTAGTGGTCCACCTCCTCCTATAATTAAAAAGTATATTATGTTTAAACAGCAATATTAATTCAGTAAAGTAATACAGAGTTATATAGTTCTAAAGACAGTTACCTGTGGCCAATTATCCCATTCATAGTTCCCCTTTTTAATGTTTTTCGGCTCAATTAATTCAAGCCACTTCATAACGTAGATAGGGCAGTCATAGCTGAAAACGAAGAAAATAAATTACAAATCTCATTTATGAAAGTTTAATGTTCAGAGTCACAAATTTATACCTTATTTTTTGGCCTGATATTTTAACATATGATGCTTTAATTTCCTTCTCCTTCTTGTCTTTCTGAAGAGGTTCCCCGCCGGCATATGCTCTCAATCTTGAAAATACATATCCCTTAAATACCAAAACAAATCAGTAATACACCCGATTGAATGCACAAGATACACCCAACTGAATGGACAACATACACCCAACACAACTAACGAAATAGACCTATCTATTAAAGTAAAGAAGACAGAGGCAACTTACAGTGAATTTATTAATCTGCTTTCTCTCATCGCTTGGAGCTTTTTTGTGTAGCGGGTCAAGTATATGACATTTTCGCTTCGTTGTATTTATCAGCCATAACCACCAATACCCCGAGTGGCAAACAGGTGCAAAAATCTGAAGGATTGCCACATTTCAACAGTGCGTTATTTTATTTGGCATAGAAGTAAATAAGCGTACTAATAAATTTAGCAAACGAAAACTTACATATGGATGCGAAGTTAATTTTTTTCTATCTATAAAGGGAATAAAACTCGGGTAGTCTTCCACCCTGAATTCCTTATTCGTTTTCAGTGATATGAATTCCCCATCTGGGTGATCCGAAAGTGCCATGCTCTGCAAGAATTGCGAAACAAGAAATGAAATACTGAAAATACACAACTTACATCCAATCGAACGTAAAAATTACACCCATTTCAATACAGAAAATACACCCAAAGTTCGAAGAAGTAACACTTACCACAATATCGGGGGGGAGACAGTATATTTGTTCTTGAAACCTCTTTTCATTTTTCTGGTTGAGGATGAGGCAGATGGCAGATACAATCTAGAAATATATGCCGAAATCAATTTTACATTAATAAACATTGCAGTTGACTTTGGTGTAAAAACATTAATGTTATTCTAATATTACCTGAGATTCTATATCACTTTTTGCCTGGAGGGATGCAAGGTGCATTCTCATCAAAATGTATTCATCTTGGGCAATGAGAGTGCACATCTCCTCATACTCGTTAGTATTGCCATCTGCGTCTTCCTTCAATCTCGTCCCCCAGATGTAGCACTTTTGTTTCATATCATCCGTAATATGATTTGTTGCCCCAGGAGTTTTAAACTTCCCAGAACTTTCTCCCCCAGTCTCCCTCTGAATTTGTGGACTTTTATTTTTTTCCTTCGCCACACTGCTTGCTATTTTTTGGACCAAATCGTCCAATTGTTCTATCAAATTTGCAGCTTCTGGAGATTTTGCCCTTTCTGTCTCCTGCGTTGATGCCCCCTCCTGGCTTGAATCAGTCAATCCAAGACTGAATGATGGCACCCCTGGATCTGTTTTAGGAACATAGGTTGCTGTTCGTGCCATCATCAACAGGGCAGCAGCATCTTCTGCGGCTGGATGACTGCGTCATCATGTATAAGAATAAGAATAAGAATATACGGATGATACGCAAAGATTGATTTTAGTCTGATGAACTTACATTTTAGTTGGAGCTGGGGGAAGCGTGGGTGTGGTTTCTTGAAGTTGTTTGGGGGTTTCAGGAGTGCTGCACAGTTACACAAAATTAATCATGGTGTCAAAAGAAATTAATCAGGAACAATATACACCCAAACTGTTAGCAAATATACACCTAAACTCTAAACAAATATATACCCAATACTATTTCTTACGTTTCTATAGTCCTTTCAATTTGTAGCATAGGGGTTGGTTCAAAATCTGTCTCAGTGGTTGTTTGTGATGCCGGCACAAAAACCTGAATCGGGACTCTAAACAAGAAGAAAAAAGAAGGGTTAACAACGCTTTTGAAAATAATAAGGTTATAAGGTTTAAATATTCTTGGGAAACTCACATTGCAAGCGCATCCGACGGCGTCTGTTCCCTCAACCATCACATTCAAATTAGTCGGACTCAACCTAAAATACACCCAAAGAAAGTCAAAAAATACACCCGAACAATTCAAAAAGAAGACAGGCTTTGTTTTTTGAGAACTTACATACTTGCAGTTTTTGCTTTTTTTTCCTGCCTTTTTTTTCTTGAATAAAATAATAAAGGGCTTTGTTTTCTAAAAAAATATATACATAATTAGAAGTAGAAGGGTAATAGAAGAACAAAAGTAACAGTTATTTGAAAGAGAAATTACATGCTTGTGACGGCTGGTTTACACTACTCTGTTCTGTGCGTCCTTGAGAGGAAGGATCATCACTTCCCAAGTTCACAGCCGGTATTCTAAAACAGATTTGATGTTATTCAGACAAAATAAGATACAGGTATAAAATACACTCAAATGAATGCACAAGATACAACCAACCGAATGGACAATATACACCCAACACAACAAACGAAATATTACAACTTAATAAACAACATACACCCAACTTGATCAACACAATACACTGAAATGGTTCCACAAAATACACCCAAATCATGATAACAAGATTTTATTAAATAAAGCTTCTTACGTTTCAGAGGACACATAGCGACCTTCTGTCGATTGCAGGTCAGCTTGGTTCTCCCTACGAAACAAGAAACAATTATTAGCATACAAAACACACCAAAATCTGAAGTAGACACCCCACCAAGACATACCCCTCTGCAGCAGATTTATCAACGTTTTGCCTTAGCCATTCATCCAGTTCGTCACTTAATATTTCATATCTCTCACTACATTCATAAAAGAAGATGTTAACAAAAATAATTATGATGATAGACGGTAATATAGCTTACGAGGTACTGTACCCATCAAAGTATTAATTTTCTTCAGGAGGTGAATCCTCCACAACAACTTTTTTCTTTTTTGGTTGTGTTCTGGGTGGAAAAAAAAGAGTACCAATCAGAAATAAAAAATTAATTTTATCACAGAATATTATCCAAAGAAGTGCTTACTTTTTTGGTGATGTTTTTGTCTTTTTCTTTTTCTTTTCCTTCTCCACCGGTGATGATTCTTCTCTCCTATAAGTTAATAAGAGACACTTCAGTTAATACACGAAATCTTTATAATGAAGCCAAAAGAAAGGAGTAATAATTTCAGGACATTACTCATCACTTGATTCAGATTCAGATTCTGAATCAGAATCTGACTCCTCTTGACTCTTCTTTCTTTTTCTGGAGTCGATTCTGGAAGGCAAACAATCATTATTTAGAACATACTAAAAAATACACGCAAATGAATGAACAAGATACACCCAACTGAATATACAATATACACCCAACGCAGCAAACGAAACACACCCAGCTTAGTAAACTACATACACCCAACGTGATCAACAAAATACACCCAACTCGAAAAAGAAATTACACCCCAGTATGGTACTTATTTTTTCCCCTTTTTGCTGCGGTGTTTTCTTCCTGAATCTCTGAGTCTTCTTGAGTCTCAGACTCAGAGGTAGAAGTGTCACTGTCAGTAGTTGTTTCTTTCTCCGAAGACGATGTTGAACGATGTTGAACTCGCCTTCCTTTTTTTGTTTTTTTTTTATTTCTTGTTTTTTTTCTTTTTTTTCTTCTTTTTTCATTTTTTCTCTTGCTCTTGTCTCCGCCATCTTCACACTCCCCTGAAACATTAGATATTTTAGCTAGCAGCATTCAGGTAAATAAAATACAAGCAACATATTATGTTTACTTACCAAAATTTCCTCTCTTTCTGCAGTCATTCTTTCCACCAACTGCTCCTTAGTCCAGTTGGCAATCCAGGGCTTCGGTGGTCTTTCAGCCTCTTCTTGCCTTTGTTTTTTGAAAGATGAAAGTAAATTATCATCAGGGCGAAGAGGCAGCCATCAATTTCCTTCTTCTTTTTCTCCTTGTAGTCTGTGATGCCCTTGACCATGAAGGTCAAAACATGCCCCCCCAGTTTCTCTCCGATATGCCGTCCATCTTAAAAATTGGGGCCAAGTGCACAGGCGATATTTTGTTTATCGTCGTTGGCAAAAGGAACGCCATCTGTATATAGAGGATGAATATCCTCTTGAACATCAGGCGTTCCTCTTCGTTGCCAACGCCGATTTCCATCATCTCATCGGTAAGACTTTTGAGGGTCTTACCCTGGAATCTTCTAAAAATTATTTTGTCATCATCAGAAAGTTTCTTATACTCAACTTTCTCAGAAAATAGATCTCCTACAAAAAAGAAAACAACAAAGTATCCAAGTCGGTTCAAATACACCCAAGCATTAACTTAAATACACCCAAGCATCAACTTAATATACACCTATAATTTTAAGCTAGTTACCTGTTGCATTGATGCCAAGCGCATCACCTATTATTTTTGGTGTTATTTGGAAAGAACCATATCCTGTTTTCAATCTGTTCTCCCCAAGTTTGAAGTTGTTTGCCAGCTCCCTTAACAGTTGGTGATCCACCCTCAGTGGTGAGATGTGCATCAACCCACCGAATCCGAGATCCCTCACAATCGCCTTCTTCTCCTCACTCATGTTTCTGAACTTATCACTTAGGAGATGTGTGGCACACTTAAGGTATTTTGTTTGGTTTCTTGCTGCCATTTTCTCTAAAACGAAAAATACACCCAAAGATATCAGTAAGATACACCCATATATAAGAATCAGATACACCCATATGTAAGAATCAGATACACCCATTGATTACAGTAAGATACACCCATATGTAAGAATCAGATACACCCATTGATAACAGTGAGATACTCCCATAGATATGATTCAGATATAGTATCCATATATATCAGTCAGATATCACTCAAACATGCTTCAATATCAAGCCACATTACAAGTTCAAGCAGTATACAGCCCCCAATCTACGGAATAAACCCCCGAAAATCAGTTACCAGAAGATCTAGAACAACAAGAATAACAGGATAACTTAGAACAGCAACGTAGAAGAACAGTGTAACAAAGAAGCAAGAGTAACAGTAAACCCTAGAACAACGACGTAGAAGGAAAGCAAAATGTAGTTTGTAATATGGAAAATATACAGGAATCTTAATGAACTTACGTTGAGTATTGTTGCTTTGTTTTCTCTTCAGATTCTTGATGGAGAGTTTGATGGTGTTTTGACGGAGGTTTCGAACAATGACTTGTATATTTTAAACTTTGATTTTCGCTCGAAAATGGAAGGGTTTCCTTGTTTTCGAAGCGTTTTGAGAAGTGGAAGAAGTGGAAGAAGTGGAAGAGTTTGCCATACGTAACCGTTTGAGTATTGAGCGCGTGAAGGTGACGCTCCATGTAATCTCTTTGATGCGCGTGACTTGTATTTGGGCTGGGCCAACTTGTAAGCTTGTAAGCTTGTATGTGTAGCAGGCCCGTTTCACATAATTTATTAGATATGCTCTGTGTGTACTAATTTTATATAGGATAAAGTATGCTTTTTGTCCCTGAAGTTTGACAAAAGTTATAAAAATATCCCTAAATTTTATTTTGTTTCAATTTTGTCCCAAAAGTTTTCGATTTGCATCAAATATATCCTTGACGGCTAATTTTTCAAAAAATTTAAGACCAATTCAACAACAATTTTATAAGAACAACCATCAACACAAGCAAATCAAGCATCATTTTCATACATTATTGTTAGATTGGTCTTAAATTTTTTGAAAATTTAGCCGTCAGGGATATATTTGATGGAAATCGAAAATTTTTGGGACAAAATTGAAACAAAATAAAACTTAAAGGTATTTTTGAAACTTTTGCCAAACTTCAGGGACAAAAAATATACTTTACCCTTTTATATAATTTATTAGATGTGCGGTGTATGTATTTGTACCGGAATGAAAAGTATATAAAAGAGTGAGAATATAGTTGTTAAAATTAAATCGGACCTAAAAACCGATTATCTGACCAATTTAGTTTGAGCTTAGGACCGTTTAAGCAATTAGTCCGCTGAAAATTGGTTTGGACTATTAAAGACCAATCAAAATTGGTAGAATCAATTAAAATCGAATGGTTTAGAAAAATCGATAGCAAAATTCCATAGTGCACAGTGAACCCACAGTCAAATAGAACATAAACTACCAATCCGTGTTGTTCACATAATAAACCTTTTGATTTATGAACACTGTAGTAGTATTTGTTTTGAGGTAATGTGAGTGACATTTATTATTATGTTTAGCTAGAGATTAAAACTAAAATTTTAATTTTGGGACACAAAATTTTAATTCTTTTAATACTTACAGAAAATAGAGACACAGATAATTGAAATTTTTGCATATCGAGACTAAAACTTTAATAACATTTTTTTTGAAATGCCCTTATTCAAAATATCATATTTCAAATCTACCCCTCACAATTCCTTCACTAGCAACACTTTTATAGTCTTTACCTCTCACCTCCAACTCCATTTGACCTTTCACCCCACCATCACAACTCTGTCACTACAAAAAAAGGGTTTAAAATGACATTTATATTACGGCAATTTTGAAGAACTGTCGTAATATTCAGACATTATGACATTTTTTGTTGCTACCATAACTGACTTTGTATTTTTGCGGTTCTGGTGATTATAGTAGTTTTGAACCGCTGTTATCACATATGTATAAAATGAAAAAAGCAATCCCTAATTGAAACATTGTGAATATACATTAAACGGCTCGCTCAATCTCACTTCTATCTCTCCCTTATCGTCCTCCTCAATCCATCACTACCACCGCTCTCACCCTCCACTGTCGCTTCATCTTCAACGAAATCGAAGGTTCCAAGCCACACACTCCTTCTTTCCCATTCTCAAAGTTGTTTTCCCATAGCCGCTGTCCTTGGCCAGTGCGACAATCTCGGATCTTCTTTTGGGATCTCGGATCTCGGATCTTCTCCGGCGACGACCTCCTTTGGCGACATCTCCTCCCGTGGTAATCTCCTCCAGTGACATCACCTCCTGCTTCCTTTCCTTTCCCTCCTAGTTCTGTGCCTTCTCTGCCAAAATCTTCAACGCCTCCCTCAGCATCTTCTCTGGTGACATCTCTCTATTGAATATCTCTAAAATCCAAACAATCACAAACAGAATAAGCACAACTCTCCCTTGCTTCCTCTTTTCTTCTTGTGTTGATTGTTCAATTTGATTAATAATTGAGGTTTAGACATGACATCTTAATTGTATGATTGTTAGGGTTTTGAGAGACAGGAATTGTAGCTTATTTTGAGTTTTGAGCACCATGAGTTTATTTTTATGTGTGTGTGATGATTAATGTGTCTAAATTGGTGGTTTTATATATTAGCTTCTGTTGTGCTTCTAAATTGGTGATTTAATCTCTCCTTGACAATCTTATGTGGCTGAATTATTTGTAAAATGTGAGATTTTACAAGTGCTCCCGCGTACACGGGCACTAGCATGCATACGCAAGCATGTATTTTTGAGGCATGCGTACGCGAGTTATTAACATGCGACGGGAGTATTCCATTCTGTTTCGGATACTTGTGCACGCAGAGGAAGTGTCGCGTAACCACCTATTTTTGTAACCTTGCATACGCGGGACAAGGGCTTGCATATGCGAGACCCTTATTTTGCTGAAAATTGGTATTTCTTCATTTTTAAGGGTTCTATCTAGCTTTCTAAACTTCTTTAACTTCTAGTTAAGACTTCTAGCTAGTTATTAGAATCTAAGGCTAGTAAAGATGAGTTAGTGATTTAAATTGGTGATTTTTTCTGAGTTTAGAAGATGGAGACTTAGATTTCTGAAGTACTGAGGATGAACTAGTTGGGTAATTTGGCAGAGTACTATATTGATAATGAACTTGTGAACTTAAGGGATTGAGGAGTTGTTTGGGACTTGAAAATGGATGAGTATGGTTATGAGATTAATGACTCGGGTATGAATGGACTTAGATTGAATGGACAATGATCACATAGATTGAATTTTTTTTATGATATTGATGTTTTGAGATTGATGAGTCGCTATGCGCCTTGGGCAAGGGCGGTGGTGGGTCCTACTTGTTGAGGTCGCAGTGCCGGTGTAAGGACGGTGGTTAATCCCTCTTACTTTGAGATGTGAAGGCTAGGGTAGTATCCTGCTCACATAACCTTCTCTGCCGCAAGAGTGTGCCAAGTACTGTATCCTCAGAATGAGCATGCAATTCTGCCAGGAACTATATCCTCAGAAAATTAGTGTGCCATGCACTATATCCTCAGAAAGATAGTGTGCAGGGCACTGTATCCCTAATGTGGCAGAAAGGCTACATCCGAAAGGATGTGTCGGGTTAGCATTTATGGACCGACAAGTGATATCACGAGCCAATAGGACAGACATTTATCATATGCATATTCTATATGTTTGTTTACTTTGCTTAAATTCTATTATGCCTAAATAAATCACATGCCTACTTGCTTTTACTTGCTGTATATGTACATTACTTGTGCTTTACTTGTATGCATTACCTGTGTCTTCTGCTAGGATTGAGGAGGCTTGGTAGGCGGTGGCGATGGGATCGCATGGATGTTAGGATGACAAAGGCTATGGGAAAGCGATGTTATGTTAGTTAGAAATCTCCTAAGTTAGAATACCCTATTTTTGGTTTATATTTTACTTTTTTGTTAAGCCTGATTATTTGTATCGATGTGAAGTTTTAGGATTGTCTTTGGCGTCCCAGAACCTTATATCTTATATATTGGGCACTGTTACCATACTGAGAACCTCCAGTTCTCATACCATATGTTATTGTTTTTTAGATGCAGTTCGCAACCCACCTCGGTGAGTTTGCGGACATGGTGACAGAGCGGAGGATGATTCAGCTTTGCTTTATATTTTATTTTGTTATTATATCTGTCACTTTTGGATTATTGTATTTTGATTCCTTAGATGCTTTAATTCTGAAAACTCTGAGAGATAGGATGTTGCTGTTCTAAATTTCTAAAAACTCTGTTATACTTGTATTAACTAGTCGGCCTAAACTCCGCGGGTACTATTCATATATATTTCTGTATACCTTGTGATCTTGTATCTTTATCATGTTATATCTTGTGCCTTTACACTTTTTGTTATTGTGTGTGATGCTTCGCACTTTTGTATATCTGTTTTAAGCTTAAATTTTTCATCGAGCTTCTAGTATTTTAATTTCTTTCTATATATATTATTGTACGAGCTTTAGAACTATCATGGAACTTTGTTATCTTTTGCTTACGGCATGAGGTAAGGCTTATAGTAATAGGGTGTTACATTTAGTGGTATCAGAGCATTTCGTCCTTGTAAGCCTGAGGGATGGACCGATTGTACTTTATTGTATACTCTAGGTTATTTTTCTTTTGTGCTATTTAGGATATCAGTTTGATATGTATAGCATGCTTGTTTGTGAGTACTTTTGGGATAATTGAAGCATTGAGCTTGAGATATTGAGACTGATTACCTTGATATCGATTGTTTGGTTTGGACAGGAAATCCAAATGGTGCCTCCCAGGCAAGGTAGACCACGTACAGAGGGAGAGAGTGAGGGTAATCCGTCGGTTGACAACCATGCTGAGTTTATGGTGGCAATGACTAATCTAGCCGCTGCGTTGCAAGCAAACGCTGTTGCGACTACTCATGCCATAGGAAGAATAGGACAAGGAAATGGAAATGGAAACAAAGAAGGGGCCAAAAACAACTTAGGAGGTGCTCCGATGAATTTGGCTTTGTTTCTCAAGGTTCACTCAGCAATTTCAGAGGGACAATAAACTCCACTGAAGCAAACAATTGGTTCCAAGCCATGGAGCATGCCCTGCAAACTCAGCATATTCCAAATAATCAATTTGTGGAATTTGTAGTCTATCTACTAATGAGAGAAACGCAACACTGGTGCCAGGGAGAATGCCAACTGCTACAGCCTCTGAATGCAAAGATTCCTTGGGACATATTTCAGATGGCATTTTATAAGAAGTATTTTCCAGAATTCGTATGAGATGCTAGAGAATTGGAGCTTATGCAGCTGAAGCAAGGATCAATGTCTGTAGCAGAGTATAATAGCAAGTTCAAAGAGCTCTGTAGGTTCTCTAAGGTGTATCAGGGTGCTCCCGAGTCCTATGAGAGTTGAAAGTGCATCAAGTACCAAGGACGTCTCAATGATGAAATTATGACTGTTGTGGCTCCTTTGGAGATAAGGAGGTTCTCGGAGCTAGTAAACAAGGCGAGGGTTGTAGAGGACTGCGCTAAGAAGATAGGTGTGGTAAGAGATAACCGTGTAAATACCGACAGTAAAGGCCATGGAGAGTACCTTTCACCAAGGGGACAGAACTTTAAAAGGGATGGACATGCTCCTCAACATCTTCAAGGTCAAGGGAGCTTTGGAAGGAACAAGAATGCCCAGCTTTTCCAATTGAAGGGAAGTTTTCTGTCTTATATTTGTGGACTGCCTGGACATCTAGCCAAGAACTTCCATCATGGGTGGAACCAAGATACAGGTCGGGCGACGGAATCAGATCCGCTGATGAGAGGTAAGCATATAAATTTGGTATGATATGTTACTAGGACCAAGTTTAGCTTAGTTTTACTTATGGAATGTTGTCGTTAAGGCTGGCCAGACTTAAAGTTTTGTGGGAGGAACCAATGGAAAAGGAAACTTTTGATGGATGTACCTGAGTAATTTGGATTCTTAATGACAAATAATCAGAGTGACGCAGCATAAAGTGTGTGGAAACATCGACACAGTAGGACTACGATGGATAAAATCATGTGGAACTGATACGGAGTGGACGAGAGCGCGTAAGAGCTCAAATCTGAGATAGATATGAGCTACCGTCGTTGGTATACAGGCGATTCGAATTTTGGGGACAAAATTCCTAATTAGGAAGGGAGAATGTAAGAACCATAATTAAAATTAACCGTTTAGATAACATAAAATAATAATTTAATTGCTTGAAATAGGTTCAAAAAAGTAGACATCTTAATTTGAAAATTTAACGGTGAGATTTGAATTCAATGAATTTTTCTTAGTGGGAAAATGTAATTTTCTGCGAAAAATTGCGTAAAAACTCATACCGGTAATTTAGCTTGCAGTACCGACTTAAGTCTGTCCGGTATTGTATGAGAATAATAAAAATAGTAGAAAAACTTAGAAGAATATTTAGAATTAAAAATCGGGCACTAATTCTAAAGATTTGACCGAAAGTTAGACCAAACGGACTAAAAATGCTATCGAGTTGGACCAAGCCCAAGTTGGGTCCAAGCCCAACATATATATTCACTCTTTATGAGCATTTTAGCCATGGTTCTAAAAACCAGACTGGACTGGCCAGTCGAACCGGTTTAATCGGGAACCAGAGCTGAAAACGGTCTGGTCCACTGCTTATAATCGCCAGACAGAAAATCGTTCAAAATTTGTTGAACCGGCCAGTTTTGATA
>NC_029785.2:31385216-31451039 GCF_000816755.2 Arachis ipaensis
CACCCCCTTCCCCTAATCATTCGTGCACCCCCCTCTCTAAAGCAAGGTAGTGAAAGTCCCAAACCAAAACGGCAAAACCCTAGCCCTAGGTTCCTTATCGCCGCCGTCGTCTCTAGGTTCTTAGCGCTTCTGCTTCTTCCTCTTCCCTCTGTCCGGAACCCAGGTAACTCGGCACGTCGCCCCATCCTCGCTGGCTTCTCTGTTCGTGGCTTGGAGCAGCTCGCCGTCGGGTCATCACTTGCCGTCGTGTCTGCTCTCGCCGGTTGCCGTTCGTGTCTCCGTCGAAGGTTAGTGGCCCTGCTTTCAATTCTTCGCCTCCACTTCTTCCTTTTAATTTTGCTCTGGTTACTAATGGCTCTGTTTAGTGTTTACTGATGACTGAATGCTTGGTTCTTCTTCTTCCTTTTAATTTTTGAAAATTTTGTTCAAATGTTCTTGTAATGTTTGTTGCTATGTTGTAATTGCTGGGTTGTTTAATGATTATTTGATCTTCATCATCGTCATTATCAACAATGTCACTTCTTAATCAGCTCCTTAACAGAGGTGCTTTCACCACTCGCTGGTGATTTTCCCCACTTTTCTCACCTTTTACTTATTGAATCTGTTTTTCAAAGACCAAATTTTGACATATATCCATGCTTTATTACTCGATTTGAGTATTGAGATTCGCCCCCTCTTTCCTTTGTATATCTGTAAATCGTGCATTACAGTTTATCAAATTCAGATGCTTGCTCTTATAATAAACATTCAGGGTTGGTAGTTGGATTTGAGTGGATGCTTTTGCAATTTATTATATGGATACTCTTCATTCTGTAGCAACTCTAAACACGATGCTTGTTGAACTTCAGTGTTCCATAACGCTTGTTAATTTTATTTCTATCTTAGCTCACTCTGCATTTTCTTTGCTGTTTGTTTGATTGCATTGATTTAAATAGGTGGAGCATATCATTCGAGAACAAAATATATGGGAGGCATATGAAATTTTAGAGTTATTATGTGAATTTGCTCTTGCTTGTGTACGTATAATTGAGAGCCAGAAGTAATTCCATACAAGTATTTGTGCTTATTGGACGGCGTGTTTTCTTTTTAATTAGCTTACATGAAGTTAGTTTAAACTATAATCATACATGAAGATAAGTGATCGTGGATGCTGCTTCTATATTCTAGGATGTTTATTTATTATTTATTTATTATTTTATTCTAAAACGGTTTTTTCGGTTGAACTACGGTTAGACCAGTTGGACCAGTGAACCAGTGACAAGAGCGGTTCGATAACCGGTCCAGTTTTCAGAACCTTGATTTTAGCTTATTAAACAGACACATGAGAGTTAGAGCTGCTGAAGTGAGAAGAGAGGTGAGAGTCTCAAAATACTATTCATTTTCAACTTCTTTCTCTTGTAACTTGAGCTACAGTGCTCTGATTCGCGTGCCGTTTACTTCTACACGAAGCTCTCGTCGAGCTCGTCATTTCTAGCTAAACAAAGTTGGTAAGAACTCAAAACTCAGGCCCCAGTTCTCTGCCCTATATAATTTCTTGTGTTAGGTTTTGGTTTTGAGTAGATTTATGTGATTTGGTTGTTTAGGTGCCACATCCCCATTTGCTATGGGTAAGGTAAGCTTGCTCTTAACCCTTGTGGTTTGGTATTTTTATGAATCCTAGATATTAAATTTTGTATATTATATGTATATAGCTTGATAGTTGATGAGTTTTGGAAGTGGTGTTGGTGCTTGAAGCTTGTTGAACTTGTTGGAAATCAAGTTTTGGGTTGTGCGAAAATTGGCCAAGGTATGGTTTCTGTTTCCTCTATATAATATGTAATATTTTGTGAACCTTAGGATAAGTGTGAACTATTGATGATAAATGAAGATTTTTGAGGATTATGATGGTTAATGAATTATGATGGTATTATTGATGTTTAATGATAAATGTTAATAATGATAATGGATATTGAGTATGATTGTTGATGTTGATGGTATTGGTTGATGAAAGTGAGTTTTAATTATGACGAAATTGAGAAATGAGCATTAGGATGGATTGAGTTAATGATTGACGGTGCTTTGTGATAATTATGTTTATAAGAACTAAGGAAATTGTGAGGATTGAATGGTTTTGGTAGCTAAATGAATGAGAAATGGTTGGAAAGTGTTCATTATGAATTTTTTGGTTGTTTTGAGTATGTTTAAGTTAGTTTGGTTTTGAAGTTTTGGAAAAACTAGAGAACTTGTAAAGTTTTGTGAAACCTTGTTTTTAATGAAATTTGGCGAGGCATAACTTGGCCTCTGGACCCCCATTTTGGATGAAACTTGTTTTACATGAAAATTGGGTCCGAGTGCTTTAAGAGGTTCAAAGAACGGATGGAAAATGTTTTAATACAAAAAGTTATGCGCGTTTGAAGTTCGGTATGAAAATCTGAAATTCTACAACTTTAAAAATTTTTTAAGTCTGATAAGGCATGCGTACGCAGACCTGTGCACGTGACGCGAACATTGACAACTACCATGTGCTCTCGATACATGGGAAGTAGCATGCGTACATGAGCATGTATTTTTGAGACATGCGTACGCGAGTTATTAACTCGCGACGTGGGGATTCTATTCTGTTTTGGATACTCGCGTACACGAGGGGAGGAGTCGCGTACGCAACCACCCATTTTTATAACCTTGCATACGCGGGACAGGGGCTTAGAGTTTAGGGGTTCTCTAGCTTTCTAAACTTCTTTAACTTCTAGTTAAGACTTCTAGCAAGTAATTAGACTCTAAGGCTAGTAAAAATGAGTTAGTGATTTAAATTGGTGATTTTCTGCTATGAGCTTAGAAAATAGAGACTTAGGTTTCTGAAGTACTAAGGATGCACTAGTTGGGTAATTTGGCGGAGTACTATATTGATGATGAACCTGTGAACTTAAGGGATTGAGGAGTTGTTTAGGACATTGAAATGGATGACTATGGTTATGAGATTGATGACTCTAGTATGAATGGACTTAGATTGAATGGACAATGATCACTGAGACTGAACCTTTTTATGATATTGATGTTCTGAGATTGATGAGTCGCTATGCGCCTCAGGTAAGGGCGGTGGTGAGTCCCGCTTGTCGAGGTCGTAGCGCCGGTGTATAGACGGTGGTTAATCCCACTTACGTTGAGATGTGAAGGTTGGGGTAGTATCTCACTCACATAACCTTCTCTGTCGTAAGAGTGTGCCAGATACTATATCCTCAGAATGAGCATACAAGTGTGCCAGGCACTATATCCTCGAAAAGATAGTGTGCAGGGCATTATATCCCTAATGTGGCAGAAAGGCTACATCCGAAAGGATGTGTCGGGTTGGTATTTATGGACCGAAAAGTGATATCACGAGCCAATAGAACAGACATTCATCATATGCATCTTCTATATGTTTGTTTGCTTTCCTTAAATTCTGTTATGCCTAAATAAATCACATGCCTACTTACTATTTGTTTTACTTGCTGTATATGTATATTACTTGTGCTTTACTTGTATGCATTACCTGTGTCTTCTACTGGGATTGAGGAGGTTCGGTAGGCGGTGGCGATGGGATCACATGGAGGTTAGGCTGGCGAAGGCTATGGGACAGCGGTGTTATGTTAGTTAGAAATTCCCTAAGTTAGAATACCATATTTATGGTTTATATTTTATTTTTTTCGTTAAGCTTGAATATTTGTATCGATGTGAAGTTTTAGGATTGTCTTTGGCATCCCGGAACCTTATATCTTATATAATAGGTACTATTACCATACTGAGAACCTCCGGTTCGCATACCATATGTTGTTGTTTTTTGGATGCAGGTCGCAACCCACCTCGGTGAGTTTTCGGACATGGTGACAGAACAGAGGATGATTCAACTTTGTTTTATATTTTATTTTGTTATTAGTTCTCTCACTTTTGGATTATTGTATTTTGATGCCTTAGAGGCTTTACTTCTGAAAAATTTGAGAGATACGATGTTGCTGTTTTAAATTTCCAAAAACTCTTATACTTATATTAACTAGTTGGCCTAAACTCCGCAGGTTGCGGCTAGTATTTTTTTTGTCTATATATATATATATATATATATACCTTGTGATCTTGTATATTTATCATGTTGTATCTTGTGTCTTTACGCTTTTAGTTATCGTGTGTGACGCTTCGCGCTTTTTTGTCTCTGTTTTGAGCTTAAATTCTTCATCAGGCTTCTAGTATTATAATTTCCTTCTATATATATTATTGTACGAGCTTTAGAACTATTGTGGAACTTTGTTATCTTTTGCTTTACGGCATGAGGTAAGACTTAGGGTAATAGGGTGTTACATTTAGTGACATTACAATTTGCAAGCTGGTTTATATATTGATGGAAATATACAAGATATATTCTCTATTGATATTTTTTTATCTATTGAGGAAGCAAAGCAATTAATGGATACAAAAAACTTGCAAAACTAATTTCAAAGTTCATAGAAAGAAAATTTAGAAAAATGCAAACCATAAAGAACAAAGCAAAAGTGAATGAGCAAAGCAAAAGGAAAGAGGCACCAACAGATCTGAACCTGCATTGGGTGGTGCATCGATGAAGGTTGGAGACGATGGAGGCAGGAATCTATATAGCTACAACAGATTTGAACCACGCACAGCGTAGGAGGAGATGGCGAGCAAATCTAACAGACGAGACGAAATAGAGATCCTGGTGTCATTGTCTTCGTCTAAACGAACAGAAAGAGTGCCGATGGTACGTCTGGGAAGAAGGGTAAGGGTTAGCAGGGTTTGACGATGCCAGTCAAAGAGAGAAAAGAGGGAAAAAGGGTGCGTCTAATGGGGTTGGCGGTGTAAAAGGTCAAATTTGATGGTGGCAGGAAGCTGTGGCAAGAGAACTCGAGGACAGAAGAGAGACATTGGGCTGCAGCTCTTGTAACTTGTAAGCAGTACAAATGAAAAATGAGATCAAGAGAAAAGGAGGTTGAAGTATCGCCAATAGATTAGCGACAGTTTCGTTAAAATTCGCCACAAACTTAATCAAATAGCTGCTCTTCCAGCATTCACCATTGAAATCGCTGGAAAACCAGCAGATAGCGGCGATTGTCAATACAACTGCTGATTATTCGCTGCTATCTTCTATTCTTGTGGTAGTGAACAATGCCAACAAAATGTCAAGAATGGCAATAAATTAGGCAATTCTGTCCAAGTAAATACTAATGCAATTTGACTAGAGACTCTTAGAGAGCACCACAAGAAAAACATGTATAAGAAAGGATCTTTCTTTATCAATTCTATTCTTTTTTTTTTTTTTTGAAGAAATTATCACAGAGTTATGTAAGCAAATTTGGCCACAACCTTACAAAAAGTTTGGATCAGCATTTCCCTTAAGCTAAGAAACGAATTCGGGTCTTACTTGATCGATGAGATAAACATGAGTCAATGGTAGAGACCGATAGACAAACTATTGCGGTGGCCCATGCATAAAATCTGAGAAAATAGAAACAAATCCAGAAGACAACAAATGACATTAGAGTATACATTAGCAAGTATGTGCTAATAGCATCCAGCTCTGTTAGAGGGGGTTCAGTATTAATATTGTCAGCTCTTTCATTACTTTCACGGATACCTGATAGAACGAGCGAAGACAAGAGAAAGACGATCGGCAAAAAGATGACATAGATGATTATGTAGAATTTTTAATTAGTTTATTTATTTTTAATATGTAGTACTTGATTTAGTACATTTTGTATTGGCATTTTAATGATTTAATGTAGAATATTATTTATTATCTGGTTCGTATATAGTTTTCTTTTATAATATTATCACAATTAAGAATACAAGAGTAAATTTAAAGAGAAATTATTATCACATGAATTTAAAAAATTACATTTATAATTTTTTCATGGTAAGTAAAATATTTTATTTTTCTTGGATTTATTTGTTGTTGGATTTAATCCACTATTAGCATTAGAAAATCCGACAATACGATGGTGTTTCTTTTGGTCAACTATCATTTTTGTGTAATCCAACTGATGATATTTCTATTTTCGTAATATAAGAAAATTCGTTGGTAATAATTTTCTATCAAGATTTTCTTTTCCAAAAGCTTTTTAATGGTAACCTAAATTATGTTGGAAAAATTCGTTAGTAATAAAATTTGAACCCTCGTGTACTTTTAATTTTTTTTTATCAGATGAATTAAATAAATCATCATTCTAGATATATTACGATACAAACTCAGTAACTCGCACACAACTATATGAATTTCTATATTCTATCACACGAGTTAAATAAATTTTTTTTTGGACATGCACGAGTTAAATGACTAAATCTCTGTTTCGATCCGAATGCAGCTGACCAGCTGTATTACATATTGAGGCCAATAAACTTACTATTTCACGATTGGATTTAGATCCTCTAAAGTTTGAATTTCACTTTAGAGAGTAAAGTATAATCTCTCAC
This sequence comes from Arachis ipaensis, assembly GCF_000816755.2. Lineage (NCBI taxonomy): Eukaryota > Viridiplantae > Streptophyta > Magnoliopsida > Fabales > Fabaceae > Arachis > Arachis ipaensis. Next base: position 31,391,649 of record NC_029785.2, read on the forward strand.
CATTAATTTTATAGTTGGAACTAATAATAAATATAAAAGAGAAACTATTCAAAGATAGAAGATTACATTTTATTTTCTAAAATGAACTTCAAACTTTAGAAGATCCAAATTGTTGACTATTTGTGCCAAACCTCACCTGCCTCGTGTACTTTCAATAAAAAGCAAACATTTTCACCACTTTGAAAGGGCTCAAGTGACAGGTTTAGGCCTATTTGGGCTTTGCATTCTTACTAAGTGTAAGCCCATATCTATAATGTCGGCATACAAACGTAATAGTTGGGTTTTCAGAATTCCAATGTCCAGAACAAAAAAAAAAAAAAAGATTTTCAGAATTGTAAATGTAAACCAAAGTAGGGAGACATCGGAAAATAAAGATCTCTTCCTTTCTTTTCTTTCCCAATCAAGTCAACAACCCTAGGTCAAGATTCAAGAAATCTAATAACGTGTGCGTGCACGTGTGTCAAGTATAGTGATATTTCTCGAAATGAACGAGTTAACGTGAGTTGTTGACAACAATGAGATTTAAAGAGGTATATAGTGAGATGGATCTTCAAAGGACGGCTTCAGTCAACGGTGGTAGTTGTTTTATGATCTATCCTACTCTTTTCTTGGTTTTTTAAATTATTATTTTCGTATACTAATGGATATAGTAAAAAAAGAAAAGTTGGCCCCCATTATCGTTTTTATGGTTTTTGTGACTGAAATAAAAGTTAATGTACTATATTATTGTGCTATTGAAGGAAACTACAAATTAATTAAAGTGGACAAATGATAAGCTAATAATTAAGTTATCGATAGCTACAAATGTCAAATAATTGTGAAAGGTAAAAACGGACAAAACAAATAAATAGATGGTTTCGTTGTTCGTACTTAATTAGTATATTAGTATTTCAGTCACACTATATACACAAATCATTTGCTGTCAAAAGTAAAGCTTCAGTCCGGTTTGACCGGATTAACTGAAAACCAGTTATTCACTTGACTTCTAGAATTATTTTACAAACAGTCAATTAAAAAATCAATAAAATTGGCGGTTCACCAATAAACCGATCGAACCAGTCAGATTTTTTTAGGTCCGATATTTGAAAGGGCGTCGTTTTGACGCAAAAAAAAAAAAAAATAAAATAAAAAATAAACCCACTAATCCAATTTTAATTTTCAAACGAGCCTGACAAATGCTTCTTTCTCCCTTTCAACCCTAATTTCCTCCAACGAATAGAAGGAATGTCTCCACCACCCCTATCATTATTGGCATCGGTAGTCATCATTAGCGGTTGTCACCCTCGCCACTCGAAGCTTCTGTCATTGTTGTCGTCGTTTGAAGCTTTTGTCATCGTCGTCAGAAGATCCGTTCGAAGCTTCTGTTGCAGACCGCCTCTATTCTATTGAGCATCTGTCTTTGCCGCCGTGAATTTTAGGCCTCCCCTGCTCTTTTTGTCGCCCTGAACTCGTTTCTGTTTGGGTGTTTTCTTTTCTGATAAGCACTCCTCCACTACTTCCAATCTTTTTTTTTCTTTGTTTTATATTTTATATTCTGATTTTTGAGTCAATTTCTGTGATTCTTGTTAATTTTTTATTTTTTAATTCTTAATTCTTTTTGTAAGTTATTTTTTTATTTTTATTCATTTTATTTATTCTTGTTAATTCTTTTTTTGAGTTAATTCTTTTGAAATAATTTTGTTCATTATTGATGAAATCTTGTTAATTTTGTTGATTTTTGATACAATTGTATGAATTAACATAATGTTGAGGTTCAAATTAATTGTATGGAAGTCCATAATTTTAAAGTTCAGGTTCATTTCCATAATCTTAATGGTACTTATTAATTTTGTTAATTATGTTCATAATGTTAAGGTTCAGATTAATTATATAGTACCTTTTAATAATTTTATTTAATATTTAATTAAACCAGTTCGACTTTGGTCAAAACTCAAAAGTCTCTCTTTCTCAAAGGTCTGAAATTCCCAAAAGATCCTATTTTGAAGGACTGGAACACGTTCATTGTCTCTTTTTCTCTCATTTAATTTTTCCCTTCAAAAGCACACAGAATATATGCCTCGCCCATAGGCATACTTAGCTTGATTATTCAGAATTTTAGAAGCACAAGTCACCCCCACCATGCAGCTTACATGCTAGCTATTGTACGTATGTAGAAATAATGTTGGAAAGATTACTCGTGATTCGACTTTAACATAAATTACCATTTAATTAATCTTTGATGATTTTATGTTCATTCTCATCGAGTCAATGTTTTCTCTTTTTCTTTTTCTTTAGATTCGAATCCAATTTAGTTAAAACCTAATCAGTTGGCGAGATTGAGTCAATGGTTTAAGTTGAGATAACTACACCACAGAACATAACTTAGTGTGTGGACATTTCTACAAGAATTTTGAGCTAAGACTTTTGAATTTTTGGGGCAGTTTTATATTATTACTAAATCATTTTGCAACGGTTGCAAAACTATTGCAATTTTTTTATACAACGATCTCCTTTTTTCTCTCTAAAGTAGGGAGATAATACTCAGATTAATTTCTGAAGTTACACTCGTATTTCAATCTGATATCTAAAGTTTCAATTTATTTAATGTGGTCTCTCAACTTAATATTTATGACTCATGTTAGTCCCTAACTTTATTTTCTTCACAGAATCATTAATAGTATACTGAGATGAATTATGACTATTATACTAGACTCTCTAATTAACGACTATCTGATAATTAAAACTTCTTTACTTCATTTTATTCCTCACAAAGCCTTTAATATCATAATCCTAGTTTCACTTAAACGTTTAAAGGCCTTTTAGAAAATTAATTGAGGTAAAAAAAATTTATTTATGGATAATACATATATTAATTATTATAAACATAATTAAACTATTTCACATTAAATAACTTATATAACGGTGATCTTATTTATCGTCATAAATGCTGAATTAAATAAATTATTATTAGTTTTGATTTGGAATTAAATGAGATTAAAACTAAATATACTATTTTATTTAGGTTTTAGGGTTTAATGGGTGTCACACTTAAATATAAATAGTGACTTTAGGGTTTTGGTCCCCAATACATCAAAGCCACCTTCGTAGTTCTTTTTCCGTCAAAAGAGTTGCGATTCAGGTCTATCAGGAATACAAAAGACTTTGGTTGAGGAAGATAAAAAAACCACAAGAGTCAAACTCCCTCAATAATGTTCACGAATTAAGATATGCTTCCGCGCTCTCAGTTATATTTTTTAATGATTTAACATTGATGATTTTGGGATTGAAGAATCTTAAAATTTTCAATACATATCAAATAACCGTTAAGAAATCTATCATAGTAATCGTCAATTTGTCTCAATACGTTATTAACAATTTTATGTTAAAAATATAGACTAATATGTGTTACAAATGCTAATTTAAAAGAATAGATTGAATATATTAAAATTTGTAGGACTAAATTGAGATGTGAATATAATTTTAGAGAATAATATAAATATTGACTCTTAAAATAGTCTTTTGATCTGACACTCATTGCATTAATATGATGCGATTATTACACTTCATTTGTATAACTTGAACTGATAATAATTCACTCGATTATGTTGAAGCCCTTCCACATATAGTCCTTGACGGATTCTTAAAGAAAGCACCATTTATAAGTAGTTCAAAGAAAAATTATACCCCAAAAATTAGTGGTTAGTATGAAAGATTTTATGAAGTTTTTTCTTTAGGTGATCATCCTAATGTGAATCTTCTCAGTAACAAATTACGATAAATTTTTTTTCGAGGTGCTATTTTTAATAGCCACTTCACTGAATTTAAAGTTATTAAATTGTTTAAATATGATGTAGGAAAATCGAACCACCATATAGGAAAAAAGGTAACATAACGCAAGAAGTGAAACAAATAATTCCACAGAATCAACTAACTAAATACACATACACTTCAAGTTTTCTCGTAAAGTTTTACAGGGGCTATGTACGTGGAGTCATACAGCAGAGTCCCTCAGCCATAGAGCAGAGTTCTTTTAATGCAGAATTATCAAAATCGAATCACTGACCAAATTAGAATATTAAGTTATTAGATTATTACTTCAACAGTTAAATTACTAGTTGAATTGATTAATTTGAATATAATTGATAATTATATAAAATTTTAGTTTTTTTACTTTTCTACAATTAATTTTTATAACTATTATATTATTATTTATATTATAATTATTTATTAAAAAATAATATTAATAACAATCATATAACCATAAAAAAATTATGGTTATCAGTGACTTAAAAAAAGGGAAATTGAATCTAGGCCTTTTTTTATTTTGCTTACGTTTACTTTAAACTTGATGGAATTTAGAGAATCTGCTAAGTTTGCTGATGCGGATTTTACAATCCACAAAACACCGGTAAGTGCACCGAGTCAAATCAAGTAATAACCTCAGGTGTGTGAGGATCGATCCCACGAGGATTAACGGATTAAGTAAGCAAAATCAATCGATTAATCAAGTCAGACTAGCAAATTAGGATTTTGAAGGACTTTAAGCATAAACAGTAATTAAACGTAGCAAAAACAGAAGCAAGCAGTGAGTGTAAAAAAGGTATATGATTAAGAAAGTTAAGGTTTCAGAGATGTTAGTCGTCCGAATTAACACTTTTCGCTTTCTATTCTAATCATGCAACGATTCTTTTATGGCAAATCATTAGTAATTAAATCCGAATCTCTTAGTAATTCAATTTCTCTTTAACATAATCAAACCACACAATTATAAAACCACACAATTCATCAGAGTTTAACCTAGTTGATTTTATGTCACTTATCAATCCAGTTTCAAAACTTAAGAATTATGAGAATTGGTTTTCAAGCTTTATTCAATTAATCAATTTTTTAAGAAATTAAGAGAATTCAAGTAAGAGAAGAATTATTTCCTAACATATTCAAACTCTGAGATAAAGAACGAAAATTGTTTCTTAAAGAGGAATCAATTGCATCAATTAGAAATAAAAAAGTTATTGCATTAATCCATAAAACAAACAGAGCTCCTAACCTTAACCAAGAAGAATTAGAAACTCATGCTTGTTCTTGAAATCCTTAAGAAAATAAAACTCAAAAGTGCCGAAGAAGGGAAAAGGTTAGAACCCTCTTCCCTTATATACTAACCCTAAAAGATAGAAAATCAAAATTCAAACTTCTGAATCAAATTCAAAATCAAAACAGAATCTTTTCCTAATTATTTTTCACCGAGAAGATCTCTTCCTTGATTGCTTGTGATCTTTAATAACTGTCATCATTAATGAACTAGTGATTGATCTTTCAAAGGGTTAAGAAATTGAAGGACAAAAGGTCTTGGTTTGAGATACTGGAAGAAGCAACAAGGCCCATGTAATACGTGGCCTGTTTCACGTTATACGTGGTTTGAAAACTTGGTCCTGGAGTGTCTTTTATGGGCTCGCGTACAACGTGAAGTAGGCTACATTGTACGTGAGCCAATTTTTCTTAAGTTTGGCTTGTTGCTTTCCCTAGCATTATACGTGGGAAATTCCACGTACTACGTGAAACCCAATTTGTGCGTATGCACACATGTGCGTACGCACCCTCGCCAAAATTTACAATGTTGTGCATATGCACAGGTGTGTGCGTACGCACATCTTCTGCGTAGTATGTGAAACTGCCTATGTACTACGTGAAATGGTTAATGATTGTTATTTGTGTGTGCACACACATGTGTGCATGCGCACAAGTATTTTTTTCTTCCTTCACGTAGTACGCCATATTGTTCACGTACAACGCCAAGGCTTCCTTTTTCTTTTCAGGAGCTTTCTGTTCCAGGGAACTTTTTGTTCACATGATCCTTCTATTTTCCAGGGAGCTTTCTGTTTCTACTTTCTACTCCGTTTCTTTATGTTTTTCTTTTCAAGCTTCCTGTAATAAATCAAATTTAACTAATTAAAGTAATATTCATTCTAACCTCAAATTCATTGATTATTTAACAGAAATTCTTACTAAATTAGTTGAAATTAAAAAGGAAAAATACTACAGATGCAGACGCATCATAACACCAAACTTAGGATCTTGCTTGTCCTCAAGCAAGCAAAGAATCATGGCTTAATCCAAACTTCTTAACCTTATGATACAGGGATAAAAGATTGCAATCTAAATGAGTTTGGTTAACCGTTTCACTTATGCACAATTTAACAAAATTGATTATAATCTTTCAAAGCTTCTATCCGGATTAGATTATGGAATCCTTTCTTGATTTATCACCTTGAAGTAGTTTAGTTACTTTCTTTTCACCATTTAAGTTTAGTGGGTGCTTTGCACCTTGAGGCTAGTCGTGACTCTAAATTTTTTGTCTCAATCCTTTGCACGACACAGAAATACCACAAGCACATAGTTGGTGAGCTCTTTGAGCTTATTTTATCTTTTCTTTATTCTCCACTATTGGTGCTCAGAGCCTTTGGCTTTCTCATTTTAGGGGGGGTGCTTTGCTCCTTGAGTTTAACCGTGACTTCTAAATGCTTTGTTCTTCAAGCTTTTGGCTTGATACAAAATCACCACAAGTACTTGACTAGGATGCTCTTTGAGCTTATTTTTCTTTCAATTTCCTTAGTCAGTGGTGCTCAGAGCCTTTGGTTTCTCTTATAACCCCTTTTTCTTACTTTCTTTTTTTGTTACTTCTTCAAGGTTTTGTCAAGTGTAAGGCCCATAATAGTCTTCTAGACTAAAGCCTTAAGCAATGTAGCTCAGATCATGCTGAACACTCTTAGTTAGTTTGGTTTCCCAAACTTAATTTGTCATGGTCCTTTATGATCATTCCCTATTTTTTTTTTCTTTCTCAGCACATGACTCATTACACCCATTTAGAAGCAAGCACAATTATGGTTATGGGTTGTGATGGACACGATGTGTATTTGACAATTAGAAATCTCAAATGCATTATATAAGATAAATCAAAATGAAACACATGCATATTATTAAAAAGAAGGAAAAACCTTTGTTTTCACTGTCTTTCTCTTCATTATCTTCTTCTCCATCATCTTTTAGGCTATGTAGAGCATAGTATCCAATACCAAACTTAGAATGATTGCTTATCCTCGAGCATCAAAGACAAGAAAAAGTAATGGTGATGGGAACAGGATCATCAAATGAAATAATTCAATTAAAGCAGAGGCTTATTCGATTAAAAAAATCCAAATTAAAGTGAAAAGAAAGGGAAGCCAAAATAAAATAAGATAATGAGGCTATTACTGTGTTTGTATGGTGAATGTGGCAACACCAAACTTGGTGTGAGAATACCAAACTTAGTGTGATACAATCTATGTGAACTAGGACAAGTACCAAGTGAGATATAAATTTGGTGTGACACACCAAACTTACTCCATGAACACACATATAACCTTGATAAGAGCAATAGTCTTGATGATGGAGCCTGTAGAGATTCTCTGAAGTCTTGAGTAATCACAAGTACCGCACATATAAACAAACTCAAGTGATAGTTATTGTGGAAAATAATTATGAAACACAAGAAAAGAAAATAAGATAACATAAAATAGAATGAAAGACTTATACATGAGGTACAATATGAGGAGAGTGAGTTGTGGCTCTTTATCTTGTATGCATGAGTACAAGCACACCAAACTTAGGTTTGGATGTGGTGTGAGAGTAATGATCTTAAGCAAGCATGCATGTAGGTATGAAGATTGGATAGTGGCTCAAATGGAGTGTGATGCGTCAGGGCTAAATGAATGAAATAACCATGTAATGTTATGCCCTGACGTACTACTTGGTACATCTCACGTTGTACATGAGTTAAAATGGTTCCATGGTCCATGTTGGGGTTCGTCACATTATACATGAGAATGCTCATGTTGTACGTAAAAAGCCTCTTGTGCGTATGCATACTACTAAAAGTAAAGCCCTTGGGAGTAGTTTTTGCCCCTGCGTTGTATGTGAGAACTCTCAAGTTGTATGTGAAAACTTTCTGTGCGTACGCACACTTTACCAAAAATAAGGTCCTGGGAGCATGCTTCCTTATCACGTTGTATGTGAGGGTCTCCACTTTATATGTGAAAGGCTTCCTGTGCGTACGCACAGGTGTGTGTGTACGCACACTACCCCCTAAAATCCCAAACTTGAGTACGCACGAATGCATGCGTACGCACAACTCCTTTTTGGCTTAGTACGTGGTGCTTTCACACACAACACGAGGGCTTTTACCACACCCAACTTTATATAAAATCATGTGTCATAGTTAAATCTCCTGCACCAAACTTCTTGTGAGTGTTCATGCATAATGTAAAATAGATAATAATTAAGAACTAAGTAAAAGAAAAATAAAAAATATGAAAGAAAAGAAGATACCAAACATTGGGTTGCCTCCGAACAAGCGCTTTTTTAACGTTACTAGCTTGACGGTTGTTCCTTGCTGACATTGAATTTTCTTCCTGTGTCTTCATATGTTAGCTCAAGATGCTCAAAGGAAAGAACTCTACTCCTGTGCATGGCAACAGTGGGTGGCGAGATAACACTACTTTGTCTTTGGATGAAAAGTCTTCAGTAGGAATTTTCTTGTTCCTGCACCCTCTAGGCACTTTCTTCTTTGAAGCCTCCTCCTTGTTTGATGCACACCCAACACCAAACTTAGGATTGATGTCAGGAGGTTTGTTGATTTCAAAGGGAGGCTTTGGTTGAAAAGTCTTTGAGGCTTCAACTGAATGGTCAGTTTGTGGTACTTTTTCTGTCTCTTCCTTTCTACTCAAGCAAGAAAAAAGGACATCTAAAAGTGATTCATTAGGTTCTTCCTTCAGATTTTGGTCTTTGGCTTCAACTTTTTTGCAATCCTCTTGATCAATTGAATGATGCATGGTCTTGAAAACATGAAAGACTTCATGATCATCATGTACCCTCAACATCAATTCACCCTTTTTCAACATCAATAAAAGAACTTCCAGTGGCTAGAAAAGGTCTCCCTAGAATGATGGAGGCATGTTCATCTTCTTCCATGTCAAGAATGACAAAATCTACTAGGAGAAAAATTTTTTCCACTTTGATTAGGACATTTTCAACCACTTTATGTGCAAGCTTCATTGACTTGTTTGCAAGTTGTAGAGCTTTTTTGGTGGGCTTCAATTCTTGAATTTTTAACCTCTTCATCATTGATAAAGGCATTAGATTAATACTTGCCCCTAAATCACATAAAACTCTATCAAATGTAGTATTGTCAATAGTGCAAGGAATTTGAAAACTCCCTGGATCTTTCTTCTTTGTTGACAAGTTCCTTTGAATAATTGCACTACACTCCTTGGTCATCACCATTGTTTGGCCTCCCTTCAAGGATTTCTTCTTGTACAGCAAATCCTTTATAAATTTGGCATACATGGGCATTTGTTCAAGAGCCTCTATGAATAGAATGTTGATGTGCAAAGTCTTAAATATCTCCAAGAATTTGGAGTATTGCCTCTCCTTGTTTTTCCCATTGAGCCTTTGAGGGTATGGAATTCTTGACTTGTAGTCAGGCACTAGGATTCTCTCTTTTGGTGGAACTTCTATAGCTTGAATTGGTTGCAGAAAGGTGGGTTGTACGTGATCCATTTCAAGATTAGTATCCTCTGGAGCTTCCTTTCTTGCCTTGACAGTGAACTCCTCCTTTTTAGTTTCTTCCTTCTCTTCTTCTCCTACCACCTTTCCACTTCTCAAGTAAATAGTCTTGCACTCCTTCCTTGGGTTTGGAATTGTGTCACTGGGGAGAACATTTGTGGATTTCGCCAATTGTTAAGCAATCCGGCCTACTTGCACCTCCATTTTCCTAATTGAAGCACCTTGATTCTTGAAATTGGTTCTTGTTTCCTCCTTGAAGCTTCTAGTTTCTTCCATGAATGCTAGTGTGCTCTGAGATAATTTTTCTAGGGCAAGCTTGATGGAGGGAATTTTATGTTGGTCTAGAATTCCTCAATAAAAAGAATCTCTTCTTTGCAAGCATAGTCTAGACCAACAATGGATTCTCACATCAAAGTTTAGTTTTCGTTGTCACAAGTTCAAACCAATAAAAATAACCGAGAGTATTACTCTCGGTTTATTCTCCCTAGGAATTGCAATCGAATGCTCAATTATTGGTTATGAGATCAAAGGGGTTGATGATAAAAAGGCAAGAATTCAAATGACAAGAAAGTAAAGCAAACAACTAAAGATAGCAAACACTAAAGAGGCATTCATGGCAAGGATTGAGAATCAAGGTCTTCTATCCTAGTCAATAATTATAACACAACAATTACCAAGATTTAAGCCTATTACGTTATTCCCATATTAAGAGAAAGTCAAATAGGCCTAGTTAATCCCAATCCATAAGTAGTAACAATGAAAACAAGATTAACTAACAACTCTAGATCACCAACATAAGTTGGATATTAATAACTCAAAATTATCTATTTTTCCTTTCTAAGCCAAGAATGCAAAAATCTACTTTAAGACTAAGCCAAGCATTTTATGAAACACTTGGTGTGCATAAAAGGAAGAATATCATAAATTGCAAGGATAATAAAATTTGTAACTACCAAATGCAAGAAACCAATAATAACAACTCAATTAAATAACAATAAACATAGAAACATCAAATTGCATTAAAGAAATCAAAATTAACAAGAGTATTCATAAACTAAAAAGTGGCACAAGTAAGAAATTAACAAGAAAAACTAAGAAAAAGAAAGCAATGGAAGTATGGAACAAGGAAAAGTAAAGGAAACTAAATCAAAACAAGTATTTAAACCTATATCTAAGAGAAAATTAAACTAAAAATCCTAAATTCTAGAGAGAAGAGAGAACTTCTCTCTCTAGAATGTAACCTAAAACATGATACTAAACTAAAGCTAATTGCTCTCCCCTTGTTCCTTCTTGAATTTGGCCTCAAATACTTTAGAAATGAGTTGGATTTGGGCTTGAAGAGGTCCAGAAATTACCAATCACGTTTTCTTTAAGTGAGTCACTTGCTTCGTGTCACGCGTACGCGCAAGGTCATGCGTATGTGCCACATGGCAAAATTGCAGGTCACGCGTATGCAAAAAGTCACACGTACGCGCAATTGGCAGATTTCAAAAACTTTATTTTTTCATGAATTCTCCACTTTACATGCTTATATTCACTTCTTTGATCCAATCCTTGCCTCCTAAGCTTGAAATCACTAAACAAACCTATCAAGGCATTGAGTGGAAATAAAGTGAATTAAATTTAGCAAATTAAATGCCTAAAACAATATATTTTTAATCTTAAGTGTAAATTAGGAGAAATCCACAAACCATGCAATTTCATTGAATAAATGTGAGATAAATTAATAGAATCTACTCATTTTAACACAAGATAAACCCTAAAGTTAAGGTTTATCAACCTCCCCATACTTAAACAATAGCATGTTCTCATGCTAAACTCAAGAAAGACAAGAAAGGGGTATTAATATTTATTCAAAGTAAACTACCTAATATGTAATTTATCTAAATATATGCAACTACTTAGTCAAAATAAATTAATTTCTAAGAATACATATATGAACATAAGGGCTAAAGCAATCACAATCAAATCAAACCCAACAATTGATTAGAGTTCTTAGAAAAGAATTTATAAACTTGCAAGATAAGAGATAATCGCATGTGAAGACATAGAGTCGAGCAATCGAACCCCTCGCCGGATGCGTATACGCTCTAGTCGCTCAAGTGTTTAGGGTTGATTTACTCAATTCTCCTCTAACCATACTTTCTAAAATTTATTTTTCATCTAACGATCAACAATTATTCAATGCATAGATACAATTATCATGAGGACTTTCCACAAGGTTGTAATAGGGTTAGGGTCAAGGTAAGGATATATATGGCTAAGTGAGCTTGAAATTTGCATATTTGATTAATCTAAGCTCTCACCAAACACATATAACAACCTATACAATTCTAATACAATACATAACTACCCATAATTCTTACTTTTTCCGCATTCTCATATAAGAAAAAAATAATATATATATATATATATATATAAAATTTTTTCAACAATAACATAATATATACAAAAGGTGAATGCATATGGTTTACATAATTCATACATGAGTATGTACCCAAATTTCTAATATTTTCAAAAGAAACATAAACCACATTTTCATCAACCAAAGTTTTCAAATTTTTCCACATTTAAATGATACACACTCTCACTAGCCTAAGCTAATCAAGGATCCAAATTAAGGACATTTATTATTTTTTACTTAGGGGATTAAAATAAGCTTAAAATAAGCTCAAAATTGGTTAACAAAGGTAGATAAAAGGGTAAGGCTATTTGGGTAAGTGAGCTCAAATGAGATCAAGGCCTTAATCATATAAATACATTCATACACAAAATAATGGACATAAAGAATCAAACAAATCAAAGATTGCAATCATAGAAAGAGAATAATATACACAAGAATGAAAATAGTGGTTAATATGGTGTAACCACATATTAAGGCTCAAAACTCATATGGTTGTGTGTTCTTAGCTCAAAAACCATGTTCCACAATATAGTTCAAACAAGTTTCAATGAAAAATTATTTAATTCAAATCAATTGGAATGCCCTATAGATAAATTTCTTGAAAAATTTCATTATTTTGACTAAGCTTATTATATATATGCAAACTAAGAAAATGCAACTAAAAATTCTAAAAGACATGGTACTAACAAAAAAAAATTTGAAACATGAAAGTGTTGGGATTAGAAATTTTCACCCAAGATTGGCCGATCGATCGGATGACCTCTCCACACTTAAAAGTTTGCACCGTCCTTGGTGCATTCAAAGATGAGCAAGTGGGGTACAGCGACTATGTGGATTGCCACCTTCAGCTGGTGGATCAACCGGCTGCTGCATGTTCTTTCTTTTGCTTCCCTTTTTGCTTATTTATCCTGAAGGATAGAAAATAAGATAGTAAGACAAGTAAATGCAAAAGCAAGAAAGCATAGATTGTTGGAATGAGGTAAGAATCACTAAAACGAAGTGAGTGAATTAGTGTTTGACATTGATGAAAATAAGTGTGTGAATTCTAAGTTGCGCGTGGTTTAGAACACATACTAGCACTGAAAGCTATGTCATAATTACACAAAAAAAGTATGCACTTCACTCATTCTAGTGTGCTTGATATATTTTAAAGGAAATTTGTAGGTTAAAACAAATAAACAAGTAATAAATGACCAAAAATGCATTAAAGCAAGAATCAAGCAATTGTGAAATGAGTAATGAATGGATATTGGTTGATGTGCAAGAGAATTCAATGAACCAAATGAAATATGGAACTTGGACATCAATCGATGTCACACTTTGAAGTTTGTTTGCATTACCTAATTGACATGAAGTGGGAAATATAGTTGCTATGCAACTTAGGAAGAGAGGGACATAAGATGAGATCAATCGCATAGCAAGCATGGTCCACAAAGCTTAAAAAGCTTAAAAAAATGTCACTAGCTAAGCTTACAATCCAATTTCACAATTCTACAATTTCAATACATCAACTAGGTGACGTAAATAAAAATCAATCATAAACAAGCATCACCTAACAAAAAATGCATCAACTACATACAATTGCCATATAATAGATAGTGAATTCAAATTACATGGTGGCTAGCTACAACATGCAATTTAGAAATCCAAAACATTCTTGAAGGCAATGTCATAAGTACTTGGTATCTACCAATATCAAGAATGAAGAATTCAACACCAAGCAACAAAGTATAACCTCCATAAAGAAATCCAACAATGAGTAATTCAACAGCAAGAAACAGCAAATCAGGTTAATAATCCAACACTTATCACCAAAATATAACCTATACTAACAACCTAATCTACTAAAATAGAAAATTAAACTAATTAACTAACTAGCTAACAAAAGGAGATGATGGTGGATGGTGAATGATGGTGGTGTTTGGTGGTTGAAGGAGGGAAAGAACAGGGGAGAAGAGAAAAAAAAGAAAGAAAATGGAGAGAAGAGAAGAAAAGAAAAGTATGGGAGATAAGGTGTGGTCTCGCATACGCGGAGGTCATGCGTATTTGTGACATGGAAAAATAGGAGCTAGCGCATACGTGGAAGCTATGCGTACGTGCGACATGGAATTTTGCTTAACACACAGTTCCCGCACGATCCTGGTACAACTCTCTGTCCAGGCCATGCGGCGGCACAATACACGCACGATTCACGCATGACCATTATTTGGGGTGTCGCGCGTATGCTTGAGTTTTTATTATTTTTTTAAGAGAAGCCGAACTCCAAAATTAACAAAATCTTTAAACATGCAATGCAAAACAAAAAGGCAATTTAAGACAAGATTATTGACTATTCAAATATGAAACCCTAAAAAAAATTTACCCAAGCAACTAATATCTAAGAGCAATATATACAAGAATGATATAGAGAAGGAAAGTACCTAACAATGAAAACTCAATTTATTCAACAACTATATACAAAAGAGAAAGTGGAAAGAATTTACTATGGTGGGGTGTCTTCCACCTAGCACTTTTGTTTATTGTCCTTAAGTTGGATATTTTGGAGAGCTCTAATCAAGGAGGCTTGTGCTTGAATTCATTTTCACCAATGCTTAGACTTCCATTGATTGCTAGAATTTCCATCCAAGGGCACCAAACTATGATGAAGTTCCACACAAGTTAAGAGCTCCCAAAATTGATCCTCATCTTGTAATCTGGGATTCTATACCTTATTTTTACACCCGTCTTCAAGTTGATCATGGCAATTCCCTCCGGGTGGTATCCTCACTTCAGAATTCTCATACAAGCACCCAAACATCCTTCTAGACCCATTAAATTTAGCAACCCTCCAACCATTGAATTTAAACTTTGATGATTTAACCATGATGAACCTAGAATGGTGCTTCGAACCACTAACCATCTCTATTTTTCTCTTGAACCCACATAGAGATCTAAGTTGACCATCCGTCTCAAGAAAACCATATTCAAGTGGAATAAGAAAGCTGAGGGATATGAATTTTACCCACTTGAATGATATAATGGTTGATGGTAACTTAGGAGGAGATGTCTCCAATGGCCTTGACAAAGCAACTTCCACTCCCGTCCGTCCTCTTTGAGGTGTTTCCACCACTTGACAAGATTTTTCAATCTCCACCTCTTTCCAAGCTTCCTCAAATTCAAATGCTTTCTCACCAACTTCTTCTAGCTCTTCCTATCACTTAAGTCATATCTTGGAGGTTGCATATGATCTATGTCAACACCCTTTTCAAATTCAACGGGAAAAGGCTCAACAAGATCATCAAGGGGATTGATCAGTGTGGAAAAAAATTACTAATGATGGAATTCACTTTCTGATCAATTTCCCTCAATTCTCTAACCACTTCCACAATACTAATGATCTCAACTTCCTCTTCTTGTTACAATTCTTGCTTTAACTCATTTTCTTCTCCTTGAAGCTCCAAGTTCTCCTTCTCATTATGCTCCTCAGTTAATCCTCCATATTCAACAATGGGAGTGTCTTGAATACATGAGAATAATGATACCAAATGATTTACTACTTCGGTTAAGCTAGCCACAAATTCCCTTTTCATCTTTTGCTCTTCTTCTTGCTTTTGGCAATAAGCTAGAAGTTCTTGTTGTTTGGAAAACTTCGTTTAATGATGGGTGTGATGAAAAAGAGGGCTCATTGTTTGGGAGAAAAGTTTCATAATTGGAAGATGGTTCATATTGGTGAATATATTGAGGTGGTGTATATGGTATTGGTAGTTCTTGGGAGTATTGATGTTGGAATGATGGTGGCTCTAGGTATGGTTCATATGGTTGTTGGTATGGTGGGTATGGGTTAGGATCACATGGAGGTGAATGGTGGTATAGGACTTCTGAGTAAGGTTGATGAGGGCTTTGTTGAGGAAGAGGTTCATATACATATGGTGGTTGTGGTTGACAACCACATGGAGATCCACCACATCCATTGGATTGGTATTCATTAGGAGTCGGATTGTAACCGTAAGAAATCGGAGGAGGTTGTTGCCAAGAAGATTATCTATATGATTGAGGCTCCTCCCGCCTTTGATTTCTGAATCCTTGATGCAAACCCTCATTGGAACTATCATTTTCTACAACATAGTTTGAACCAAACTCATAGCCAAAATAATGAGAATTTATAGTTAAAGAGAGAACAAAAACAAAAACTATTAGAAATAAAGAGAACAAAATCCTAACTGCTAACTCAAATAAGTAAACAAACAAAGAGCAAGCTATTCACAATATTCACATATGAGCAATAACCAATAACAATCACACATTGAAGTTCCCCTGCAAGAATTTAAATGACAAGAAAGTAAAGCAAACAACTAAAGATAGCAAACACTAAAGAGGCATTCATGGCAAGGATTGAGAATTAATGTATTCTATCCTAGTCATTAATTATAACACAATAATTACCAAGAGCTAAGCCTATTATGTTATCCCTATATTGTGAGAAAGTCAAATAGGCCTAGTTAATCTCAATCCATAAGTAGCATCAATGGAAACAAGATTAACTAACAACTCTAGATCACCAACATAAGTTGGATATTAATAACTCAAGAGTACCTATTTTCCTTTTCCAAGCCAAGAATGAAAAAATCTACTTTAAGACTAAGCCAAGCATTTTATCAAACACTTGGTGTGTATAAAAGAAAAAAAAATCATAAATTGAGGGGAGAACAAAATCTATAACTACCAAATGCAAGAAACCAAAAATAACAACCCAATTAAACAATAATAAATATAGAAACATAAAATTGCATTAAAGGAATCAAAATTAACAAGAGTGTTCATAAACTAAAAAGTGGCACAAGTGAGAAATTAACAAGAAGAACTAAGAAAATTAAAGCAATGGAACAAGCAAAAGTAAAGAAAACTAAATCAAAACAAGTATTTAAACCTATATCTAAGAGGAAATTAAACTAAAAATCCTAAATTCTAGAGAGAAGGGAGAGCTTCTCTCTCTAGAATATAACCTAAAACATGATACTAAACTAAACCTAATTACTCTCCCCTTGTTCTTTCTTGAATTTGGCCTTAAATACTTCAGAAAAGAGTTGGATTTAGGCTTGAAGAGGTCCAGAAATCCCCAGCCACGTTTTCTTTAAGTGAGTCACGTGTTTCGTGTCAGCGTACGCGCCACATGGCAAAATTTTAGGTTACATGTACGCGGATGGTCACGTGTATGCGCAATCGACAGATTTCCAAAACTTCATTTCTTCATGAATTCTCCACTTTACATGCTTTTTCTTCACTTCTTTGATCCAATCCTTGATTTCTAAGCCTGAAATCACTAAAAAAATCCATCAAGGTATCAAGTGAAATTAAAGTGAATTAAATTTAGCAATTTAAGGGCCTAAAAATATGTTTTTATTCTTAAGTGCAAATTAGGAGAAATCCACAAAACCATGCTATTTCATTGAATAAATGTGAGATAAGTTAATAGAATCTACTCCTAGGTGTTGTGTAATTGTATTGATTTGTTGAGATATTGCGTTAATCTATTGGGAAATGACTTTATTCTAAGCCAAAATAGTGTTCAAGACATCTAATTCCATGACTCCTTTCCTTACTGATATTTCAGAAGAGTAAAGATATTGATTATTGGCCACCATTTCAATCAATTCTTGTGCTTCCTCAGTAGTTTTCTTCATATATAAAGATCCTCTAGATGAAGGTCCAGTGCCATCCGTGAGGTGGGAGTGATTCCATCATAAAATATCTGAAGCTGGACCCAGTCAACAAACATATTATCAGGTCATTTTCTGAGCATCTCCTTAAACCTCTCCCAAGCTTCATATAGTGATTCTCCTTCTTGCTGTCTGAAGGTTTGAACATCGGTTCTGAGGTTAGTTAACCTCTAGGGTGGGAAGAATTTATTTAGGAGATTAGTGACCAAGTTATCCCACGTGGCTATGCTCTCCTTGCGCTGATTCTCTAGCCACTACTTAGCCCGATCCCTTACAGCAAAAGGGAACAGCTGCAAACAATACACCTCAGCCAAGACACCATTTGTCTTGTCACAAATTTATAGAAAGTTGGAAATAAACAAATTAGGATCCTCCTGTGGGCTTCCACTGAATTGGCAGTTTTGTTGAACCAATGTGACAAGCTATGTCTTTAATTTAAAATTATTGGCTCGAACAGTAGGTGTGATGATACTACTCCCGCAACTATCTGGGTTGGGGTTTATATAAGAGCCGAGAGTCCTCCTAGGTAGAGGAGCATTAATATTATTATTCTTTGCCATGTGTGGCTCAGAGAACTTTTCCTCAACCACTTCTTCAATCTCCTCTTCAACTCTTTGATTTCTAGCTTGCTTTCTCTGTCGCCTAAGAGTTCTTTCAATTTCAGGGTCATATTGAAGCGGTTCTTTGTCCCTGTTATTCTACATAGACAAAAGCAACAAGAAAATCAAATTGGAATTCCCTTCATGATGTGAAGAGAATTCCTAGAGGAGGAATAAAATAAAAACAGTAAACAACAAAAAATAAAAAAGTCTAATCTAGGTAATCAATTGATCGGTAGTTTGTTAACCACAATCAATTCCCAACACTGGTGCCAAAAACTTGATGCAGATTTTACAATCCACAAAATACCAGCAAGTGCACTGGGTCGAATCAAATAATAATCTCAAGTGAGTAAGGGTCTATTCCACGAGGATTAACGGATTAAGCAAGCAAAATCAATCGATTAATCTAGTCAGACTAGCAAATTAGGATTTTGAAGGACTTTAAGCATAAATAGCAATTAAACATAGCAAAAACAGAAGCAAGCACTGAGTGTAAAAAAGGTATATGATTAAGAAAGTTAAGGTTTCAGAGATGTTAGTCGTCCGCATGAACACTTTTAACTTTCTATTCTTATCATGCAACGATTCTTTTATGGCATATCATTAGTAATTAAATCCCAATCCCTTGGTAATTCAATTTCTCTCTAATATAATCAAACGCTAATCCCTTAGTCACTTAATTAAGAAAAGAAGTAAGCACGTCTCTGATTTATAAAACCACACAATTCATAAGAGTTTAACCTAGTTGATTTAATGTTACTTATCAATCCAGTTTCAAAACTTTAGAATTATGAGAATCGGTTTTCAAGCTTGATTCAATTAATCAATTTTCCAAGAGATTAAGAGAATTCAAGTTAGAGAAAAATTGTTTTCCAACATATTCAAACCCTTTGATATGAAGAATGAAAATTGTTTCTTAAAGAGGAATTAGTTGCATCATTTAGAAATAGAAAAGTTATTACATTAATCCATAAAACTAACAGAGCTCCTAACCTTAATCGAAGAGAATTAGAAACTCATGCTTGTTCCTGAAATCCTTAAGAAAATAAAACTCAAAAGTGCCAAAGAAGGGAAAAGGTCAGAACCTTCTTCCCTTATATACTAACCCTTAAAGATAGAAAATCAGACATCAAACTTCTGAATCCAATTCAAAATCAAAACAGAATCAAATCTTTTCCTAATTATTTTTTACCGAGAGGATCTCTTCCTTGATTGTGTGTGATCTTTAATAACTGTCATCATTAATGAGCTGGTGATTGATCTTTCAAAGGGTTGAGACAGAAGGTCTTGATTTGAGATACTAGAAGAAGCAGCAAGGCCCACGTAGTACGTGGCCTATTCCACGCTTTACGTGGTATGAAAACTTGGTCCTGGAGTGTCTTCTATAGGTCACATACAACGTGAAGTGGACTACATTGTACGTGAATCAATTTTCCTTAAGTTTGGCTTGTTGCTTGCCCTAGCGTTGTACGTGGAAAATTTCACGTACTATGTGAAACCGAATTTGTGCGTATGCACACATGTGTGCGTACGCACACTCGCCAAAATTTACAATGTTTTGCGTATGCACATCTTCTGCGTAGTATGTGAAACTGCATACGTAGTACGTGAAATGGTTAATGATTGTTATTTGTGCATGCGCACACATGTGTGCGTACGCGCAAGTCCTTTTTTCTTCCATCACGTAGTATGCCATATTGTTCACGTACAACGCCAAGGCTTCCTTTTTCTATCCAAGAGCTTTCTATTCCAGGGAGCTTTCTGTTCACATAATCCTTCTATTCCGGGGAGCTTTCTGTTTCCACTTTCTATTCTATTTCTTTGTGTTTTCCTTTTGAATCTTCCTGTAATCAATCAAGTTCAACCAATCAAAGTAATATTTATTCTAACCTCAAATTCATTGATTATTTAACAAAAATTCTTACTAAATCAGTTGAAATTAAGAAGGGAAAATACTAAAGATGCGGACGCATCATTTGCTTTTGTTGAAAATGTAGGAGACACTTTTTTTTGTCTCTTGTTGATAGAAGAGCCAAAACAGATTTGTATGGGAGCAGAGTTATTGTGACGTCTTACTGGATAAATAAGCAGGAGACAATTTTATTTGGTCTCATAGAGAATAAACCAGAATCAGAACAGAGATGGAAGAGTGACACAACCATATATCCTGGTTCAGCCACCATATGTAATGTGATCTACATCCAGTCTTCCCCATAACTGTGGTAGAATTTTCACTATCTTTAAATGATTCCAAATACCAATTTTTGTTGGATGCAACCCAATCCTATCTAGGACAAATCCAGCTTCTACCCAAACAAGATTTGACTAGGTTCACTCCCTAGATTTTCAACCACTAAGTTCTCACCCAACTAAGCAAGGAAATTCCGTCATGATCATGAAAACAAAACAGAAAAATATACAAAGGATTTATGAAATAAACATTTGGATTTTCTCCAAGTCTAACTTTCATTGCCTTTTCTCTCAATGGCTTTTTCTTAATTCCTCACATTAATTCCTTTTTTCATTAAAACAAAGAAAGATAAAATTGAGAAAACAGAATATTTGACAGAGACCGATGAAGGTGAAGAAGGTCTAGCATTATAAGCTATGAAAATCAAAACTTTTTTCTCTCACTTCTTTAATCAACCTCTGGCCGTTTACCACTTTAATAGAGGATTAAAACTTTCAAAGCTTGAAACTTGGCTTCAGCACATTTGACTTCTTCTCCCCAAAAATCATCAGCAGTAGTGGTGCAGAAGAGAGATAGAGTAGCAGCAGTGATTGAACCATACATGCATCTATACCTACCATCTTCTCTTTTATCCTTTTTCAAATTTCTTCAAAGATATGAATCATTCATTTGTGCTTTGGCTCCAAGTTTCTTTCTTGACCATTGATTTGTTTCAAAGCTCCATGAACTTCATTTGAATCAGATTTTTCCTTCGGTGCATGTAAAAGGAGGATTTCTTTAACAATATTCAATGAAGCACAAATGAGAAAAATGTTTTCTGATGTAGTCTTAGGGTGTGATCTTTGCTTGAAGTCCTAGCTAATTGACTTACTTGATTTTGGTAACCCTATTTTTCTTCTTAATTTGAGCCTTAATCAGACTTTTCTTTTTTCTTGCTTTCCTTCTGAACTTCTTCACGTGGGTGAGAGAAAAGAGAGAGAAGAGATAATTTGGTTTGGTGGCTTGTGTTTAGTTCAGATGGAAATAGAATTTTATTTCTTAGTTAGCAACCAAGTGAGTAAGTGAATGGACTTGGATCACTTAGTTGGACCTTATGCTTGTGTTTGGTCCAATTTCAATTCTTTCCTTTTTCCTTGTGTTTGGAGATCAAAAATTCTCCTATTGGGCCAATAATGATAAACACTTCTGAGCCTGAACCAATTTTGGTCTTTTTGCTTGTTGTTGGCCTATTTTTCTTGCTACTATTTTCTGCACATTAAGCAAACTAATCACACAGACAATTGGGCTCTTAACTCCAATAATAATGTTTAGTCATCATTAATTAATAGATATTAGTTCTTCAAACTTAAAAATCTCTCCCTTGATGACAAACATTATAAAATAAATTGTGAAAAGAAATGAGAAGAGTTTTAAGGGACTTCCCTTTGACGATACACTTTTTTTATGTGAACTCCCCCTTTCTTTTATTCACTTGGCTCTCCTTGAATGTTTGCATTTTTTCAACCTGTGATCAACAAAATTTACATAGAAATAATGCCAAATATCCAAAAACTATTTTAAATTGTTTTATGCTTAAGAGAACCTATCTGATCCCTAGTTAATATTTACAAGATTATCAAACAAAATCATCTTTCGACCTTAATTCATAAATAATACCTAACATAGTGATCAAAATATTATTAATTAGAGCTACAAACAATACTTTTAGAATAAAACAATAGCCTCAAGAAATTAGTGACAATAAATCATATTATCCAACAACAAACTATGCACAGTCATCAATTTGCATCATTAAAATAACAATAACATCCATCAAACACTCAACATAGCAATTAAACAACCTAACAATTCATTTTCTTTCAGTTACTCCCCCTTTTGTTATCAAAGAAGGTGAGTAATACCTACACAAAAGTTTGTTAGGAAATGAAGTAGTTCAATTAGTTCAAAGTTAAGTGTCTACAATTATTACAGTCATCCAAATAAAGTAAACAGTATTAAAAATTGTTTAAAGACCAGAATTTTTAATATCAGAAAAATAGGTTCTTAGAAAGTAGCAACATCAAACAAGAGCTAGACATCAGATCCCTCATCCTTGGTTCCCAGAAGATCTTCTTGTTCAGACATCACTTAGTCATCTTCTAAGGAATCTATGTACTTTAAAAGCACTTCAACTCGGCTTTGAGACTTTTGTAAGGAATTATCATTTTGTATAGCTAGTTTTTAGCTTGTTTGTTTAAGTTGATCATTTATTTTGCAAGGTTCACAAATTCCTGTAAGACGTTCTTCATGAAGCAATTCATCAAGTACTTATAAGAGGATGATGTCCTGGCAGCTGATGGAGGAGGAATGCTTTTGCCCTCTTCTTCTTCTATAACAGTGTCCTTGGCAGCTTTAGTTTCTTTTTCTTTTGATTGCTTAACTGCACCATCGCCCTTAAGAGATGCAATTTTGTTCTCTTGGGTCTTGTTGTTTTGATCAACACTAAAGAACTCGAAGATGCAAGTTAAAAATATGCCATATGGTAGAGAAACATTTTTGTCACTTTTGATACAGTCATGCATATGGTGCATCATCAAATATGCAACAGAAATAATTTTATTGATGATGGCATAGAGAACTAAGGTGTCACAAAGAGTCACTCGCTGATAAGAACCACTTTGAAGCATGAGAATGTGTGTAATAATATGGTGTAGTTGTTCTTTGATAGGACCTAAGGCTCGATGGTTGGGGATAACACCATCCATGAGGGAAATATTTTCACATATATTGGCTAACACATCCTTATGTGAAATGCCCAGATTATTGTCCCATTTTTCAGAGATGTAGGCATTGACGCCAACATCATAATAATCAAGGTTGTACAAATTGGCATAACACTCTTTGACTAAATCAGGTTAAACAGGTTTTCTGATTTCAAAGAATTTTTTCCAATCCAAGTAAATAAAGTTTTCAACAAAGTTAATCCCCTTTTCATCCAAAGCATTTAAATCAGCCACAAAAGTTAAACATAAAGGTCTTTTGGAAATAATGGCTCTGTGGAATTCATAGTTCATGCTTGAAAAAAATTGAAGTGGATCATAGTGAGAGTGAGGAAGGTTACCGAAATGGGATATAAAACTTACAGGGTCAGGATTTGCAAGTTTTATTACAAAGTTAAGAAAAGGTCTTCGGTTACCTTTTGAAGGATGACTAGATGGTGCAGAACGTCCTTGAGGATGGGATGAGGAGCAAAGAGGTGGAGACGTTAGAGGTTCTTCTTCACCCATAGGTTTCTTTCTTTTCGCCCTAGAAGTTCCAGCATCAGTTGGCACCGAGGATGGACAACGAGAGGTGTTCTTGATTTGTGCCATAGGTTCAGAAACTAGAGAAGATTGTGAAGAAGAATGGGAGTGTATGTGAATATGAGTGTGGGTTTCGCTTTTTGGAGGAGGGTTCGTAGAGTATGATATTAACCAGTGCCTCTTCGTGTAGCAACTTTCTTTCTCATCTTTAAGAAACCTAATGAATGTGGTTACAGGAGTGGTAAAGGTTGGAGAATAGGAGAAGTTTTCAAGAAGTAACTGCTATTAATGCTTTGAAAGTTTTTGAAAATACAAACAGTTATTTAAATAAAATAAAAAGGTGTTTTTAAAGAAATTGATTTTGAAATGATATGTAAGCAAGCGGTTTAAAAGACAAGTCAATAATAAAATTTGAAAATCAGAATTTGATTTGACTAGATGAGAAACCTTAAAACGAATAATTTTTGAATTTATGAACAAAATAAACAATGAAGCCCACATCATAGAAATAGAACTTCTTCCCTTTGGGCTCAATGATGGTTTTAAAGAAATACAAAGGACCAACAAAGATTCATTTTGACCCAAATTAATTATTTTACTAACACCCAGTCTAATATTTAGGGAACCTAAAGGGAGTCATCATATGTCCAATTTTATCTCCTGTCAACCTGAGAGTTAAAAGCAAACAAAGAGCATTATCATCAATTTAATTCAACAATCCAGAGTCAACAATACCCAATGCTTTCCTCAACTTATAAAATCTGTCTTCAGACAGAGATTTAGTGAAAATATCAACAAGTTGATCCTCAGATTTTACAAATTATATGTTAATTATACCCTTTTGCATATGTTCTCTCATGGAGTGAAATCTCACTTCAATGTGCTTTGTTCTAGAGTACAAAACTGAATTTTTAGAGATGTTTATTGCACTCATATTGTCACAAAGTAAAAGGATACTACTGACTTGTAATTTATAATATGAAAGTTGTGTTTTAAGGCGTAATAACTGTGAACAACACGAAGAAGCGGCTATATATTCAGCCTCGATAGTGGATAATGTAATTGTAGTCTATTTCTTGCTTGACCACACGTTTAGGGACTGTCCAAGGAAGCAACAGATCCCAGACATGCTTCTGCTATTAACTCGGTCACTGGCAAAATTTACATCGCAATATCCCACTACACAAAACTCATCAGACTTCGGATACCAAAAACCAAAATTAACCGTGTCATTATTGTATTTAATAATTTTTTTATAGCTGAAAGATGTGATTCTTTAGGTTGTGATTGGAATCTAGAACAAATTCTAACACTTTGAATAATATCCGGTCTAGAGGATGTTATATATATAAGAAATCTGATCATTCCTCTATACCTTATTTCATTCACATCTTTCCCTTTTTCATCCTTCTCAAGTTTAGAACTCGGATGTATTAGAGTACTCATTGATTTAGAATTTTCTAAACCAAATTTTTTTACCAATTCTTTGGCATATTTACTTTGCTGCACAAAAATTTCGCTAGGAGTTTGTTTGATTTGGAGTCATAGGAAGAATGTGAGTTCTCCCATCATACTCATATCAAACTCACTAGTAATTAAGTTTCCAAAATCAACACACAAGGCTTCATTAGCCGATCCAAAAAAAATGTCATCCACAAAAACTTGAACAAGAATGAAATTATCATTAGATTCTTTAATAAAAAGAGTTGTATTCGTGGTACCTCTTTGAAAATCATTTTTCAATAACAAAGAGCTAAGTCTTTTATACCAAGCTCTAAGAGCTTGTCTCAAACCATAAAGAGCTTTAGAGCGTTTAAAAACATGGTTTGAGAAATCTTTATTTTCAAAATCAGGAGGTTGAGCCACGTATACCTCTCTATCAATAATATCATTAAAAAAAGGCATATTTGACATCCATTTCAAAATGTTTGAACCATTTGTGAGCAGCATAAGCAAGCAATAATCTTATCCTTGCAACCAGAGCAAAGGACTCATTGAAGTCAATGCCTTCTTCTTGATCATACCCTTGAGCCACTAGTCTTGCCTTGTTTCTTTCAATCCTACCATCCTCACCCAATTTGTTTCAAAAGATCCATTTTGTACTGGTCACCTTCTTCCCATTTGAATTTGGTACCAATGTCCAAACCTCATTTTTCTCAAATTGGATTACCTCTTCTTCCATTGCCTTAACCCATGAAGGATCGTCAAGAGCTTCCTTCACATTTTAAGGTTATATTTGAGATATGAGAGCAAGATCATTTAGTTCCATTATTCTTCTAGTTGATGATATTATGGTAACTCCTTGAGATGGATCTCCAATTATAAACTCTTATGGATAGTTTTCAAGAACTTTCATTTTCTGGGCCTAGGTGTTGTGAGGACAGATCTGGTATTGGTTGGCTCAGCACTGTTGGAAATTTTAGAACTATCTGCATCAGTAGGAGACAAAATAGATTTGTCTCCTATATTTTTATCTGCAAAATCAGAGACAATATTTTCCAACAAAGGATCTGATTTGGCTTCACCTTGAGTTTCACTTGAGTTTTGTTGAATTTTAATTCCTGCATCAGTTTCTTTATCAACACTTGAAACAGAGTTAGATTCACAAAAGGTAACATGCATGGTCTCTTCCATAGTCCTATGTTCACTTAGGTACACCCTATAAGCTTTGCTTGTAGTTGAGTATCCTACAAAAATATCTTCATAAGACTTTGGATCAAATTTTCCAAGATTGCCTCTTGTATTTAAAATAAAATATTTACATCCAAAGATATGAAAATACTTAAGATTTGGAGGGGTTCCTTTCCATAGCTCATATGGGGTTTTCTTTAAAAACTTTTGAATGATGGTTCGATTTAAGATATAGCAAACTGTGTTCACTACTTCAGCCCACAAGAATTTAGGTACATCATTATCACAAATCATAGCTCGAGCCATTTCTTGTAAACTTCTATTTCTCCTTTCAACAACCCCATTTTGTTGAGGTGTTCTAGGACAAAAAAGTTGTGAGATATACCAAACTCATCACAAAAGGATTCAAAATCTTGATTTTTAAATTCCTTTTCATGATCACTTCTAATAGAAGCAATCTTCAAATCTTTCTTATTTTGAATCTTTTTGCACAAAGTAATGAAAGTTGAAAATGCATAATTTTTTAGCTAAGAAAAGAACCCATCCAATCTTGTATAATCATCAACTACTACCAAGCCATAGTGTTTGCCACTTAGGCTTTGAGTCCTAGTGGGACCAAAAAGATCAATATGTAGCAATTTCAATGGTCTTTTGGTTGAGATATCATCCTTAGAAGGGCTTTTAGTTTGTTTACCCAAATGACAAGTATCACAAGTGATATGTTTGTCAAATTGAATCTTAGGAAGACCTTTAACTAAATCTCCTTTCACAAGCTTAGAAATTTGAAACATGCTAGCATATCCCAATTTCTTATGCCACAACCATTTTTCGGATTCCATGGAGGTAAAGTAAGCTACATTTTGTTCCTTAAGTTCCTCTAAGGTGAGACCATACATATTATTACATCTTTTAGCAATGAACAAAGTTTCACCCGACTGTTTACAAACAACTAAGCATTCCAACCTTTTGAAAAAAATTCAATATCCTAAATCACATCGTTGACTAATGCATAGAAGATTATGTTTCAGTCCATCAACCAAGAATACATTATCAATAAAGGTAGAAAAACTCTTACCAACCTTACCTACGACCACTATCTTTTCTTTTCTATCATCACTAAACGTCACAAAGCCTCAATCGTACTTATTGAGTGATGAAGAAAGTAGACTTTCCTGTCATGTTCCTTGAGCATCCACTATCCACGTACGATAAGTCCTTCTTCTTCTTGGCTGAATGCAAATCTGCAAACACTTTTAAGTGACTTTAGATATCCAAATCATTTTTTATCTTTTGATGTTAAACACTCTTGGTTGTCCAAGAGCATTATATTTGCTAATCACTTTGTAAATTTATTTCCAATCTTTCTTTTAAAGATAAAACACTGAATAGATGTATGACCAAGTTTATTGCATGTATGTCAAAAATTTCTATTTGCTAATTTCTTAAAGTGATTTGAGGTTTGAAAGATTTTTTTTGGATGTTGAGACTTCATTTTCAAGACATGGTTTTTCAAAAATAATTTTAGATTTGTCATGATATCCCAAGCCAGCCTTTTCAAAAAGAGGTCTTTGATAAGCTAATAATTTATCTAAGTTTTCAGAACTTTGGGCAAATTTAGCTATGTCTTGATTTAAACCCTTAATCACTTTGTGCAAACGTTCATTTTCTTCAATGCAATTAAAAAAGGAAATGACAAAATGCTTTTGTTTAAGACTTTTAATTTCAGTTTTAAGCCATTTGTTTTCTTCCATAAGATCAATAGAGTTTTTGGCTTCTTTCAATTTTTGTTTAAGGTAAGTATTTTCAGCCTTCAAAATATCATTTTAAGATTCAAATTTATAGCATTGATTCAAAAATTTTCTAATTTTTCCAGTTAGATCATCAATCATTTGATGAAGTTCATCATTAGTGGGTTCAAAATAGGTTACCTCATCTTCTTGATTGTGATCAGCCATTAGAAAAGTTTGGGAGCTGTGATCAGATTCTTTATCTTCTTCTGAGTCATTTTTTAGATCTTTCCATGAAGCCATAAGAACTTTCTTCTTGTCCTTCCTTGTCTTGTCTTCCTTCTTAAATTTGCGGCAGTCATTGATGAGCGGATAATTTATACGCTTTTTGGCATTATTTTTAGGTAGTTTTAGTATATTTTAGTTACTTTTTATTATATTTTTATTAGTTTTTATGCAAAAATCACATTTTCGGACTTTACTATGAGTTTGTGTATTTTTCTGTAATTTCAGGTATTTTTTGGATGAAATTGAGGGACCTGAGCAAAAATCTAATTCAGAGGCTGAGAAAGGACTGCAGATGCTGTTGGATTCTGGCTCTCCTGCACTCGAAATAAATTTTATGGAGCCACAGAAGCCCAATAGGTGCAATCTCAATTGCGTTAGAAAGTAGACATCTTGGGCTTTCCAGCAATATATAATAGTCTGTACTTTGCCCGAAATTTGATGGCCAAAACTGGCGTTAAACGCCAGCTAGAGACCCTTTTCTGGCGTAAAACGCCAGAAATGGCACACTTCTTGGCGTTAAACGCCCATTTTGGCACCCAGGGTGGCGTTTAACTCCAATTTGAGGCATATGCACGTGGAAGCTTGAAAGCTCAGCCCAAACACTCACCAAGTGGGCCCCAGAAGTAGAATTCTGCACTATCTACACCTACTTACTCATTTTTTGTAAACCTAAGTTACTAGTTTAGTATAAAATCTACTTTTAGAGATTCATTTAGCAACTCATGACATTTTTTACCTCTCATAATGTATTTTCTACAGTTTGAGCCTCTAAACCCCATAGGTGGGGGTGAGGAGCTCTGCTGTGTCTCAATGGATTAATGCAATTACTATTGTTTTCTATTCAATCACGCTTGATTCTGTTCTAAGATACTCACTCATACTTCAATATGATGAATATAATGATCCGTGACACTCATCATCATTCTCAAATTTATGAACGCGTGCTTGACAACCACTCCCGTTCTATCTGAGCTCAACGTAGTCATTGGGCGATAGCTTGAGTGTGTATCTCTTGGGTCTCTAATTCACGGACCGAGTCCGTGGGATTAGAACCTTCGTGGTATAGGCTAGAACCAATTGGTAGCATTTCTGAGATCTGGAAAGTCTAAACCTTGTCTGTGGTATTCCGAGTAGGATCTGGAACGGGATGACTGTAATGAGCTTCAAACTCAAGAATGTTGGGCGTAGAGACAGTGTGCAAAAGGATAGAGAGGTTCTATTCCGACACAAGTGAAAACTAACAGATGATTAGCCATGCGGTAGCTGTACCTGGTATTTTTCATCCGAGACGAGAGATCCGACTGTTGATTAGCCGTACAGAAATCGTGCCTGGTATTTTTCATCCAAGAGGACGGATGGTAGCCATTGACAACGGTGATCCACCAACATACAGCTTTCCATTGAAGGAAGCCAAGTGTGTTTGGAGAAGAAGACAGTAGGAAAGCTGAGATTCAGACGACAGAGCATCTCCGGAACCTCAACCTGTTCCTCATTACTGAATCACAAGTACCGTTTATTTCATGTTATTTATTTTTCATAAACAAAATCATTTTTATCATTAATCTCCTAACTAAGATTTACAAGATAACTATAGCTTGCTTCAAGCCGACAATCTCCGTGGGATCGACCCTTACTCACGTAAGGTATTACTTGGATGACCCAGTGCACTTGCTGGTTAGTTGTGCGGAGTTGTGAAAAGTGTGATCACAATTTCGTGCACCGAGTTTTTGGCGCCGTTGCCGGGGATTGTTAAAGTTTATACAACTGACGGTTCATCTTGTTGCTTAGATTAGGAAAAATTTATTTTTTTTGGTTTAGAGTCACTAAATTTGAGTCTTTTATTATTGTTTTTGTTAAAATTTTAAAAATCTTTGTTTTCTTTTTCTAGAGTTTTTTCTTTCGAAAATTTTTAATAAATAGATAAAAACCAATAAAGTAATAATTGAGTCTTCTGTTTGAGTTTAGTTTCATGGTTTAAGTTTGGTGTCAATTGCATGTTTTTATTTTCCTTCAATTTTTCGAATTGTATGTTCTTTTTATTCTTCATATTTTTGAGTTTTATGTTCCTTGTTCTTTCTTGATCTTCAAGTTGTTCTTGTTTATTTTCCTTGTTTGATCTTTAGTTTTTCTTGCTTTGTGTCTTTCCTTGTTTTTCTTGTGCATTTTCGAATTATTAGTGTCCAAAGTATAAAAATTTTCAAGTTTGGTCTCCTTTGTGGTTTTATTTTCCTAAAGATTTCCAAAATTTGTTCTTGGTGTTCATCTTGATCTTCAAAGTGTTCTTGGTGTTCATCTTGACATTCAAAGTTTTCTTGTTTGTTTTCTTTGTTTTGATCTAAAAATTCTAAGTTTGGTGTCATTTTATTGTTTTTCTCTTTCCTCTTTAAATTCAAAAAATAAAAAAATATATTTTCTCTTTATTTTAATTGAATTTTTGAAATTTACATTAAAAAAAACAAAAATTCAGATTTTTATTTTAAAAATTTTATCTTATCTTATCTTAGTTTTAAATTTCAAAATTCAAGTCTTTTTGAAAAATCATATCTTTTTCAAAATCTTATCTTATCTTATTTCAAATTCAATTTTCAAATTTTAATTAAGTTCCAAAATTCAAAATTCAAATTCAAAATTTAAATTTAAAATTTTAAAAATCAACCCTTTTCAAAATTTAAATCTTTTTCAAATCCTTATCTTATATTGTTGACTTTTTCAAAATTCAGAATTTAATTTTTAAATTTAAAATTTAAATTTCAAAACTTTTTAATTTAAAAACTTATCTTCTCTTAAAATTCCTTATCTTCTCTTACCTAACTTATCTTATCTTTTCTAATCTCAAATCTTAAAATCAAATCTTTTTCAAATCTTTTTAATTAATTACTTAATTTATTTTTCTAATTTTTTTATTTCTTTTTCTTTTCTTAATTTTCAAAACTTGCATCATTTTTTTTATTTACTTTCTTTTAATTTTTTTAATTTCAAAAAAAGGAGAAAAAGAATAAAAATTTTTATTTTACAATCCACATCATCTCTCTTTCTCCATCATGGACCTAAGTGGAAATGAACAGTCCAGAGGGACTCTGGGGTCATATGCTAACCCCACTACTGCTTCCTATGGGAGTAGTATCTGTATACCCCTATCAGAGCCAGCAATTTTGAGTTAAACCCTCAGCTCATTATCATGGTGCAGCAAAATTGCCAGTATTCCGATCTTCCACAGGAAGAATCTACTGAGTTTCTGGCACAGTTCTTACAAATTACTGACACAGTACGTGATAAGGAAGTAGATCAGGATGTCTACAGATTATTACTATTTCCATTTGCTGTAAAAAATCAAGCTAAGAGGTGGTTAAATAACCAACCCACAGCAAGCATAAGAACATGAAAACAATTATCAGACAAATTCCTGAATCAATACTTCCCTTCTAAAAAGATGACACAGCTAAGGCTATACATCCAAGACTTTAAACAAGAGGATAATGAATCTCTTTATAATACATGGGAGAGGTACAGAGAGATGCTAAGGAAATGCCCCTCTGAAATATTTTCAAAATGGATGTAGTTAGACATCTTTTACTATGGGCTTACAGAAAAGGCCCAGATGTCTCTAGACTACTTAGCTGGTGGATCTATACATATGAAAAAGACAATTGAAGAGGCTCAAGAGCTCATTGATACAGTTGCCAGAAATCAGCACCTGTACTCAAGTGGTGAGACCTCCATGAAAGAAGAGGTTGAGCACTGAACTTAGTCCTCCAGAACAAATTTCTGAACTCAATCAACAACTATTTTCTATAACAAAACTGTTAGCAGAATTTAAAAAGATGCTATAAGAAACTAAAGATGCTAACCAGAATATGGAAAAACAATTAAATCAGACAAGACAGTAGTTATCTAAACAGATAATAGAAGAATGCTAAGCTGTTCATTTAAGGAGTGAAAAGACATTGAATGTCTCAACTCAAAACAGCAAGAAGCCAAGAAAGGAACATTTGACAGATGATGACCAAACCACTGCCCAAAATCCCACTAACGATAATAAGAGCCACGAGAGGAATGATTTTGGCGTTCAAACGCCAGAAAGGGGTAGCAATCTGGCGTTAAACGCCTAAAAAGCACCCAATTCTGGCGTTCAAACGCCAATAAGAGATCAGACACCTGCAAGTGCTGATAACAACCCCCTTAAGCAGGCTTCTCCAACCACTTCTGTAGGAAATAAACCTGCAGCAACTAAGGTTGAAGAATATAAAGCCAAAATGCCTTGTCCTCAGAAACTCTGCCAAGCGAAACAGGATAAACAATTTGCCCGCTTTATAGACTATCTCAGGACTCTTGAAATAAAGATTCCGTTTGTAGAGACACTTGAGCAAATACCCTCTTATGCTAAGTTCATGAAAGAGATCTTAAGTCATAAGAAGGATTGGAGGGAGACTGAAAAAGTTTTTCTCACTGAAGAATGCAGTGCAGTCATTTCAAAAAGCTTACCAAAGAAGTTTAAAGATCCCGGAAGCTTTATGATACCATGCACATTTGAGGGTGCTTGTACCAAGACAGCTTTATGTGATATTGGGGCAAGTATCAACCTGATCCCAGCATCCACTATCAGAAAGCTTGGTTTGACTGAAGAAGTCAAACTAACCCGAATATGTCTCCAACTTGCTGATAGATCCATTAAAATCCCATCAGGCATAATTGAGGACATGATTGTCAAGGTTGGGCCATTTGCCTTTCCTACTGACTTTGTAGTGCTGGAAATGGAGGAGCACAAGAGTGCAACTCTCATTCTAGGAAGACCTTTCCTAGCAACTGGACAAACCCTCATTGACGTCCAAAAAGGGGAGATAACCCTGAGAGTCAATGAGGATGAGTTTAAGTTGAATGTTGTCAAAGCTATGCAGCATCCAGACACATCAAAAGACTGCATGAGCGCTAATATTATTGAATCCCTGGTGGAAGAGATCAATATGACTGAGAGTCTCAAATCAGAGCTAGAGGACATTTTTAAAGATGTTCAGCTTGATATGGAGGAACCAGAGAAAACAAAAGAACCTCTGAAGACTCCTCAGGAAGAGGAAAAGCCTCCTAAACTCGAGCTCAATCCACTACCACCATCCTTGAAATATACATTTCTGGGAGAATATGACACTTTTCCCGTGATCATAAGCTATGCTTTAGAGCCACAGGAAGAGAAAGCATTAATTCAGGTGCTAAGGACACACAAGACAGCTCTTGGGTGGTCCATAAGTGATCTCAAGGGCATTAGCCCAGCCAGATGCATGCACAAGATCCTATTGGAGGATGATGCTAAGCCAGTGGTTCAACCACAGAAGCGGCTGAATCCAGCCATGAAGGAGGTGGTGCAGAAAGAGGTCAATAAGTTACTAGAGGCTGGGATTATTTATCCTATTTCTTATAGCCACTGGGTGAGCCCTGTCCAAGTTGTCCCCAAGAAGGGAGGCATGACAGTGGTTCATAATGAAAAGAATGAACTGGTTCCTACAAGAACAGTTACAGGGTGGCGTATGTGTATTGACTACAGAAGGCTCAATACAGCCACCAGAAAAGATCATTTTCCTTTACCATTCATAGACCAGATGCTAGAGAGACTAGCAGGTCATGAATACTACTGCTTTTTGGATGGCTATTCAGGTTACAACCAAATTGTAGTAGATCCTCAGGACCAAGAGAAAACAGCATTCACATGTCCATCTGGAGTGTTTGCCTACAGAAGGATGCCATTTGGTCTGTGCAATGTACCTGCAACCTTTCAGAGGTGCATGCTTTCTATCTTCTCGGATATGGTAGAGAAATTTCTGGAAACCTTCATGGACGACTTCTCAATATTTGGAGACACATTCAGCTCCTGTCTTAACCATCTAGCACTTGTTCTGAAAAGGTGCTAAGAGACTAACCTGGTTTTAAACTGGGAGAAATGTCACTTTACGGTGACTGAATGAATTGTCCTTGGGCACAAAATTTCGAATAAGGGAATAGAGGTGGATCAAGCTAAGGTAGAGGTAATTGAAAAATTACCACCACCTGCCAATGTTAAGGCAATCAAAAGCTTTCTGGGGCATGCCGGATTCTATAGGAGGTTTATAAAGGATTTTTCAAAAATTGCAAAACCTCTGAGCAATCTGCTAGCTGCTGATACACCATTTTTCTTTGACACAGGGTGTCTGCAGGCGTTTGAGACTCTGAAAGCCAAGCTGGTCACAGCACCAGTCATTTCTGCACCAGACTGGACGTTACCATTTGAACTAATGTGTGATGCAGTGACCATGCCATTGGTGCAGTATTGGGACAGAGGCATGACAAGCTTATGCATGTCATTTATTATGCTAGCCGTGTTTTAAATGATGCGCAGAAGAATTACACAACCACAGAAAAGGAGTTGCTTGCAGTGGTTTACGCCATTGACAAGTTCAGATCCTATTTAGTAGGATCAAAAGTGATTGTGTACACTGACCATGCTGCTCTAAAATATCTCCTCACAAAGCAGGATTTAAAACCTAGACTCATAAGATGGGTGTTGCTTCTGCAAGATTTCGATATAGAAATAAGAGATAGAAAAGGGACAGAGAACCAAGCAGCTGATCACCTGTCCTGGATAGAACCAGTAGCAGGAGCGTCCCTTCCTCCTACTGAGATCTCTGAAACTTTTTCGGATGAGCAACTCTTTGCCATTTAGGAAGTACCGTGGTTTGCAGACATTACAAGCTATAAAGCCGTGAGGTTTATACCCAAAGAGTACAGTAAGTAGCAAACAAAAAAATTGGTTTCTGATGCAAAGTACTACCTGTGGGATGAACCATATCTCTTTAAGAGATGTGCAGACGGAATAATCCGTAGATATGTGCCTAGAGAAGAGGCACAGAAGATCCTATGGCATTGCCATGGAACACAATACGGAGGACATTTCGGAGGTGAGCGAACAGCCACAAAGGTTCTCCAATGTGGCTTCTACTAGCCTACTCTCTATAGAGACTCCCGAGAATTTTTACGTAACTGTGATAGTTGCCAGAGAGCTGGTAATCTGCCTCACGGTTATGCCATACCTCAGCAAGGGATCTTAGAGATTGAGTTGTTTGATGTATGGGGTATTGACTTCATGGATCCTTTTCCACCATCATATTCAAACACTTATATTCTGGTGGCAGTAGACTATGTATCTAAATGGATAGAGGCAATTGCAACACCTACTAATGATACTAAGACAGTGATGAAGTTTCTCCAGAAGCATATTTTCAGCAGGTTCGGTGTCCCTAGGGTCCTGATCGGTGATGGAGGCACTCATTTCTGCAATAAACAGCTTGACTCTGCTCTGGTCCAATACGGAATTCACCACAAAGTGGCGACTCCATATCATCCACAGATAAATGGGCAGGCTGAAGTCTCAAATAGAGAACTAAAACGAATCCTGGAATGGACTGTAAGTACCCATAGAAGGGATTGGGCAAGAAGTCTGGATGATGCTTTGTGGGCGTACAGAACCGCATTCAAGACTCCTATAGGGACCTCTCCATACTAGCTTGTGTATGAAAAAGCCTGTCATCTGCCAGTGGAACTGGAACACAAGGCCTACTGGGCAACCAGGTTCTTAAACCTTAATGCTAAGGTAGCTGGAGAGAAAAGATTACTCCAGTTGAATGAGCTGGAAGAGTTCAGACTCAATGCTTTCGAAAATGCTAAAATTTACAAGGAGAAAGTAAAAAGATGGCATGACAGAAAGCTGTCATCTAGAGTCTTTGAGCTAGGATAGAAGGTTCTGCTGTTTAACTCTAAGCTCAGATTGCTCCCTGGGAAACTGAAATCCCAGTGGAAGGGACCATATGTGATCACAAGTGTGTCACCATATGGATATGTAGAGCTTCAGGATATTAACTCTGACAAAAAGTTCATTATTAATGGACAGAGAATCAAGCATTATCTTGAAGGCAATGTTGAGCAAGAATGCTCAAGACTGAGACTAGATTAAAGCTCAGTAATGTCAAGCTATTGACAGTAAAGAAGCGCTTATTGGGAGGCAACCCAATCTTATTTATCAATGTTAATTACTTTTTCATTTAATTTTCTATTATTATTTTATGTTTTCTTTAGGTTGATGATCATGTGGAGTCATAAAAACAGCTGCAAAATTAAAGCGGAACCAAAAACAGCATCAAAAATAGCACACCCTGGAGGACAGGCTTACTGGCATTTAAACACCAGTAAGGATAGTAGAATGGGCGTTTAACGCCGATGCAGGCAGCATTCTGGGCGTTAAACGCCAGAATGGGTAGCATTCTGGGCATTTAACGCCAGAAATGGCAGCATTCTAGGCGTTCAGAAAAATGCCCAGTAAAGAAGGATTCCTGGCGTTTAACACCAGCCAGGGTATCTGACTGGGTGTTAAACACCCAAAGAGGAAATCAAGTGGGCATTAAATGCCAGAATTGATAGCGTTCTGGGCGTTTAACGCCAGGATAACACAAGGGAGGTAATTTTGTTTCCAATTCGATTTTTTTTTTAATTTTCCATATTTTAGTTCATAATTTTTTTGCATCAAACATATTTTAAACGTTCATTTTTCAATTTCTATTTTCAAATATTAAAAATCTTTCCAATTCTTTTTAATTCTTTTTTTCAATTCCTTCCAAAATGTTTTCAAAACTTACATATCTTTTCAAATTCTTTTCAACTCTTTTTAATTTTTCTTGCATACAGTAATAAGTTTTCAAAATTAATTGCATCATGCTTCTTCTACTCCCTTCTATCTTATTTTGCTCGAGGACGAGCAAACCTTTTAAATTTGGTGTGGAAAAAGCTCTGCTTTTTATTTTTCCATAACCATTAATGGCACCTAAGGCCGGAGAAACCTCTAAGAAGAGGAAAGGAAAGGCAGTTGCTTCCAACTCCGAGTAATAGGAGATGGATAAAGTCATCTCAAAAGCCCATCATTAGAAAGAGGATGGAGCAAACAAGAGAGCCCATTCATGAACCTCAACAAGAGCACTCCATTATCCTCCATGAAATCAGAGAGGACCAAAGAGCCATGAGAGAGGAGCAACAAAAGCAAAGAAGAGATATTGAGGAGCTCATGAAATCCATTAGTTCTTCAAGAGGAAGATGAAGCCACCATCACTAAGGTGGACCCGTTCTTTAATCTCCTTGTTTATTTTCTTTTCTGTTTTTGATTTTTATGCTTTATGTTTTGACTATGTTTGTGTCTTCATTACATGATCATTAGTGTTTAGTGTCTATGTCTTAAAGCTATGAATGTTCCATGAATCTTTCACCTTTCTTAAATGAAAAATGTTTTTTGAAAAAGAAAAAAAAGTACATGAATTTCGAATTTTATCTTGAAAATAGTTTAATTATTTTGATGTGGTGGCAATACTTTTTTGTTTTCTAAATGAATGCTTGAACAGTGCATATTTTTGATAGTGAAGTTTATGAATGTTAAAATTGTTGGCTCTTGAAAGAATAATGAAAAAAGAGAAATGTTATTGATAATCTAAAAAAAATCATAAAATTGATTCTTGAAGCAAGAAAAAGCAGTGAAAAACACAAAGCTTGCAATATATATATATAAAGAAAAAGAAAGAAAAATAAAAAGCAAGCAGAAAAAGCCAATAACCCTTTAAACCACAAGGCAAGGGTAAAAAAAGGATCTAAGGCTTTGAGCATTAATGGATAGGAGGGCCCAAAGGAATAAAATCCTTGCCTAAGCGGCTAAATCAAGCTGTCCCTAACCATGTGCTTGTGACGTGAAGGTGTCAAGTGAAAAGCTTGAGACTGAGCGGTTAAAGTCGTGGTCCAAAGCAAAAAGAGTGTGCTTAAGAACTCTGGGCACCTCTAACTGGGGACTCTAGCAAAGCTGAGTCACAATCTGAAAAGGTTCACCCAGTTATGTGTCTGTGGCATTTATGTATCCAGTGGTAATATTGGAAAACAAAATGCTTAGGGTCATGGCCAAGACTCATAAAGTAGCTGTGTTCAAGAATCAACATACTAAAGTAGGAGAATCAATAATACTATCTAAATTCTGAGTTCCTATGGATGCCGATCATTCTGAATTTCAAAGGATAAAGTGAGATGCCAAAACTGTTTAGAAGCAAAAAGCTACTAGTCCCGCTCATCTAATTGGAACTAAGCTTCATTGATATTTTGAAATTTATTGTATTTTTTCTTCTTTTATCCTATTTTTTTTAGTTGCTTAGGGACAAGCAACAATTTAAGTTTGGTGTTGTGATGAGCGGATAATTTATACGCTTTTTGGCATTATTTTTAGGTAGTTTTTAGTATATTTAGTTACTTTTTATTATATTTTTATTAGTTTTTATGCAAAAATTATATTTCTGGATTTTAATATGATTTTGTGTGTTTTTCTATAATTTCAGGTATTTTTTTTGCTGAAATTGAGGGACCTGAGCAAAAATCTGATTCAGAGGCTGAGAAAGGACTGCAGATGCTGTTGGATTCTGACCCTCCTACACTCGAAATGGATTTTCTGGAGCTACAAAAGCTTAATTGGCGCACTCTTAATTGCGTTGGAAAATAGACAACTTGGGCTTTCCAGCAATATATAATAGTCCATACTTTGCCAGAGATTTGAGGGCGTAAACTGGCGTTAAACGCCAGCTAGAGATCCTTTTCTGGCGTAAAACGCCAGAACTGGCACACTTCTTGGCGTTAAACGCCCATTTTGGCATCCAGGGTGGCGTTTAACTCCAATTTGAGGCATATGCACATGGAAGCTTGAAAGCTCAGCCCAAACACTCATCAAGTGGGCCTCGGAAGTAGAATTCTGCACTATCTACACCTAGTTTCTCATTTTCTGTAAACCTAAGTTACTAGTTTAGTATAAAAACTACTTTTAGAAATTCATTTAGCAAATCATGACATTTTTTACCTCTCATATTGTATTTTCTACAGCATGAGCCTCTAAACCCCATAGGTGGGGGTGAGGAGCTCTGCTGTGTCTCAATGGATTAATGCAATTACTATTGTTTTCTATTCAGTCACGCTTGATTCTGTTCTAAGATACTCACTCGTACTTCAATATGATTAATATGATGATCCGTGACACTCATCATCATTTTCAAATTTATGAACGCGTGCTTGACAACCACTCTCGTTCTATCTGAGCTCAACGTAGTCATTGGGCGACAGCTTGATTGGGTATTTCTTGGGTCTGTAATTCACGGACCGAGTCTGTGGGATTAGAACCTTTGTGGTAGAGGCTAGAACTAATTGGCAGCATTCCTGAGATCGAGAAAGTCTAATCCTTGTCTGTGGTATTCCGAGTAGGATCTGGAATGGGATGACTGTGACGAGCTTCAAACTCACGAATGTTGGGCACAGTGACAGTGTGCAAACGGATAGAGAGGTCCTATTCCGACACAAGTGAGAACCGACAGATGATTAGCCGTGCGGTAGCTGTACCTGGTATTTTTCATCTGAGACGAGAGATCCGACAGTTGATTAGCCGTACAGAAACCGTGCCTAGTATTTTTCATCCGAGAGGACGGATGGTAGCCATTGGCAATGGTGATCCACCAACATACAGCTTGCCATTAAAGGAAGCCATGCGTGTTTGGAGAAGAAGACAGTAGGAAAGCAGAGATTCAGATGACAGAGCATCTCCAGAACCTCAACCTGTTCCTCATTACTGAATCACAAGTACCATTTATTTCATATTATTTATTTTTCATAAACAAAATCATTTTTATCATTAATCTCCTGACTAAGATTTACAAGATAACCGTAGCTTGCTTCAAGCCGACAATCTCCGTGGGATCGACCCTTACTCACGTAAGGTATTACTTGGAGGACCCAGTTCACTTGTTGGTTAGTTGTGCGGAGTTGTGAAAAGTGTGATCACAATTTCGTGCACCAATCATACTTGTAATATCCAGTCTCCTTGCAATGATGGCAGATGACTTTGCT
Organism: Arachis ipaensis; assembly: GCF_000816755.2. Lineage (NCBI taxonomy): Eukaryota > Viridiplantae > Streptophyta > Magnoliopsida > Fabales > Fabaceae > Arachis > Arachis ipaensis. The sequence goes on from NC_029785.2 coordinate 31,431,973, forward strand.
GATGTCTCTTTCTGAATCCTTCGAGCTACTTCTTCTGCTCCTTCCTTTTTGTCTCATCATCCTCCTTAGCTTTGTAACAAATAATATAATTTTGTCGTCTGATAAACTATTGTTTGAATAATCTTCAAATGACTCAACATAAGATTTCTGTGTCACTCCTTTCTTTTTTTTGTGTCATTTTCATGTGTGTGGTTTCATAAGCTAGTAACTTTTCTCTCAACTCATCATAGGTTATTTTGTTCTGGTTACTGCTTTCAGAGATGACAGTAGCCTTGGTTTCCCACTCTTTGGTTAGGCTTCTCAGAACCTTTCACACAAGCACCTGTTTGGAATGAGCTATTCTCATAGCATCCAAGCTATTTATGATGACAGAGAATCTTTTGAACATATCATCTATTATTTTTCCTTCCTTCATAGCAAACATTTTGTATTTTTTACTCAGCATGTCAATCCTTGTCTCTCTTACTTGTTTCGTGCCCTCAAGAGTAACTTAGAGTTTATCCAAGATTTTCTTTGCTATTTTGCATTTAGTATTTCTCAGAGTTGATGGCACAGTTTAGCATGTTGACAGCTTTGGCATTTAACTCCACCTTCTTATTCTCTTTGTCATCCCATTGTACTTCTTCTTTAGAAGTTACAACTTCTTTTGCGCTTGTTTTGGTTGGAATTTGTGGTTTGTTCATGATGATATTCCAGATGTTATAATTTACTGACTGGACAAAGATCTTCATTCTTTCTTTCCAATAGTTATTGTTCTTGCCATTGAAAAATGAGGGTCTATTGTTGGATTGCCCTTCAGTCAGAGTGTAAGCCATTATATTGGATCCTATGTTGTTGGCCACCTGGTCTTTGCTCCAAGCTGTAAAGCTTGATATCTTGAGAGCAAGATCTGATATCAATTGATGATTATTAGTGGCTTAGATAATGGGAGATTGAATTTATATCTCTTTTTTACTTTACTTGCTTTTACTTCAAACTTGGTAGAACTTAGATAATCTTTTAAGACTGCTTTTGTTGAAAACACAGGAGACACTTTTATTTTGTCTCTTGTCGATAGAGGAGCCAAAACAAATTTGTATGGGAGCAGAATTGCTGTGATGTCTTGCTGGATAGAATAAGCAGAAGATAATTTTATTTTGTCTCATAGAGAATAAAACCAGAATCAGAATAGAGAAGGAAAAGTGACACAACCATATATCCTAGTTCAGCCACCATGTGCAATGTGACCTACATCTAATCTCCTCCACAACTGTGGTGGAATTTTCACTATCTTTCAAAGATTACAAAAAATACCAATTTTCCTAGGATTTAACCTAATCCTATCTAAGACAAACCTAGCTTCTACCCAAGCAGATTTGACTAGGATCACTCCTTAGATTTTCAACCACTAAGTGCTCACCCAACTGAGCAAGGGAATTCCTTCACGATCGTGAAAAAATAACAGAAAAATGTACAAAGGATTTTTGAAATAAACATTTGGCTTTTCTCCAAGTCTAACTTTCTTTGCCGTTTCTCTTAATGGCTTTTTTCTTAATTTCTCACTTTAATGTCTTTTTCCAATGAAACGAAGAAAGATAAAACTGAGAAAACAGATTATTCAACAGAGAATCATGAAGGAGAAGAAGATCTAGCTTTGTAAGCTATGGAAACCCAAACTTTGTGCTCTCACTCTTTGAATCAACATCTGGCCGTTTACCGCTTTAATAGAGGAGTAAAGCTTCCAAAGGCTGAAACTTGGCTTCAGCACATTTGACTTCTCTCCACAAAAATCAGCAGTAGCAGCAGCATAGAAGAGAGATAGAGTAGCAGCAGTGATTGAACCATACATGCATCCATACCTACCATCTTCTCTTTCATCATTTTTCAAATTTCTTCAAAGATAAGAACCATTCGTTTGTGCTTTGGCTCCAAGTTTTTTTCTTGACCGTTGATTTGTTACAAAGCTCCATCACCTCCATTTGAATCAGATTTCCCATTCGGTGCTTGCAAAAGGAGGATTTTTTCAACAATTTCAAATGAAGCACAAACAAGAAAAGCTTTCTCTAATGTAGCCTTAGAGTGTAATCTTTGCTTGAAACCCTAGCTAATTGACTTGCTTGATTTTGGTAACCCTTTTTTTTCTTGATTTGAGCCTTAATCAGAATTTTTCTTTTTCTTGCTTTTCTTCTAAACTTCTTCACGTGGGTGAGAGAAAAGAGAGAGAAGAGAGAGAATAGAGAATTTGGTTCGATGGCTTGTGTTTAGTTCAGATGGAAATAGAATTCCATTTCTTAGTTAGCAACCAAGTGAGTAAGTGAATCGACTTGGATCACTTAGTTGGGTCTTATGCTTGTGTTTGGTCCAATTTCAATTCTTTCATTCTTCCTTGTGTGCTATAACACGGGCAAGACGTTACAAAATCAGCTTTATGTGCTATAACACAGGCGAGATGTTGCAAAATTGGCTTGATGTGCTATAACTCGGCCGAGACATTACAGAATCGTTTCGAACGTTATAAATCGGCCCTGAATTCAAATATAACGCCATTCAATGAGAATAATGATCGAAAAATGTAAGAGCTAAGTTCAGCTATAAAAGGTAAGACATTGCATCTTCCAAGAACCTGAAAAAAAGAAAAACTCACTATACTGACTTAAGCATCGGAGTGCCTTTTGCAGGCACACTCCCCTCTCTTTCTCACATCGCTGATGACGTGGGATACTCTGGGGCGAAAAGCTCGGCTAGCCTGAGATCATAGCTCGGACAAAGCCCTCAGTAGCCGAACTCAAGTTCAGGTACCCACTCAAGAACAAATTGGCGCCCACCGAAGGGCCGAATACATAAAATCACTCATAACTCATTGGCCTCAGAACTTTCGTATTTGCCCATGGCTGATGCACGTCCCTCTACACCATTCAAACTTCTTCGAATGGTAATGGAGTTGTAACAAGTGAACCAATGCATGGCCGAAGCCAACCAACGCATGACGGAGGAAAATCAGCGACTGGCAAATCAGATGGCCTAGTTGGCTAACACAAGGCTAGAACATAATAATGGCCGCCGCAAGCAGCAGGAAGATGATGAGTATCAGTCTGGCCCGACTCACATATCTGAAACTCCTCGGAATAACAAAACACGACCTCCCCAAAATAAGGAGGCTCAGCAAGAGAACGAAACCGTTCAGCCTGACGACCCCGTGGGACCTTTCACAGCCGACGTTATGAACTTCGAATTGCCCAGAAGGTTCACCTTGCCAACGACCTTAACTCCCTATGATGGGATAGAAGATCCAAAGAAATACCTCAACAAGTTCAGATCTATAATAATAGTAAATGGTGCATCTGATAAAGTTTTATGCCGTTGTTTTCCTTCCTATTTAGACGGTCCTGTACTTGATTGGTTTTGTTCTTTGCGTGCAGGTTTCATTTCTCATTTTCAACTATTAGCAAAGCTCTTCGAGGAGAATTTTGCCGGCTCTGCTATCTACTTGCACGACCCAGATTATCTGAATACGATCAAACAGGGGCCGAACGAAAGCCTCAAAGATTATATGATCCGTTTCACAAAGGTGGTAATGAGTATACCAGATTTCTACCCCGAGTTGCATTTGCACGCCATCAAGAGCGGACTTCGGCCCGGAAAGTTCCAAGAGGCTATCGCTGTTGCCAAGCCAAAAACTTTAGCCAAGTTCCAGGAGAAGGAAAAAGGACAGATTGACATCGAAGAATTGCGACAAACTCGAAAATCCGAGAAATCTCAGCACAAAGAAGTGGACAAACAACGGGATAACAAGAAAAACTTAAAATTAACCCCCCCGTTATGAGTTATACATGCAGTTTAACATAAAGAGGGATAAAATCATCAAGGAAATCCTGAATTCCAAGCTGATCAAACCACCCAGAAAAGCCGGCACTTACCAGGACACCAAAAATGTTGAGAAATCTAAGTATTGTACTTTCCATCAAAAGCACGGACATACCACCGATGAATGTATAATAGCTAAAGACCTCTTGGAGCGATTAGCTTGGCAATGTCATTTAGACAAGTACATCAGTGGACATATCCATAGGCGGACACCATCCTCGGCTGACAACACCTCGGCAGGACAAGACTCCCGAGGCAAAGACAAAGCAACTTCGAGTCATCCCGAGCAGCCACGGGGTGTAATTAACTGCATTTCTGGAGGTTTTGCAGGTGGGAGACCCACAAGCTCGGCACGAAAGCGTTCGTACCGAGCTATGTGACCAGTGGAAGGTAGCTCAACTCAAAATCAGACATCATCACATCTTCTACAAATGACATTCCAAGAATCCGATCTTACTACAATAACTTCGAATTTGGACGATCTAGTGGTTATTTCAATCCAATTAGGCAACCTTCTGGTGCGAAAAATACTGCTAGATCCCGGAAGCAGCGTGGACGTCCTCTTCTATTCCACTTTCCAGAAGATGAAGCTAAGCGACAACATTCTCCAGCCATCCATAGGGGACTTGGTCAATTTTTCGAGTGAACGTGTTCCCATCTTAGGGTCTGTGTGGTTGAAAACCACACTGGGTGAGCATCCCTTATCCAAAACCTATGACATACAATATTTAGTAGTTGATTTCTTTACTCCTTATAACCTAATACTAGGTCGACCTTTTCTTAATAAGTTCGGTTCTATAGTATCTACAATTCATCTCTGTGTGAAGTTTTCTATGCAGGATGATGTCATTGCTACCATTCACAGCGACCATAGAGAAGCTCGGCATTGCTACAACATCAGTCTCAAACACCCCAGCTGACCTACCGGACTGCAAGTTAACAACATCACAAACCCCGAAGATCGTCTACCCCTCTCCGATCTCGACCCAAGGGCAAAATTTCTCGAGAGGCTGACGCCAACAGAAGACATAGAGAAATTATATTTTAACACTGATTTACAAAAATTTACTTATGTAGGTATAAGTCTCACTTCCGAAGAAAAAGCCCGGATTCAAAAGTTCTTGGCCCAAAATGCCGACTTGTTCACTACCTGGCTGGCAAATGTGGTAATGGTCAGAAAACAAAATGGTAAATGATGCATGTGCGTTGATTTCACTGATGTCAACAAAGCATGCCCAAATGATGCTTACCCTCTACCTTCTATTGATTCTCTAGTTGACAATGCCTCAGGTAATAAAATTTTAAGTTTTATGGATACATATTCTGGATATAACCATATTTTTGTGCACCCATCTAACCAAAATAAAACTGCTTTTATTATTGCTAATGGAAATTATTGCTATAAGGTTATGCCTTTTGGACTTAAGAATGTAAGAGCCACATATCAACGGCTTATGGACAAAGTATTGGAAGTCTATGTCGACGACATGGTCGCCAAAACTAAGGCCGGCAATGACCATATAACAGACCTGCACGAGATCTTCCATCAAATTCGACGATACAATATATGGCTGAACCCCGAAAAATGTGCTTTCGGAGTACAGGGAGGAAAGTTTCTCGGGTTCCTGCTAATGAACCAAGGAATCGAGGCAAATCTAGAGAAGTGCCGAGCTATATTAGACATGACCAGCCCACAGACTATCAAAGAAATGCAACGCCTAACAGGGAGACTGGCCGCTTTGTCAAGATTCTTGCCCTGCCTAGCATCTAAGTCATTCTATTTTTTCCAAATACTAAAAAAGAAGAACAAATTCCTCTGGACTGAGAAATGTGAGGCAACATTTTTAGAACTTAAAACAACAATTTCAAAGCCTTCGATTTTACAAAAACCTCTTCCAGGGGAAGAACTTTATTTATATTTGTCTGTTACTGACTGGCCTGTAAGTTCCGTGCTTATTACAGAAAGATAGAAGATACATCAGCCGATTTACTTCGTCAGTAAATCATTACAAAATGCTGAACTTCAGTACCCAAAGATAGAAAAGCTGGCATTGGCCTTAATATTCACAGATCGCCGTCTCCGACCTTACTTTCAAAGTCATGTCATCAATGTGAGAACCGACCAACCACAAGTGTTATGTAAACCCGAGCTGGCTGGACGGCTAATAAAGTGGTCGGTCGAGCTCTCTGAATTCGATATTCAGTACAAGAGCCAAGGTCCAATCAAGTCGGAATACCTCGCCAATTTCCTCGCCGGATTCACCGAACCAAACCCAGCGAGCAACTTAGCTCAGTGGACACTTTATGTGGACGAAGCATCTAATACTCAAGGCTGTGGAGTTGGGGTTATTCTAGAAGATGGAAACGGTTTTGTCATGGAACAGTCTCTGCACTTATCATTTAAAGCAAGCAACAATCAAACAGAGTATGAGGCACTCATCGCCGGCCTAAAGCTCGCAACCGACTTAAGTGTCTCCGAACTAAAGGTATACTGCGATTCCTTACTCGTGGTATAACAGGTAAACAATATTTATCAAGTTAAAGACCCCCTATTAACAAAATACCTTGATATTGTCAATGGTTTAATTTCATACTTCTCTAAATTTGAAATGCACCACATACCTCGAGAGAATAATCACCGAGCAGATATTTTGTCTAAACTTGCAAGGTCAAAAACATACGCTTCTTCTCTTTACCAATCTACACTACTTACTCCAAGCGTATCTCTAACCGAAGTTTTAAGTTTGATACAAGATGACGATTGGCGTCAACCTTACTTAGCATATATACAGTCAGGAACAATCCCAACCAATGTCACCAATGCTAAAAGGATCGAAAGATAAGCATCCTTTTTTACTATGTACAATAACTGTTTATATAGGCGAGGTTTTTCTCGACCTTTGTTAAAATGCCTCTCCAGGAATGAAGCCGAGCTAGCGCTTGCCCAGGCCCATGAAGGCATATGCGGCATACATATCGGCGCCAAAAGCTTGTCCTCAAAATTACTTCGTGGTGGTTTTTATTGGCCGACCTTACAAAAGGACAGTGCCGAGAAGGTTAAGACATGCACAAACTGCCAAATGCATAGAACCATCATACATTTACCTGCCGAAGTTCTACACAGTTTTGAGGTAACTTGGCCATTCTATCAATGGGGGCTTGATATACTCGGCCCCTTCTCGTTTGCTCCAGGAGAGGTAAATTTTTTTATAGTGGCAATTGACTACTTTTCCGAATCGATAGAAGCTCAGCCTCTGGCGAGAATTACATCTCAGCAAATGATTTCTTTTTTCTGGAAAAATATTATCTGTCGATTTCGCATACCTCGGCGCATTATCACTGATAATGGTCGCCAGTTTGCTGATAACAAGTTCACTTATTTTTTGGAGGATTTGAAAATCAATCAACATTTTTCATCGATTGAACACCCACAGACAAACGACTTAGCAGAGGCTGCAAATAAAGTCGTCTTGCATGCCTTAAGGAAAAAGCTTGATAACGCTAAGGGCCTTTGGGCCGAACTAGTCCCAAAGGTAATATGGGGATACAACACCACTGTACATTTAACAACAGGAGAAACGCTATTCCGATTAGTATATGGCTCTGAAGCAATGATCCCCGTGGAAGTTTCTCAGTTTTCACTACGAGCTTAGCTGGCCGACATTGAATCATCAGACGGATCAAGAAGATTTGATCTAGACACAATTGAAGAAATACAACTTTCAACGGCAATTCGTCACCGAGCTATGCAACAATTTTTACAAGCATATATAGAATTGTTATCTGATCGGCCTAATGTACCACTAGCAGACTAGGTGATTCACTCAAAAACTGTCTCTGAACAATTTCCTATCGGCAAGTGCACCGGATTGTCGTCAAGTAAAAACTCACTATAGAGTAAGGTCGAATCCCACAAGGATTGGTTGGTTGATCAATGTTAATCGGAGAATTGTTCTAGTTGAGTGAAATCAGAATTGAATTGGTGTTGCAGAATGTAAATTGGCGGGAAATTTAAATTGCATGAAATTAAAGGAACAGAAATTAAAATTGCAAGAAAGTAAATAACAGAAACTTAAATTGCAAGAAATTAAATAGGAATGGAGAAATTGAGCATGAAATTAAAGAGTAGAATGTAAACAGGATAGGGAAGATCAGAGTAGGGGGTTCATTGGGTTTCAGGAGATATTGAATTCTCCGGATCAAATCATTTTCATCTCTTCCTCAATCAATGCATTCATTGACATTGCTTGGCAATCTTAGATGATTGGATTCCAATGTCTTGGCTCACCAATCTCTCTAAGCATGAACAATTGCCTAATGTCTTGATTTAATTGCTCATGGGAAGAGTTGAAGTTCGGTCACTGACTATACCACGCAAATTCATAGATCAAAGTATTGGTAGGATTAAATGTCACAATATCCATCCAACCCCCAATCTAATCCAGTGTGAGAAAGTAATTCTAGTATTAATTCTTCATCCTTCTCTCAAGGATCCGAAGAATTCCAATTAAGGATAGCTTCTCTGTCAAGACAACTATCCAATTGAATTAAGATCGAAAGCTTTCTAACTAAAATCAAGAGAAAAGAAAAAAGAAGAAGATTAAAACTACTATTGATCCATTGAATTACAATAGAGCTCCCTAACCCAGTGAAAGAGGTTTAGTTGTTCATAGCTTAATTCAATTTACAGAGGAAAAAGAGTGTAGCAAAATAAAGCCTAGCTAAAAAGTAAAAGAAAAAAAGTACATAAACAAAAGGGAAAAGTGCAGAAGAAAAATAAACAGAGTACTGATCTCCCAGAGCCCCCTCAGGGCCTCCCAAGAGCTCCACAATCTTCAACAATTCTTCTATTTATACCCTTCTTCTCATCTTCAATTGGATCAAGTATTTGGATGTGGGCCTTGGCCTTGATTGTGGATTGGCTCCCATTGCAGTTGAGAAGAGAGAGGTGTCAATTGTGCAATTCTGATATCAACGTTTGAGTCCACGTTTTTGGGCAACCATTGAGTCAAACGTCCCTTTGAAAAAATGGGTTCTGGTTGCTGTCATTGGCGTTTGACTCAACGTTGGAGTGCCAACGTTCTTCTATCCACGCGTATGTGTGCTTTGCGCGTTTGTGCATTTGGGTCCAAAATACGCATCCACGCGTGCGCGTAAGCTACGCGCTTACGCGCGCGCGTGGATGCAAAAATTTCCAATTCCAGATTTTTCCTTCTCATCACGCACGTTGGCCTTAGCGTTGGACATCAAACGCTCCCTCCAACGTTGGCACATCCACGCATGCGCTTCACGTACGCGTACGCATGGATTGTTTTTTTTTTTCAATTTCCAGAAAGCAAAACGTTGGGGGAAATTGCACATCAAGCCGTTAATTTGTCCTCTTGTCAACGTTTCCAATTTCATGCCCACTATAGACTATTATATATGGTTGGAAAGCTCGGAATTTCAACTTTCTAAAACAACTAGAATCAACTCAATTGGACATCTGCAACTCAAGTTATGCTCCTTTGAAGGGGACAGGGTCGCTGGCGTCGGTGTGGAACGTTAGAGGCAATGTTGGCCCACCAATGTTTACACCAACGTTGGTAAAAATGCCAGATTCGGAAGCTCAAACGTATTGTCCACCCCATACTATTATATATTGTTGGAAAGCCCGAAATGTCTACTTTCCAATTCCATTGGAAGCATATCATTTGAAGCTCCACAGCTCCAGTTATACTCCATTGAAGGTGCTGAGGTCAGCTGGCCTTACTACAGGTTGGAACTATGTTCGTCTATACACTTTTCGGGCAGTTTTCTCCCTCAATTTTAGTGTCCACCATGTAGTGCCATATATACTTGGAATGCTCTCGATTCCTACTTTTTAATGCCTTTAGAATCACCTCATTTTGAGCTCTTTAGCTCAAGTTATTCTTATTTGAAGTATACCCCTTCAGGCTGTGAGGAGCAACGTTTCTAGCAACGTTGGAGCACCAACTTTGGCTCCAACGTTACTTCCCTTTGCTTCCTTTCATGGCTTTCTTATTTCTTCTTTGTCTTCCCTTTTCTTAGCTTCTTCTTACCTATCATCAACCAAACAAAATGCATCAAAGTATTGCCTTAATCACAAGATAATGCATCATTCATAGCATCAAACAATTCTTTGCATAAATCTCATGAAAATGCACAAAATTAATAATGTTTGATTGAATCAAGACAAGCATGAATTTCTCATCCAAATACTTACTTATTGCCTAAGAAATGCATGAAACTACTCTAAAATAAACTAAAGATGGCTTGTAAAACTAGCCAAGATGCCCTGGCATCACAACACCAAACTTAAATCTTGCTTGTCCTCAAGCAAGTGATAGAACATGAAAATACAAGAGATACAAGTCCTTATTCAGAGAATGCAAATCCTTGATTCATGGAGTTTCATGCATGGCAATTTAGGTTCATGTTCATGCTGGTTTCTAGGCTCTCATATGCTCTTGAATTCTCACTCTATTGCCTTTCTATGAGACTCTTATTCTTGATCCTTAACTTCTCTGTTTTTGTTTTCTTTCCTTCTTTAGAGCTTATTGCTTTCGGTAGCTAAGTATTCTGTAATGAGACAACTTTTTAGGATAGGCTTTCAGCCAGTCCTCTCAAACCAGTTGGTTCAATGTGCTAGGTGTTGAAACATCCCTAAGAACTTTATTACCCAAGTCTCTCCTCAGCACATACACACCACAGGCACATGATTTGTTATTTGTTCTCAAGACCTTGGTGTCCAGCACCTCTTTAAGTTGCTAAATATTTTGTGACAAGGTTGCTCTTGATTGTGAATTTTCAGTTGACAATCCCGGGTTAGTTAACCCAAGTTGTCAAGTGATGAAGCACTCCTAAGAACTTATTCATTCAAGCATATCCTTGCACAAAAACACAACAGACACATGCTTTAAGGTTCAAACTATTGGTGCCTATTTTTATTTTCTACTCTTTTCTTTCTTTTTCATTCTCTTTTTCTCTTTTTAGGATCTTTATTAATTCATTTAAGTCTCATAGAATGCACTTCAAGCTCATAATTCAAGAGATATCTTAGCCCTATACCTTATTGATGAATCAACTTAGCTAGCAAATACCACCATAATACTAGGACTTAATTTTGCACATTGGATTTCACTCTTGTCTTTCACAGCAATTTCTCATAATTTCTTTTATTAAGCTCAAGGACATAGCATAAAATTCAAGCAAGATGAAAATGAAGCAAGTACTTAGGCTAGCAAGCCATCACAGCATAAAAACAAATAAATAGTGATTGACGCATAACTAACAAGACACACTTCAACAGGGGTACAATTACACTTCCAATTAACAGATTTAAGCTCAAGATAGTCAAGTAACAGTACAACCTCCTGGATTCCACTTGTTTCCTCTTTGTCATCACCATCCTTAGCTTTTGTACCCTTCTTCATCTCTTTAGATGATGGTGTCCATTCCTTCCAAGAGATTAAGTATCTTCCTGCAAAGTTATTGGAAGTTGCTTGCTCCCCAAGCACTTGAGAAATAGTTAGTATGCATGTATGCTTGTGATTTTCTGAACTTAAGTCGGTGTGTGAACACCAAACATAGTTCCTTATCTAATGAAGCAGATTGAATACCTGCAGAGTGATGAGCGGATAATTTATACGCTTTTTGGCATTATTTTTACATAGTTTTTAGTATGATTTAGCTAGTTTTTAGTATATTTTTATTAGTTTTTAAATAAAATTCACATTTCTGGACTTTACTATGAGTTTGTGTGTTTTTCTGTGATTTCAGGTAATTTCTGGCTGAAATTGAGGGACATGAGCAAAAATCAGATTAAGAGGTTGAAGAAGGACTGCAGATGCTGTTGAATTCTGACCTCCCTGCACTCAAAGTAAATTTTCTGGCTACAAAACTCCAAATAGCGCGCTCTTAATTGCGTTGGAAAGTAGACATCCAGGGATTTCCAACAATATATGATAGGTTATATTTTGCCCGAGTTTAGATGACGCAAACTGGCGTTCAATGCCAGTTCCATGCTGCATTCTGGAGTTAAACGCCAGAAACAGGTTGCAAAGTGGAGTTCAACGCCAGAAACAGGTTACAAACTGGCGTTCAACTCCAAAAGAAGCATCTACATGTGTAAAGCTCAATGCTCAGCCCATGCACACACCAAGTGGGCCCCAGAAGTGGATTTCTACATCAATTACTCATTTTTGTAAACCCTAGTAACTAGTTTAGTATAAGTAGGACTTTTTACTATTGTATTTACATCTTTGGATTATCTTTAGATTATCTTTTAATCCTTTGATCATGTTTAGGGGGCTGGCCTCTCGGCCATGCCTGGACCTTGTTCTTATGTATTTTCAACGGTAGAGTTTCTACACACCATAGATTAAGGTGTGGAGCTCTGCTGTTCCTCATGAATTAATGCAAAGTACTATTATTTTTCTATTCAATTCAAGCTTATTCCTATTCTAAGATATTCATTCGCACCTAAGAACATGATGAATGTGATGATTATGTGATGCTCATCACCATTCCCACCTATGAACGCGTGATGCGCGGAAAACTTGTCTCTCAACAAATCTCCCTTCGACAAGTGTACCGAATTTGTCCTTAAGTAAAAACTCACAATAGAGTGAGGTCGAATCCCACAGGGATTGATTGATCAAGCAACTTTAATTAGAAGAATGTTCTAGTTGAGCGAATCCAGATATTGGGTTGAGAGTTGCAGGAAATCCAGCCTCCAGAACTTCTTTCTCAATTCAAAGCTACTCCTATATATACTACTCTTCTCAGCTTCTAGTGTGATTCTTCAAGCATTGGGCCCTTTATCATGTCCCTAAACACTTACTTTGTTTATATCCCATGAGACTTTTATTCATTGATCCTTTTATTGTTATTTCAAGGGTTATTTGTGTTATTTAGGCTAAGTGCTCTGCAAGGGGCAACTCTTTAAGATAAGCTTTCAGCCAACACTCCCGAACCAGTTCGTTCAAGGTGCTAGGTGTTGAGACACCCCTAAAGACTTACTCCCTCAAGTCTCTCCCCCATACATACACACCACAGGCATATAGTTTGTTTATTTTCTTTTCTTGAGACCTTGGTGTCCAGCACCTCTTTGGGTTACTAAATGCTCTATAGTGAGGGTTACTCTTGATAGTGGATTTTCAGCTGATAATCCCGAGTTAGTTAACCCAAGTTACCAAGTGATAAGGCACCCCTAAGAGCTTATTCATCCAAGTAGATCCCTCACACAGGAGCACCACAGACACTTGCCCTAAGATTAAAACCATTGATGCCTAGCCTTATTGCTTACTCTTTTTCTTTTGTTTTTCACTTCCATTGTTCTTTCCCTTTTCTCTTCTTAGGATCTTGTTATTAACTTAGTCTCATGAGTGTATCCAAAGTAAAGTATTCAGGATAGATAGTTGTCCTCCTAACCTTGTGGTTGAACTAACTTAGCTAACTTATGACTACCCCAAAGATTCATGAATGCACTTCCACAATATGAACTCTACTCTGGTCTTTTGAAAACAATATCATTCTCTTCTTAAATTTGATTTAAAAGGAACAAGCATACAAGTAAGTTAAGTAAGGATGCAGCGACATAAAGACTAGCACACATAGACCTATTCAATACCACAAACTTAAAAGACATGATTGAAAAAGGTTCAACATAACATGGAAGCAAGTTCTATTTCATACAAGATCTTCCTTATTTTAAGACATAGAGAAAGATGGAACAAAGAAGGAACTCCACCACCTTTTACTATTGTGGATGTCCATGCTCTTTTCCTTGCTTGTCCTCCTTGTTTCCTCTTGTATTTCCTCGCATCCGTGCCAATCTTGCTTGCTTCCAATCCTCAAGTGCCTTCCTCACCGACTCATGACTCTCTTCCACCCTTTGTCTTTCCTTTTGTGCTAATTCATCCTTCATTTCGTCATACTTGGCTATTCCTAGATGCAATACTGGCAGCTGTCCCACTAAGTAGCCGAGTCTGGCTTGAGTGTTTATATGATGTCCTGTTTGGCTCATGTAAACTCCTTCTACGAACGCCCTTTGCTCGTCCAATAGTTCTACCTGTTCTATTTGCCTTCGATGCATCTCATGTATGTGTGCCCCTTGATGTGCTTGGATGTTGATTAGCCTCTGGGTGGATTTTTGTTGCTCGTTTTGCCTTTGTTCCATCCTGTTGAATGCTTCTCCCCATTGTTGTCCTTGGCTTAGTTGCTGTTCCATCATTTGCCTTTGCCACTCACCTTGCTGAGTCATCCATCTTGAAAGTGTTTCCTCTTGCTGCCCCATCATCTGTAGTTGAAGCTCTTTCTGTGCTCCTTGGCTTTCCAAATATTGTCTAGATAAGCCATCAATGGCCTCCTGCAATTGGTGCATGTCCAAGGTCTGTTGTGCTTGACCCTCTGAGACTTGGCCTTCCACTACTTGAGGGGTTGTTCTCTTCCTTTGCTTCCGTTGAGGCAGGGGGGATGCTACAGCGTTCATCCTTCGGTCCGTTATTGGAATGCCTTCCTTTATCCAAACGGGGTCCTCATCTTCAAAAACCACCCTAGCTTTCTTGCAATTCGGTAAATAGTGCTGGGGTAACCTAATGTTCCTCTTGAGTCACTTTTCTCTGCCATCTTTCTAATGCCTTGAGCTATGATCTCATGAACTTTGATTTCTCCCTCCTTGAGTATACAATGCACCATTGTTGCTCTCTCGAGATTCACCTCCGAGTTGTTTGCAGCTGGGAGAATAGACCTCCTCACTAGCTCGAACCACCCCTTAGCTTCAGGAGTGAGGTCTGTTCTCTTAATGAACTTTGGTTTATTTCCTGCACCCCTTTCCCAGTCAGCTCCTGGTACACAAAGGTCTCGTAAAAGCTGGTCATAATTGGGGTTGTTGTCCAATCTTGAGTGGTAACTTTCTTCTTCAAACGGTATAGACCGTAGCTTCAATGCCCTCATTACACTCATGGGACCAAAATACACCATTGTTCCTCTCACAAAGCTTGTATATAACTCATCTTTCTTATCATATCTGACTGCATTTGCATAAAATTCTCTTATGAGATTTGCATTCACCTTAGTGACCGGGTCAGTGAGGAGCTCCCATCTTCTCCTTTCTACCTTCTCTGTGATTTCGGGGCATTCAGTCTTCTTAACCTGAAACCCCAGCTCATAGATGATTTCCTTATCAACCATCCACCCGTATTGCAATGCATGATGCAAGCTTCTAAACCTCTTCTCATCATATGGGTGTTCTTCCATGGGTTTCTTTTCCTCCCTTCTCTTAGAACTTGAAGATGCCATGAATGATGATTAATATGTGAAGGTGGTAAGGTTGTGGAGACTTTTGGTTGTTTAGGGTTTTATGGCAGTGAAGAGAGTGAGAGGAGGAACGTTTATAATCAGATAGGGGTGTATTATACCGAAATGAAGAGTGGTGAAGGGTGTGTGATGACAATGAAAGGTGGTACGGACAAGGGTCGTTTATATAAAGAGGTTGTGAGAGAATGGAGGGTGTAGATTGATGAAGTGGTCACTTGATAGACGGTTAGGGTTATGCATGGCTAGAAGACAAGGATCATCACTTTATGATAGGGATTGCTCGGTCTTCTAGGGGTTCCATTTTTTCCAATGTTGCATGGCAACATTTTCCAATGTATTCCCTCTTTAGAACAAGTGTGTAACCCCTCCTCTTGTGGTGTCCGAACCTTCTTTGTTTGGTTGTCCAATCTATCCCTTTTTATGCTCCCTTTCCTTTCCTATAAAGATTTAAAATCAGCAAATTAATATCATAAAAAAAAATTTAAACTCTTCGGCTAGAATAAAATGAAAGAAAGGATTTGATTGTTTATTTATGAATTCCAACTAACTAACTAACTATTGGTGGGTCCTTATATGCATTTTGGTGGCACCATGAGGTGACACCAAACTTAGTTTGAAGCAATGTGATGAAAAGTTTTGTTCAAAGCTCTCAAGACTAGCATGCATCTTGGTTTGCTTTGAACACCAAACTTATTCTTCACTATATACTGCATGATAAAGATTTCACCAACTGTTTGTCAAGTTTGGGTTGAAATTCATAAACATTGATTTATTCATTATTTTAAAAACATATAAACCATGGGTTGCCTCCCATGAAGCGCTTCTTTAGCGTCACTAGCTTGACGTTTTTCCTTCATCAAGGTGGTTGGTAGTGCTTAAAGTCCTCCCCTCTTGCTGTGGACTTGTATCCATTGGTTGGATCAATGATCTCCACATGTTCCAGGGAAAGAACTCTGTTGATAGTGAAGACCTTAGGTAACTGAGATGGTACAGTAGGGAGATTAGGGGGAGATCTGGGAAGTAAGCTGAGACCACTCTATCCTCTGGAGAGAAGTCTTCCGTAGGGATCTTTTTGTTCCTCCATTTCCTTGGTACCTTCTTCCTTGTTTCTTTTGAGGTTGCCTTCCCTTTGGTGACCTTTTTTCTCCCAGGAGTTGTGATGTTATCTTCACATGCCTCTAGATGTTTAGGTTCCTCCAACTTTTCTTTGAGCTGTGGCAATTGCTGTTTTCCTTGTTTATCAATTGAGGGGGGTTTCAGAATGAACTGGCTGTGCTTCAGTGCTTGTCTCCTCCTTCAGTGTCTCCTTATGGTTTGTGCTTAGTTCCTTGTCCTCTTGATCTGTTTCTTGTGAGAGTTTGAAGACATTGAAGCTGAGTCGTTCATCATGGATTCTCAATATTAGCTCCCCTTTCTCTACATCGATAAGTGCTCTGGCCGTAGCTAGGAATGGTCTTCCCAATATGATTGGGTGAGTGTGACTCTCTTCCATGTCCAGAATGACAAAGTCTGTTGGGAGAAAATATTTCCCAACCTTTAGCAACAAATTTTCCACTACTCCTATTGCTTGCTTTTGAGTTTTGTCAGCCAGTCTGATAATGACATCTGTTGGCATTATCTCATTAATCTGCAGCCTCTTCACCAGGGATAAAGGTAGTAAGTTGATGCTAGCCCCCAAATCACATAGTGCTCTATCGAACATAGTTTCACCTATGGCACAAGGGATATGAAAACTTCCTGGGTCTCTTCTTTTTGTAGGCAACTCAGGTTGAATAAGGGCACTACATTCCTTGTTCATCACTATAGTCTGCCCTCCCTTGAGTGAGCTTTTCCTGGAAAGAAGTTCTTTCATATACTTGATGAATGCAGGCATTTGTTGAATTGCCTTGATGAATGGTATGTTCACATGCAGAGATGCAAACAAGTCTAGGAACTTTGAGTATATTCTTTTTCCCACAGCACCATTGAGCAGTTGAGGGAATGGTGCATAGAGCATCAGCAACTCTTGTTGTGACATTTCTGGTTCTTTGTGATCTCTATCCTCCTCCTTTATTGAGTTGTCTTCAGGTTGTTGGAGAAGTTTGCCTTGCTTGTCTTCATGGTCTTGGTTTTGATCTTGCTCACTTCCCCACCCAAAGTTTGGGTGGTTTCTCCATCCAGGGTTGTAGGTTTTGGAGTATGGATCATAGTTTTTCCTTGGTGAATTCCCAATGTAGTTGGCTTGCTCCTGACTCCCCTCTGCTTCTTCATTCGCTCCTTCTTAGATTGTTGATGAAGATGAGATTGCTACTACTTGGTTCCTCTCCATCTTCTTGGTGAGGTCAGCTAGCTGCTGGGTAATGAGCTTGTTTTGGGCCAACAGAGCATCTACATTGTTTAGCTCCATCACTCCTCTTGTGTTCCCTCTTTCGGAAGCATAGAAGTAGTCGTTTTCTGCTACTAATTCGATAACATCTATGGCTTCCTCAATGGTCTTTTTCTTGTTCAAAGATCCTCCAGATGAATGGTCTACAGCCTTCTTTGACTCATAAGAGAGACCTTCATAGAAAATGTGCAGCTGCACCCATTCGTTGAACATGTCAGGTGGACACCTCCTTGTTAAGTCCTTGAACCTCTCCCATGCTTCATACAGAGTCTCACCATCTTGTTGCCTGAAAGTTTGAATCTCAGCTCTCAGTCTATTAATTCGTTGAGGAGGGTAGAATCTTGCTAAGAATTTGTTCACCACATCCTCCCAAGTTGTCAAGCTCTCCCTTGGGAAGGATTCCAGCCACTTGGCTGCCTTGTCCCTGAGTGAGAAAGGAAATAAGAGCAGTCTATAGGCGTCAGGATGAACACGATTAGATTTCACTATGTCACATATTCTTAGGAAGGTGGTCAAATGTTGATTGGGGTCTTTTTGAACACCTCCTCCAAACGAACAGTTGTTCTGAACAAGGGTGATGAGCTGTGGTTTAAGTTCAAAGTTGTTGGCATGGATTGTTGGCTTTTGGATGCTACTCCCATAATTGCCTGGGTTTGGATTGATGTAAGAGCCCAAAACTCTTCTATCCTTCCCAGCATGATTTGCTCCACCTCCTCTGCCATGGTTGTGAGTCTTTTCTTCATGATGATTTTCCATGTTTTCTTCCATGTTTGGTTCAAAGTATTCCTCAAAGTGTTCCTCCTCTACTTCAGCACCAACTACACGTTTTTCTTTTGCCTCCCTCCTTAGTCTAAGGAAGGTTCTCTCAGGTTCAGAATCAAAAGAAGTTGAAGCCCCGCTTTTTCTCCCTGTCATACAACTAACAAGTACAAGCAAAGAAAATAGGTGCAGACAGTATTTGTGTCAGAATTACTGTTAGTTGTGGGTGATGCAATATATCAAACAGTTAGTGGGTTAGCAAACAGAATTGAAAATAACAAAGAAAAACAAAAGAGTAGAGGGTGAAGGGAAGAAGTTTAACTAAAACAAAAAGTAAATCACTCAAACAGAAAATGAAATTCACAAAATAAAGATGCTCAATCTAGTGATCTTCCAATTTAATCATTGTTGATGCACAATCAATCCCCGGCAACGGCGCCATAAACTTGATGCGCGGAAAACTTGTCTCTCAACAAATCTCCCTTCGGCAAGTGTACCGAATTTTTTGTCAAGTAAAAACTCACAATAGAGTGAGGTCGAATCCCACATGGATTGATTGATCAAGCAACTTTAATTAGAAGAATGTTCTAGTTGAGCGAATCCAGATATTGGGTTGAGAGTTGCAGGAAATAAAAATGGCGGGAATGTAAATAACAGAAAAGTAAATGCTAGAATTAAAGGACTGGAAGTAAATGACTGAAAATAAATTGCAGAATTGTAAATGGAAATGGGGGATTTGCTCATAAAAGTAAATAGCAGAAATTAAAGAGAATGGGTA
>NC_029785.2:31451406-31454413 GCF_000816755.2 Arachis ipaensis
ATGCCCTGGCATCACAACACCAAACTTAAAGCTTGCTTGTCCCTAAGCAAGTACTGGAACAAGAGAATGATGAATGGAATATCCAGAGGAATGAGTTATTCTTGTGGAAGTCATGTTACTGATTTTATGGTGGTTTCATGCATAGCAACTTAGGTTCATTCCATTACTGGCTTTCAGACCTTTATCATGTCCCTAAACACTTACTTTGTTTATATCCCATGAGACTTTTATTCATTGATCCTTTTATTGTTATTTCAAGGGTTATTTGTGTTATTTAGGCTAAGTGCTCTACAAGGGGCAACTCTTTAAGATAAGCTTTCAGCCAACACTCCCGAACCAGTTGGTTCAAGGTGCTAGGTGTTGAGACACCCCTAAAGACTTACTCCCTCAAGTCTCTCCCCCATACATACACACCACAGGCATATAGTTTGTTTATTTTCTTTTCTTGAGACCTTGGTGTCCAGCACCTCTTTGGGTTACTAAATGCTCTATAGTGAGGGTTACTCTTGATAGTGGATTTTCAGCTGATAATCCCGAGTTAGTTAACCCAAGTTACCAAGTGATAAGGCACCCCTAAGAGCTTATTCATCCAAGTAGATCCCTCACACAGGAGCACCACAGACACTTGCCCTAAGATTAAAACCATTGATGCCTAGCCTTATTGCTTACTCTTTTTCTTTTGTTTTTCACTTCCATTGTTCTTTCCCTTTTCTCTTCTTAGGATCTTGTTATTAACTTAGTCTCATGAGTGTATCCAAAGTAAAGTATTCATGATAGATAGTTGTCCTCCTAACCTTGTGGTTGAACTAACTTAGCTAACTTATGACTACCCCAAAGATTCATGAATGCACTTCCACAATATGAACTCTACTCTGGTCTTTTGAAAATAATATCATTCTCTTCTTAAATTTGATTTAAAAGGAACAAGCATACAAGTAAGTTAAGTAAGGATGCAGCGACATAAAGACTAGCACACATAGACCTATTCAATACCACAAACTTAAAAGACATGATTGAAAAAGGTTCAACATAACATGGAAGCAAGTTCTATTTCATACAAGATCTTCTAACGTGGCCACTTATGAGTAATTGCCAACGTTAGTGACAATGTTAAGTGTCACTAACGTTGGCTCAACTTCTCTTCTCCACGTTAGAGTTCACGTTAACTTAGTTAACGTGACTCTCTAACGTGGGCATTGATGGCTTTTTGAGAGTGTTATTGGCAATCACTTTTCTCATTAATCTTACAAGTTACCTCCCCTTTTTCTTGCTTCCTTTTAGTCCTGAAATCAAGCAATAAAGTGCATCAAAGCTCTAGTCCAAGTCATGAGTAATGCAACATAATATTTGTCACTAAACTTATGCAAAATCCTCATGAAATTATGTATAATGCACAATGTATGCTTAAATCAAGGCATAAGTGAATATCTACCCAAAACTAGCTTATTTCCTAAAGAAATGCATGAAACTAACCTAAAAACAGTAAAGAAAAGGTCAGTGAAACTGGCCAAGATGCCCTGGCATCAACGCGTGCCTGACAACCACTTTCGTTCTACATGAAGATGAGATAGAATGAATATCTCTTAGATATCTAATACAAGAGACCGAGTCCGAGATATTAGAATCTTCGTGGTATAAGTTAGAACCCATGGACGGCCATTCCTGAGATCCGGAAAGTCTAAACCTTGTCTGTGGTATTCCGAGTAGGATCTGAGAAGGGATGGCTGTGACGAGCTTCAAACTCGCGAGTGCTGGGCGTAGTGACAGACGCAAAATGATAGTAAATCCTATTCCAGTATGATCGAGAACCGACAGATGATTAGCCATGCAGTGACAGCGCATTGGACCATTTTCACAGAGAGGACGAGATGTAGCCATTGACAACGGTGATGCCCAACATAAAGCTTGCCATGGAAAGGAGTATGAAGGATTGGATGAAGACAGCAGGAAAGCAGAGGTTCAGGAGGAACAAAAGCAAGTTTTTTAGCCAAGTTCTTTCCTCCTCAAAAGCTTAGCAAGCTTGGAGTGGATGTTCAAACCTTCAAACAGAAAGAAGGTGAATCCCTCTATGAAGCTTGGGAGAGATACAAGGAACTGACCAAAAAGTGTCCTTCTGACATGCCTTCAGAATGGACTATCCTGGATATATTCTATGATAGTCTGTCTAAGCTATCAAAGATGTCACTGGACTATTCTGCAGGTGGATCCATTCACCTAAAGAAAATGCCTGCAGAAGCTCAGGAATTCATTGACATGGTTGCAAATAACCAGTTCATGTACACTTCTGAAAGGAATCCTGTGAGTATTGGGACGCCTCAAAGGAAGGGAGTTCTTGAAATTGATACTCTGAATGCCATATTGGCTCAGAACAAAATATTGACTCAGCAAGTCAATATGATTTCTCAGAGTCTGAATGGAATGCAAGCTGCATCCAACAGTACTATAGAGGCATCTTCTAAAGAAGAAGCTTATGATCCTGAGAACCCTGCAATAGCAGAGGTGAATTACATGGGTGAACCCTATGGAAACACCTATAATCCCTCATGGAGAAATCATCCAAATTTCTCATGGAAGGATCAACAAAAGCCTCAACAAGGCTTTAATAATGGTGGAAGAAACAGGTTTAGAAATAGCAAGCCTTTTCCATCATCCACTCAGCAACAGACAGAGAATTCTGAGCAGAGTCCATCTAGCTTAGCAAATATAGTCTCTGATCTATCTAAGGCCACTGTGAGTTTCATGAATGAAACAAGGTCCTCCATTAGAAATTTGGAGGCACAAGTGGGCCAGTTGAGTAAAAGGGTCTAGTACTCTCCCAAGCAATACAGAAGAGAATCCAAAGAGAGAATGCAAGGCCATTGATTTAACCATCATGGCCGAACCTATAACGGAGGGAGAGGATGTGAATCCTAGTGAGGAAGACCTCCTGGGACGTTCAGTGACCAGTAAGGAGTTTCCCTTTAAGGAACCAAAGAAATCTTAGGCTCATCTAGAGACCATAGAGATT
>NC_029785.2:31454466-31480239 GCF_000816755.2 Arachis ipaensis
AGATGGCAGACAACTCAAGAAAACAGGCTTATGGACTAGTAGAGGATGTGCTAGTAAAGGTTGAAGGCCTTTACATCCCTGTTGATTTCATAATCCTAGACACTGGGAAGGAAGAGGATGAATCTATCATCCTTGGAAGGCCCTTCCTAGACACAGCAAGAGCTGTGATTAATGTGGACAGAGGAGAGTTGGTCCTTCAACTGAATGAGGACAACCTTGTGTTTAAAGCTCAAGGATCTCCTTCTGTAACCATGGAGAGGAAGCATGAAAAGCTTCTCTCACTGCAGAGTCAACCAAAGCCCCCACAGTCAAACTCTAAGTTTGGTATTGAACCCCCACATTCAAACTCTAAGTTTGGTGTTGGGAGGTTCCAACCTTGCTCTGATTATCTGTGAGGCTCCATGAGAGCTCACTGTCAAGCTATTGACATTAAAGAAGCGCTTGTTGGGAGGCAACCCAATGTTATTTAATCATATCTATTTTATTTTCTTTTTGTTATTTCGTGTTTTATTAGGTTGATGATCACGTGGAGTCACAAAAACTACTGAAAAATCAAAAACAGAATGAAAAATAGCATTGAAAATAGCACACCCTGGAGGAGGAGCATTCTGGCGTTTAAACGCCAGAAACAAGCATCTGTCTGGCGTTTAACGCCAGAAACAAGCATCTACCTGGCAATAAACGCCAGAAATAGGCTACATTTGGGCGTTTAACGCCAGAAACAAGCAGCAGTCTGGCGTTAAATGCCAAGATTGCACAGCAAGGGCATTTTACACGCCTAATTGGAGCAGGGATGTTAAGTCCTTGGCCCCACTGGATCTGTGGACCCCACAGGATCCCCACAGGATCTGTGGACCCCATAGGATCCCCACCTACCTTCTTCTCTCCTCTTCACACCTTTTCATAACTCTCTTCCCCAAATACCCTTCACCAATCACCTCACTCACTCTTCCCCATCATCTCTTCACCACTCACATCCATCTCCTCTTCCCCAAAAACCCCACCTACCTTCAAATTCAAACTATTTTTCCTCTCAAACCCAACCCTAATGGCCGAACCCTAACCCTCCCTCCACTCCTATATAAACCCCTTATTCCTTCTTCATTTTCACACAACACAACCCTCTCTTCTTCCCCTTGGCCGAAACCACCTTTCTCTCCCTCTCCTCCATTTCTCTTCTTCTTCTTCTTCTTCTTCTTCTTCTTCTTCTTCTTTCTTTCTTTCTTCTTTTGCTCGGAGACGAGCAAACATTTTAAGTTTGGTGTGGTAAAAGCATTAATTTTTGTTTTTCCATAACCATTAATGGCACCTAAGGCCAGAGAAACCTCTAGAAAGAGGAAAGAAAAGGCAATTGCTTCAACCTCTGAGTCATGGGAGATGGAGAGATTCATCTCAAAGGTCCATCAAGACCACTTCTATGAAGTTGTGGCCAAGAAGAAAGTGATCCCTGAGGTTCCTTTCAAGCTAAAAAAGAATGAGTATCCGGAGATCCGACATGAGATCCGAAGAAGAGGTTGGGAAGTTCTCACCAACCCCATTCAACAAGTCGGGATCTTAATGGTTCAAGAGTTCTATGCAAATGTATGGATCACTAGGAACCATGATCAAAGTGTGAACCCGAATCCAAAGTATTGGCTTACCATGGTTCGGGGAAAATACTTAGATTTCAGTCCGGAAAATGTAAGGCTGGCGTTCAACTTGCCAATGATGGAAGAGAACGCACGCTCCTACACTAGAAGGGTCAATTTTGATCAAAGGTTGGACCAAGTCCTCATGGACATATGTGTAGAAGGAGCTCAATGGAAAGTTGACTCAAGAGGCAAGCCGGTTCAATTGAGAAGACTGGACCTTAAGCCTGTAGCTAGAGGATGGTTGGAGTTTATTCAACGCTCAATCATTCCTACTAGCAACCGGTCTGAAGTTACTATAGACCGGGCCATCATGATCCATAGTATCATGATTTGGGAGGAAGTGGAAGTTCATGAGATTATACCTCAAGAACTCTACAAGGTGGTTGACAAGTCCTCTACTTTGGCAAGGTTAGTCTTTCCTCACCTCATTTGCCACCTCTGCAATTCGGCTGGAATTGACATAGAGGGAGACACCCTCATTGGAGAGGACAAGCCCATCACTAAGAAAAGGATGGAGCAAGCAAGAGATCATGGACCTCAACAAGAGCATGAGGAAATTCCCCACCATGAAATCCCTGATATACCTCAAGGGATGCACTTCCCTCCGCAAAACTATTGGGAGCAAATCAACACCTCCCTAGGAGAATTAAGTTCTAACATGGGACAACTAAGGATGGAACACCAAGAGCATTCCATCATCCTCCATGAGATTAGAGAAGATCAAAGAGCTATGAGGGAGGAGCAACAAAGACAAGGAAGAGACATAGAGGAGCTCAAGAGCACCATTGGTTCTTCAAGAAGAGGAAGATGCCACCCTCACTAAGGTGGACCCGTTCCTTAATCTCCTTGTTCTTATTTTCTCTGTTTTTTGTTTACTATGCTTTATGTTTATTTATGTTTGTGTCTTTACTATATGATCATTAGTATTTAAGTGTCTATGCCTTAAAGTTATGAAGGTCCTATGAATCCATCACCTCTTTTAAATGAAAAATGTTTTGATTACAAAAGAACAAGAAGTACATGGTTTCGAATTCATCCTTGAAACTAGTTTAATTATTTTGATGTGGTGACAATACTTTTTGTTTTCTGAATGAATGCTTGAACAATGCATATGTCTTTTGAAATTGTGGTTTATGAATGTTAAATATGTTGGCTCTTGAAAGAATGATGAAAAAGGAGAAATGTTATTGATAATCTAAAAAATCAAAAAATTGATTCTTGAAGCAAGAAAAAGCAATGAATACAAAAGCTTGCAAAAAAAAAGAGAAAAGAAAAATGGCGAAAAAAAACAGAAGAAAGAAAAAGAAAAAGCAAGCAGAAAAAGCCAAAAGCTCTTTAAACCAAAAGGCAAGAGCAAAAAGCCAATAGCCCTTAAAACCAAAAGGCAAGGGTAAATAAAAAGGATCCAAGGCTTTGAGCATCAGTGGATAGGAGGGCCTAAAGGAATAAAATCCTGGCCTAAGCGGCTGAACCAAGCTGTCCCTAACCATGTGCTTGTGGCATGAAGGTGTCAAGTGAAAACTTGAGACTGAGCAGTTAAAGTCAAGGTCCAAAGCAAAAAAAGAGTGTGCTTAAAAACCCTGGACACCTCTAATTGGGGACTTTAGCAAAGCTGAGTCACAATCTGAAAAGGTTCACCCAGTTATGTGTCTGTGGCATTTATGTATCCGGTGGTAATACTGGAAAACAAAGTGCTTAAGGCCACGGCCAAGACTCATAAAGTAGCTATGTTCAAGAATCATCATACTGAACTAGGAGAATCAATAACACTATCTAAATTCTAAGTTCCTATAGATGCCAATCATTCTGAACTTCAATGGATAAAGTGAGATGCCAAAATCATTCAAGAGGCAAAAAGCTACAAGTCCTGCTCATCTGATTGGAGCTAAGTTTCATTTATATTTTGGAATTTATAGTATATTCTCTTCTTTTTATCCTATTTGATTTTCAGTTTCTTGGGGACAAGCAACAAATTAAGTTTGGTGTTGTGATGAGTGGATAATTTATATGCTTTTTGGCATTGTTTTTACATAGTTGTTAGTATGATTTAGCTAGTTTTTAGTATATTTTTATTAGTTTTTAAATAAAATTCACATTTCTAGACTTTACTATGAGTTTGTGTGTTTTTTCTGTGATTTCAGGTAATTTCTGGCTGAAATTGAGGGACTTGAGTAAAAATCAGATTCAGAGGTTGAAGAAGGACTGCAGATGCTGTTGGATTCTGACCTCCCTGCACTCAAAGTAGATTTTCTGGAGCTACAGAACTCCAAATGGCGCGCTCTCAATTGCGTTGGAAAGTAGACATCCAGGGTTTTCCAGAAAATTATAATAGGTTATACTTTTCCCGAGTTTAGATGACGCAAACTGGCGTTCAATGCCAGTTCCATGCTGTATTCTGGAGTTAAACGCCAGAAACAGGTTGCAAAGTGGAGTTAAACGCCAGAAACAGGTTACAAACTGGCGTTCAACTCCAAAAGAAGCCTCTACACGTGTAAAGCTCAATGCTCAGCCCATGCACACACCAAGTGGGCCCCAGAAGTGGATTTCTGCATCAATTACTCATTTCTGTAAACCCTAGAAACTAGTTTAGTATAAGTAGGACTTTTTACTATTGTATTTACATCTTTGGATTATCTTTTGATTATCTTTTGATCCTTTGATCATGTTTAGGGGGCTGGCTTCTCGGCCATGCCTGGACCTTGTTCTTATGTATTTTCAACGGTAGAGTTTCTACACACCATAGATTAAGGTGTGGAGCTCTTTTGTTCCTCATGAATTAATGCAAAGTACTATTGTTTTTCTATTCAATTCAAGCTTATTCCTATTCTAAGATATTCATTCACACCCAGGAACATGATGAATGTGATGATTATGTGACGCTCATCACCATTCTCACCTATGAACGCGTGCCTGACAACTACTTTCGTTCTACATGAAGATGAGATAGAATGAATATCTCTTAGATATCTAATACAGGGGACCGAGTCCGAGATATTAGAATCTTCGTGGTATAAGTTAGAATCCATGGACGGCCATTCCCGATGATTAGCCGTGATGTGATAGAGTGCGTTGAACAATTTTCACAGAGAGGACGGGATGTAGCCATTGACAACGGTGATGCCCAACATAAAGCTTGCCATGGAAAGGAGTATGAAGGTTTGGATGAAGACAGCAGGAAAGTAGAGGTTCAGGAGGAACAAAAGCATCTCTATACGCTTATCTGAAATTCTCACCAATGAGTTACATAAGTATCTCTATCTTTATTTTACATTTTATTTGTCTTTTAATTATTATAACTCTATAACCATTTGAATCCGCCTGACTGAGATTTACAAGGTGACCATAGCTTGCTTCAAGCCGACAATCCCCGTGGGATCGACCCTTACTCACGTAAGGTTTATTACTTGGACGACCCAGTGCACTTGCTGGTTAGTTGTGAGGAATTGTGACAAAGTGTGATTCACGTTTGAGAGCTCCAAGTTGTTGGCGCCATTGTTGATGATCACAATTTCGTGCACCACAGTGGACCTCATGTGCTTTTATTAAGAAAACAACTATGAACTAGAAAGCAAATAATTGTTATGTAAGTTCCCTGATTGTTTGGAGTTAGTGACTATTAATACCAAGGGTTGAAATGTGCTTTTAATGAAATCTTTGGTGGAACACCAAACTTAGAATCCTACATTCACCCTTTGAATTGTTTTGGTGTGCAACACCAAACTTAGCTCCTTGCAATACAGAGAAATCTACTTAACTCTTTTATTGAAATAACTAGGAAAAGAAAAACTACCTCTAGTTGGGTTGCCTCCCAACAAGCGCTCTTTTAATGTCATTAGCTTGACATTTTGTTCATGAATTTCTTCCTCTTCTTCCAATTTGTTAAGAGGAATGACCTCGAGTGGGAAAAGGAGCCAGTTGCTGCCCCTTGTTGTGAGTGCCTCCTTCCAGCAAGCTTTCTTTTGTGATTGGCGTGAGTGAACTTGCTTGTTGGATCAGGAGTTGGATTGTTCTTTGACCTTCACAATCCTAATTTTGGTGCTTGTTTCTACTGCCTTCACATCTTTGATCTCAGAACTTGGGTGTTGCTGGACAGTTGGAGCATCTTTTTCATCAAGAGATTCTTGAATTGGTGGCTTACTTGGTACAAGGATCTCTTTCACTTGCTCTACCAATTCCTCATTTTCACCTTCATTAAGAACTTCTCCACTTCTTAGACTAATGGCAGGATACTCTTCCCCTGGCCAAGGGAAGACATTGGTTGATTCCTCAACAAAATGTTGTGCCAATTGTCTCATTTGCTCTTCTTGATTTCTCCTTGAGATTTCCATATCTTCAATTACCTCTCTTACATTTTGCCTTAAAAACTCACTGAGTTGGGCAATGAAGAGGTATCTCTTGGAGATTTCTTCTATTGCAACTTCTAGGAGATTTTGTGGAGGTGCATTGGTTGGACAATTACGGGATGATAGTCCTTGATAAATGGGATATGCAGCATTAAAATCCCTTCCCAAGTCAAAATTTCTGTAGTTGTCATAATAATATGAACTATGTTGTGTCTCTGGAAAGTACCCCATTTCATGTTCTTGATTTTTCCATCCACCATGAGCATAATGATGTGAATCATTCTGTGGTGGTGGAAAGTTTCTCATGAATTTTGATTGACCAAAAGATGATGGGTGCTCCTTTCTTTCTTGTAAAAATCTCTATCTCAAGCAATAATCACCAAAAGAAAATGGAACCTCCATTATCACAAATGAGGGATTCTTAGTGAGGCAATATCACAAACAGCTTGAAGTGCAGAGAATAATATCAACAAGCTGAAACAAAAACTATTTACAAATGAAAAGAAAAATTGCTCAATCTAGTTATCCTCCAATTTAATAATTGTCAATACAAAACCAATCCCTGGCAACGACGCCATAAACTTGATTCACTCGAAAACTGTCTCTCAACAATTTTCTACGGCAAGTATACCGGATTGTCGTCAAGTAAAAACTCACTATAGAGTGAGGTCGAATCCCACAGGGATTGGTTGGTTGATCAATGTTAATCGGAGAATTGTTCTAGTTGAGCGAAATCAGAATTGAATTGGTGTTGCAGAATGTAAATTGGCGGGAAACTTAAATTGCAGGAAATTAAAGGAACATAAATTAAAATTGCAAGAAAGTAAATAACATAAACTTAAATTGCAAGAAATTAAATGGGAATGGAGAAATTGAGCATGAAACTAAAGAGCAGAATATAAACAGAATGGGGAAGATCAGAGTAGGGGGTTCATTGGGTTTCAGGAGATATTGAATTCTCCGGATCAAATCATTTTCATCTCTTCCTCAATCAATGCATTCATTGACATTGCTTGACAATCTTAGATGATTGGATCCCAATGTCTTGGCTCACCAATCTCTCTAAGCATGAACAATTGTCCAATGTCTTGATTTAATTGCTCATGGGAAGAGTTGAAGTTCGTTCACTGACTATACCATAAAAATTCATAGATCAAAGTATTGGTAGGATTAAATGTCACAATATCCATCCAACCCCCAATCTAATCCAGTGTGAGAAAGCAATTCTAGCATGAATTCTTTATCCCTCTCTCAAGGATCCGAAGAATTCCAATTATGGATAGCTTCTCTGTCAAGACCACTATCCAATTGAATTAAGATCGAAAGCTTTCTAACAAAAATCAAGAGAAAAGAAAGAAGAAGAATATTAAAACTACTATTGATCCATTGAATTGCAATAGAGCTCCCTAACCCAATGAAAGGGGTTTAGTTGTTCATATCTCAATTCAATTTACAGAGGAAGAAGAGTACAGGAAAATAAAGCCTAGCTAAAAAGTAAAAGAAAAGAAAGTATATAAACAAAAGGGAAAAGTGCAAAAGAAAAATAAACAGAGTGCTGAACTCCCAGAGCCCCCTCAGGGCCTCCCAAGAGCTCCTCAATCTTCAACAATTCTTCTATTTATACCCTTCTTCTCATCTTCAATTGGATCAAGTATTTGGATGTGGGCCTTGGCCTTGATTGTGGATTGACTCCCAATGCAGTTGAAAAGAGAGAGGTGTCAATTGTGCAATTCTGATATCAACGTTTAATCCACATTTTTCGAAAAATGTTGAGTCAAATGTCCCTTTGGAAAAATGGGTTCTAGTTGCTGTCATTGGCGTTTGACTCAACATTGGAGTACCAAAGTTCTTCTATCCACGCGTATGCGTGCTTTGCTCGTTTGCTCATTTGGGTCCAAAATACGCATCCACGCGTGCGCGTAAGCTACGCGTGCGCGTGGATGCAAAAATTTTCAATTCCAGATTTTGCCTTCTCATCGCGCACATTGGCCTTAGCGTTGGACTACAAACGCTCCCTCCAACGTTGGAACTTCCACGCATGCACGTTACATACGTGTATGCGTTGATTTTTTTTTCAATTTCCAGAAAGCAAAACGTTGGGGCAAATTGCACATCAAGCCGTTACTTTGTCCTCTTGTCAACGTTGCCAATTTCATGCCCACTATAGACTATTATATATGGTTGGAAAGCTCTGAATGTCAGCTTTCTAACCCAACTAGAATCACCTCAATTGGACATCTGCAACTCAAAGTATGCTCCTTTAAAGGGGACAGGATCGCTGGCGTCGGTGTGCAACGTTGGAGGCAACGTTGGCCCACCAATGTTTACACCAACGTTGGTAAAAATGCCAAATTCAGAAGCTCAAACATATTGTCCACCCCATATTATTGTATATTGTTGGAAAGCCCTGAATGTCTACTTTCCAATGTCGTTAGAAGCGCATCATTTGGAGCTCCATAGCTCGAGTTATATTCCATTGAAGGTGCAGAGGTCAGCTGGCGTTACTACAGATTGGTACTATGTTCATCTATGTACTTTTCGGGTAGTTTTCTTCCTCAATTTTAGTGTCCACTATATAGTGCCATATATTCTTAGAAACTCTTGATTCCTACTTTCCAATGCTTTTAGAATCACTCCATTTGGAGCTCTGTAGCTCAGGTTATTCTTGTTTGAAGTATACCCCTTCAGGCTGTGAGGAGCAACGTTTCCAGCAACGTTGGAGCACCAACTTTGGCTCCAATGTTACTTCCCTTTGCTTCCTTTCATGGCATTCTTGTTTCTTCTTTGCCTTCTCTTTGCTTAGCTTCTTCTTACCTATCTTCAACTAAACAAAATGCATCAAAGTATTGCCTTAATCACAAGATAATGCATCATTCATAGCATCAAACAATTCTTTGCATAAATCTCATGAAAATACACAAAATTAATAATATTTGATTGAATCAAGACAAACATGAATTTCTCATCCAAATACTTACTTATTGCCTAAGAAATGCATGAAACTATTCTAAAACAAACTAAAAATGGCTTGTGAAACTAGCCAAGATGCCCTGGCATCACTAGGTCAATCAAATAAATACCGAGCTACAACATTATCTAACTGATATCAATTTCTAAATCCGATCAATATCTCTTTGAGATATATCAATTGAACAAACAAGCGATTCCTAAATGTTCAAATCAGCAATATCAAAATCAACTTATTCAAAAACCAAACTGTAAACATTAAACCTCACATCACACTAAAATATTAAGGTATGTAAATACTAAACTAGTATGACATTGTTGTTAACACAAATTGCGCCAATTTTCCTTACAAAGCCAACATACTAGCAAAAGTTTGAAATGTTTACAAAAGGATGAGTTTAATACATAAATAATTACACCTAGTGATTCAAATTATCACGACCATCTTCCACGATCTCCTCATCATCAACCAAGGATCCATCACGGACTATCTTCCCAGGATCCATTTGAGATAAATCCTGAGCCGGCAATAAAAACTTTACTCGCAGAACAGCCCGCTCAAAACCTTCAACAAAGGCATCCAAGATCTCAGTTTGCTTCCCTTTCTACAGCTCTTTCATCTTCATAGTAACTTCTATCATCTGTTCCTGCATACTTGAAAGCTCAATACTCTTTTTCTTAAGCATATCAACCTCTTTATCATACATATCCTTCACAGAAGTCACCTCTTTTTCCTTTTCCACAAGCCTGGCCTCAAGTTCAGCAATCACATTTTTCTTCGACTTCAACTCCTCATTCAGTTTACTTGATTCCTCAGACAACCATGATGACTTCCTATGCCTAATCTCTTGACTATGTCCAAGACTCGCAATCTGCAACCCAATCACCTACAACACGGCAAATGCCTATAACACCATAAAAATAAATAAAATACCATAAGAATAGAATAGCGACCAATATCTGCAGACACTGGTCAACAGCAACATCTCCAGCTTCTTCTGCTATAGCCTTATCCATGGGAGACTGACCAAACTCGTCGGTAATCACCATATAAGGGCAATCCTTGTTCCACAGTGATGAACCCTCACCATCCTCGAAAAAACCATGAAACCGTTTCTGATTGTCCACAAAATTAGAAAGCTCCTCCGAGGATACCTCCCTTTTCCACTTCAGAAAATCCCTCCGACCCCTCAAGATCAACAATGTTCGACTTCCTCTTTTTTATAATGACCTTCCTTTGCCCTTGCCGAGGCTGATTTACCTCACCCTCCACTCCGGCTTTATCAGCCTTAGATGAAGAACCTTATTTCTCCAGCTTCTTACTTTTAAAACAAGCCCTTAGGGTAGAAGCAGAAACCCCTGGATATTTTCCCCCTGTTCACAATAAACAAGGAAATATAATTAGTATACAAATCCCAAAAACTTTTCTATGGCAAAAAAATCCTAAAAACTTTCTCAAATAGTCAATCATAGAACTCCTATTATCTTCCCAAGGGAGCAGGTCAAATACTGACAATAAGCCCATCTTACTGACAGCTTCAACCAAAAGCTCAGTCACACATTCATTCTCTGCACTAATTCGTTCCAGACCCAGAATATGCTGGGGTTGGGAAGACCAGAACAAAGGAAACTTTTATCCTAGATTCTCATCCAGATAAAACAGAAAACAATCCTCACCACTTCTAACCTTTAAGTACATTTCCTTAAAATCCTTAAAAGAGGATTTATATATACAACTTAAACACAGAAAAACTGGGGTACTGTTGAGGTTAACCCAGGTACCTTTCCAAACCCCTTTTCACCTGGAACAAGGAAAAGAACAGTTCCAAAGACGGTGTACATTCCAGGAAATCAAGAAAATTTTCAAAGCACCTCAAGAAAGCCAACCCATTTGGGTGAAACTGAGAGGGTGCACAGTTCAACTGTTTCAGAATAGCATTTTCGAACTTAGTGAATGGCAGTTTAACATACAACTCTTCTAAGACACAGCTATGCATAAAAAAAATTCGAGATCAATCTTCCTATGGAACACACGATCTGACCTAGAACAAGGCAGTAACTCTATACGAGTTCCAGACCCTTTCCTGACAATGTTACTAATATCAATCTGACTAACACTCTTAGTATCCATAAACAAAGACACCCTCATCTTCATATCATCACTAACCCAGTTATACGAACCATCTTCCACCAAAGGTTGTTGTTTTTTTAACTTTTCATTCTCCATTTTCCTCACCAGAACAGAGAAGCAGAAAAGCAAAAACAAGCAAAATATACACCATGTACATCTTTTACTCATCTTTGTTATTTCCAACATGTTTAGATAGAGAGAAGATTGATAGAAATCAATCCACTCAACATTAAATCCAACATACAAAAACTGCTTCAGTTCCAAACTCAAACCACAACCGTCAGATCCAATAAAGGCAAAACGCCTCTAATGTCATCAGTAAGTGCAAAGGTTAATTGCACGTTGTTCAAAGCAACGTCATTAATTAAACCCCTACACTTTAATTTATTTACACTTAACCTGTAATCAATTTTCGATAACAGCATTTAAGCTTGGGGGCTCCACATCCTTTATACCAGCCGAGTGATAGCACAACTTTCAATAAGCTCAACCTGCTTTATAAAAAAGATAACAGGTCAAGCTTGGGGGCTATGCTACGGCCGTTACAATAATTATAAATTGGCTTTATGTGCTATAACTCGGCCGAGACGTTACAAAATCGGCTTTATGTGCTATAACTCGGCCGAGACGTTACAGAATCATTTCGAACGTTATAAATCGGCCCTGAATTCAAATATAATGCCATTCAATGAGAATAATGATCGAAAAATGTAACAGCTAAGTTCGGCTATAAAAGGTAAGACATTGCATCTTCCAAGAACATGAAAAAAGAAAAACTCATTATACTGACTTAAGTATCGGAGTGCCTTTTGCAGGTACACTCCCTCCCTCTTTCTCACATCGCTGACGACGCAGGATACTCTGGGGCGAAAAGCTTGGCTAGCCTGAGATCGTAGCTCAGACAAAGCCCTCATTAGGCGAACTCAAGTTCAGGTACTCACTCAAGAACAAGAAGCATATATGTTAACACACTGGATGAATATGGGCGCTCCAATATTTATATCCCAAGTTCGATTCGTGGCATCTTTATTTTGAAGATTAATTATGTTGGAGCATGGGTGGACCTATAGAGTGTTCCTGCGGAGGTCCAGCAGGGGTGTTGCTACATGGTGGACTCACGCAGACTTGCAGAGTGCTCCTTCAGAGGTTCAACAGGGGCGTTGGAGCATGGCGGACTTGTGTGGTTCACAGCAATTTAAAGTACGAACTGGTCAATTTTTAACAGGAGCACTGTTAATTCGTTCAGTTGTAGGTTCAGTCCATAGTTCCAACCAAGCTAGTTAAATCACTAGTTTATCAATTTTTTAGTCAAATTGGCTGATTAGTATGATTCTAATAACAATATTTTAATGTGCAAATATATAAAAATGGAGTGCTAGATGGTCAGTAAGTTTTGTGATTTGTAGTTATTAATTAGTCGTCATTGGTGTTTTTAATGGTGTAGAATTACTCACTTTTCTTTTACTGATTAAGTACGTGCTGGCTAAATTTTAATAAAAGTGCTGGCCCCTAGACTTTCTCTAAATAAAATAAAAGGAGAACATGTTATCATAAAAATATTTTTTTACAAAAGTTTAAGCTAATAGAAGAAGGTATGAATGGTTATATCTCGAACACGCTTCTCATACAAGAATCTTTTTTTGAGTTTGTGTGAAATTTGATTAGGTCTTCCTTATCTCCTTATATTTATCTTAAGCTGAATTTTTTTCTTTTTGGAGTTAACAAAGATCGAACTCTAAACCTATCGATCATAGAAATTTTGATACTATGTCATAATATCATTTTTTTTTTCAAAAGTTTAAGCTGATAAAAAGAGGCACATGAATGATTATATCTCCAACACGCCTCCTCAAATAAAAGTCTGTTTTTCGTTTTCTTGAACTTTTGCATGTCTTTTTTTTCAAAACTCTGATATCATGCTAATATATCGTGAACTAATTTTTTTTAAGGTTAAACTAACGAAAAGAGGAACATAAATAATTATATTTTTAACACTTGAATAAATTAAGGATATATGATTTCTGTTTTAATATATATAGTAGATAATAATAAACAATCCCGCTAGGGAACCAACAAAAAATGCAGCTAACTAGCAATTATTTTTAGAGAGAACATGAATTCAAATTATCGTCAAAATTTATTTATAAAATTCTAAATTTATTTTAAAAATTATTTAACAAATTTCTAATAAAAAAACCGAAACATAACAAAAAGAAGCATCCAAAACCTAACGAAAAAGAGATCTCTAAAATCATTTCAAAACCTAACAAAACGAGACATCCAAAAAACATTGGAAAAAGAACATCTGAAAACTAAAAAAAATATAAAACTATTAAAAAAATAATCCAAAATCCAAAACAAATAAATATCTAAAACGTAAGAAAAAGAAATATTTAAAACGTAGGGAAAAAAAATTCCAAAATCAGTAAAAAGAATCATAAAAAACGACCAAACAAAATAAAAAAAATCTGAAACGTAATAAGACATAGCAAAAAAAGAGATATCCAAAAACTTTTTAAAATTCAAAAATTATCATGAGAAACATCGAACTCTTAATGAAAAATATCCAAAATCGAAAAAGAAAATATAAAACCAAATAATAACAAACATCCAAATTTATTGAAAATTATTTTATAAATTCTAAATATTCATTTTAAAAATTTTTAAAATATATAAAAAATTCTAATAAAAAAAACATCCAAAACATAAAAAAATTCAAAACCTTACAAAAACAAGATATTCAAAATTATTTTAAAAATTTCAAAACTTAATGAAAGAAACTTTCAAAAAAATTGAAAAAGAACATCTGAAAATTAAGTAATAAACATCTAAAACTATTAAAAAACTCATCCAAAATCCAAAAACAAAAAACATCCAAAACATAGAAAAAAATTGAAAAGATATGAAAAATATATCCAAAAAGAAAAAGAAAAAATATATTCGAAACTTATAAGAAAAAAAATCCAAACAAAAGAATCAGCCGCAGAAGAAGAAGCTATAGAGCGAAAAAAGGAGGACTTTGCACGTCGCGACGGAGGAAGAAGCGGTATTAGAGGGGCTGCGCGACGCGGGAAGGGAGCCGCGATGGTCGATTGGGCTCCGCAACATGAAAGAGGGAGCCGTAATGGTCGAAGGCGCTACACATTACGATGGAGGAAGCTGCAGCGTTCGACTGGGCTGCGTGACACGAGGAAGGAGCCACGGTGGTCAGAGGTGGTGCGCGTTGCTAGTGGAGAGCCGTAGTAGCCGAAAGCACTATGAATTGCAACGGAGGTTGGCAGGAATATGAGAAAAGATATTAAAATTTTTCATGTGAATAGGAAAAGAATGATTAGAATTTTTATGGTTAATTTTTTTATTATCTATTGTCAATAAAATTAGAATAAAACTAGATTGACTCCTTTTTAAAAAAAAAATTATTAGGACTTATTTTACTCTAATTGATTACAATTGGTTGCTAATTGATACCAATACTTTTTTAATAATAAATAAATGTTTGAAAAAGAATCCTCGTACAATTTAATGTTTATTATTATGTTAATCGCTTGGTAGCATTACTATTTCCCCTTGGAAATTCCAAATAGGCGGGGGCTACCCTTATTAGGCCATAGCTCATGATTACATTTGGACACGACCATCACGAACAATTAATATATGATAGATACTTTATGTTCTTAGATCATCAGCCACTTAATGAGAATTTTCTCTAGGATATGTCAGATCCAACCATATAAAGGTTTTTATCATGTCACTTTAAGCATATTTAATTATACTTAATAAACAACCAAGTAAATTAAATTACTATATATCACGTTCTCAGTGCTCCACTAATTAAAAAGCAAGTTGTTTCTTTAAAAAGTAAATTGTTTCTTTCCAGTTACTATTTCCCAGTAGATTCTCTTTGGAAGAAAATGGGTTAGTTATTATATGTCCTCTAATTATTATATATATTGCTGTTACTCATATAAAACATTCAGAGAAAAAGGTCTAACTTTTTGAATGCCACAATTTATGAGCGATTCTATTGTTCATGTTGGATGGTTGAACTTTAATTTGAGTTGTGATTTGTTCTATTTTGCTGAATGGAGTGAGCATTTGTACAGTTGTACAGCGAATAGATTATATTGACAATCATAGTTGACTTTCAAGAAATAATCAGAGTTAGTAGAATTTTTTGGTTCTGTTTTTTTTTTTTTAAATAAATTTATAATTTATTGCATAAAAAGTGACAGATACAATATCAGTATAATTTAATATTTGATATTCCCAAACCTGAGATGACAAACTTAAAGAAAATGAAGAAAAAGCTAAAGAAATTAAAAAAGAAACTTAAAAGTTCAGTTGTCTTTGTATGCAGTGAGCTCTGTACTGATTTACTTATATTGTTGTCGAGATAAAACTTTTTCAGGTTCTCGTTGGTTATGTTCAAAGATGAAGGAGTTCCGTGCCAGCCATAGTTCCCAAAGGAGGTAAGCAATTTCGCCCTTTTTCTTCTTGAAGTTCGCTTGAAATTTGAGTTTCTCTACCATTTAATTCCACCATTGTCTTGCTTGAAGGTTTGTGGCTCTTAAAATGTCACTGACAAATTGAGACCTGTTCCAACCGCTATGGAGTTCAGGCAGAAAACCACTGCGTGCAATGCGGTTTCTAGCTCTGTCAAGCATCTTAGGCAAAGGGGATTAATGTTGGGGATTCTGTTATGCATCTTCTCCAGCATTGCTATACCCTCATAGACTAATCTCCATATGAAGTTTCGGATTTCTAGCTGACACTGTACATTCCAGATTTGTTGCCATAAGTCTTTCATCTGAAATTAAGGGTTTGAACTCTCTATTGGCGGATGATAGAACTTGTATACAATCAAGTACCCTGAATTCACTAAGAATTGCCCTGTTTTGTCATTCACCCAAAAATTGATTTCCCTCCTTGTTCAATTGAGATTTTGCTGATTTATGCTATAATTTTTGCATTAAATTTTTTCAGTAATAGCTCCGTGTCTATTTGCCAGTATTTGTTATCAACTGCCAGACCCAAAGCATCTTAAAGGGGTTTGGTCTCCAAATCATGGGTCCTCTCTTATTCTGGTGGAGTCATGGGTAATGACAATGAATCTAACGCCTTTCTCCAGGACCTTTCTACCTTCCAAGAGACTCTGCCAAGCCCAAGAAGGTCTAAATCCAGGCTTTGCTTCCAAGAACAAGGTATGCCAAAAATATTTATTTTTGTAGATTTTATATACTACTGAATGTGTTCTTGTTAGAAATCTCTATCCTTGTTTGGCTAGCATCGATAGGTTGAAAGATTTGAGATCTTTAAAACCCAAACCTCCTGAATTTTTGTCTCTACTGATTGAGTCGCAACTTATCCAGTGTATTTTTCTCTCATTCTGTTTTTGTCCCCACCAAAACTACATCATCATTTTATGAATTTCATCTAAAAGAGTATCTGTTAGCTTAAAACAGCTAAGCGAGTAAATTGATATGTGCCAATCGCTTTTATCAAAACCTCTCTTCCGCTTGTCGAAAGCATCGTTCTTTTCTAGTGCTGCACCTTCTTTCCTACTGTATCTTTAACAAATGAGAAGGTTTCTCTTTTGGTTCTGTTGATAACTAATGGAAAGCCCAAATAACGATCTTGCGCACCAATATTTGGAACCCCAATCAATGTAGCTAGTTTTGTCCGAGTTGTTTGAGGTGTATTCTTGCTAAAAAAAATGGACGACTGACGAATGAATTTTCGTTAGTAAAGAATTCATAATAAATTCTCGTTTCTACTATAGTTTCTAAACCAACAAAGAATCCTTCCGTGCAAAAATTTGTTTGTCACTAAAGCAAACCCAATAAAAATAAACCGAAGTATTTAAACCTCGGGTCGTCTCTCAAGGAATTGCAGAGGGGTATGATTTATTATTGATTATGGAAAAATATATTTTTGGATTTTTGGAATAAGGAACAAGAAAAGTAAATTGCAAGAAAGTAAATTGATAATTAAGAAAACTCTTGGCAAGGTATGAGAATCAGACGTCCTATCCTAGTTATCCTTATCAATTGTGATGAGAATTGTTCATTGCTCCCACTTGGTTAACCTCTAACTATGAAGGTAAGTCAAATGGATAAATCAATATGAATCCTCAAGTCCTAGTCAACTCCCAAGGAAAGACTAGAGTTAGTGGAATTAAAGTCAATTAGCAACTTTCAATTATCAATCAACAAAGGAGTTTGATAACTCAAGAGTTTCTAATTACTCAACCAAAGCTAAGAGGAGAAAAGTCTAACTTAAAACCCTCCCAAGCATTTTATCAAACACTTGGAAGGCATAATATAAAAACATAGAAAACTAGCAAGGAATATTAAATCTAAACAACCAATTGTAAGCATCAATGACACAAATAGAAGAAAGCAATCATAATTATAAAATACCTCAAATTGCATTAAATAAAGAAATCAAATCTAACATGGAGTTCATAAACCAAATTGGGAAACTAAATAAACTAGAATGCTAGAATAAATAAAAGTAGAAGAGAAACTAAATTATAGGAACATTGAACCTGGGATTGAAAAGAAATAAACCTAAAACTAAGAGAAATCCTAAAACCTAGAGAGAGGAGAGAACCTCTCTCTCTAGAAAACTACATCTAAAACCTAAAATTGTGTGAATGTATGTTGTATCCGTTTTTCCCTGTGTTTCCCCCATTCTGCAGCTCTTATTCTGTGTTTTTCGGGC
Organism: Arachis ipaensis; assembly: GCF_000816755.2. Classification (NCBI taxonomy): domain Eukaryota; kingdom Viridiplantae; phylum Streptophyta; class Magnoliopsida; order Fabales; family Fabaceae; genus Arachis; species Arachis ipaensis. The sequence goes on from NC_029785.2 coordinate 31,472,262, forward strand.
TTGGAACTGGGCCAAAAGGAGCCCAGAAATCGCCCCCAGCGTTTTCTGCGATTTCTGCAGGTAGCGCATGTCACGCGTACGCGTCAGTCACGCATGCGCGTCATTTGGTGAAATTCCTGGTCACGCATACGCGTCGCTTGTCTTCTGCGCTAGGCACGCGTACGCGTCGCCCATGCGTGCGCGTCGCTGCCAGTTTCTCAAATACTTCATTTTTCGTATTTCTTCCACTTTTGCATATTTCCTTTCCATCCTCTATGCCATTCCTGCCCTATAAAGCCTGAAAGCACTCAACACACAGATCACGGCATCAAATGGTAATAAAGAATAATTAAAATTGACAGTTTAAAGGCCTAGGAAACATGTTTTCAATTATATCACAGAATTAGGAAGGAATTGTAAAACCATGCAATTTATATAAATAAGTGAGCAAAGAATTGATAAAAACCACTCAAATTAGCACAAGATAAACCATAAAATAATGGTTTATCAACGACTTGTATAAATTAATGAGCTGGCTGCTCAGCTCGTTATACTACTGTAGGATACTTAAGATCTTGTCACATAATTGCCTATTAGCTCTTCGAAATAATATAGAATTTTTTGCTAATAATAGGTGGTTAATGGAGGGGCATCTACTATTCAACCAAAGTCCCTGCAATGGGTTATTCTGTTATCCGTTGTGGAGCAGAAAGGATAGTTTTTCTGCACAAATAAAAAAAAAGATAGGAATAAAGGGAATCCCCTTGACGGAGCCCTCTGCTTGGCCTAAAGAAGATAGTAGGAATTCCTTCCACAACAACAAAATAAGAGATTGTAGACACACACTCTTTAATCCACCCAATCCGCTTATCATAGAAACCTAATTTCTCCATCATAAACCAAAGAAAACTCCATTCAACCCTATCATAGGCCTTATTCATGTCAATTTTAAGTGCCATATAAGGATTACCATACTCCTTATTCTTCAAAAAATGCATACATTCATGAGCCACTAAGATATTGTCACTAATGAGTCTCCTTCGGATAAAAGCACTTTAGGTGTCACTAATAATTTTATTCATAAGAGGTTGCAGTCTATAAACAAGTACCTTACAGATGATTTTGTAGAACACAGTGCTAAGACTAACCGTCCAAATTTGACTCATTACAGTTGCATTTTGTATGCTTGGAATGAGAAAATTTTGAGTGTGATTGAACCCCCTAAGCATGAGCCCTCCTCTAAAAAAGCTTCTAACAGCTTTACATACATCCTGCTTGATGGTACTCCAATAAAATTGGAAAAATTTGGATGTGAACCCATTGTCACATGGGGCTGCCTCTGGGTTAATAGAATAGACTACCCATTTGATTTCTTCTTTGGTAGTTGGCCTTGTTAGTCCTCTATTAATTTTTGCAGAAATCTTTCTTCTAAGATCTGTTAGGCTCTGTGAGGGATCTTTCGGGTTTCTTGAAGTAAACAAACCTTCAAAGTATCTTTGGGCTCGGTCTCCGATCTCTTCCGAAGTAGTGCACCGATTTCCTGCCTCATCTTCGAGTTTCTAGATTTTATTTCTTCTATTCTAGGACTGGGTTTTTGAATGGAAAAACTTGTTGTTCTGGTCTCCCCATTTTAGCCAGTGTACTCTTGATTTTTCATTCTGTTGCAGATTTTACACCACAATACTATCGACAAGTGCACTGGATCGTACCAAATAATAAACTCACGGTGAGTGAGTGTCGATCCCATGAGGATTAACTGATTAAGCAAGCAATAGTTAATTAATTAATCTAGTTAGATAATCAAAATTAGGTTTTTGAAAAGCTTGAACATAAACAACAATGTAACAAAAGCAAACAGTGAGTATTAAAAGGTAATATAATTAAAAGAGTTAAGGATTTAGAGATGTTGAGACGTCTAGATCAATAATTTTTACTTTCCACCTTGATTATGCAAAGATACATCCATGACAAATCATTAGTAATTAAATTTTAATCTCTTTGGTAATTTAATTTCTCTTTAACCTAATTAATTGCTAATTCCTTAGTCAATTGCTTAAGAAAAGAGTTAAGCACGTTCACTGATTTATAGGCGACACAGTTCATAAGAATCTCCACTTGTTGATTCGATATCACTTATCAAGTCTAGTTTCAAAACATAAGAATCATGAGAATTGGTTTTCAAACTTAATTCAGTTAATCAAATTTTTCAAAAAGTTAAAAAAATTCAAGTTAGAGAAGAATTTTTTTCCAACACATTCAACCCCTTTTTGATGAAGAACGAAAACTCTTTATTAAGAAGATATCAATGCATAAATCAAAAGTAGAAAGAGCTAGTGTATTAATCCACGGAATTAACAAAGCTCCTAACCTTAACCAAGGAGAATTAGTTGCTCAAGTTCTTCAGAGAAATCCTAGAGTTATGAAAAGTAAAAAGTGCCGAGGGAGAGAACAGAAGCCAAAATTTTTGACTCCCTAATAAACCCCATATTTAGGGTTTATCTTGTGTTGAATTTAGAGGGTGTTGTCAACCTTTCTCCCATTTATCCAATAAAATAGCATGGTTTTGTAAATTCTCCTTTAATTGTGCTTAAGAGTGAAAACATACTTTTTAGGTCCTTAATTGTTTAATCTTGATTTACCTTTGATTCCATTAGATGTCTTGATATGTTTGTTAAGTGATTTCAGATTTAGGAGGCAAATATTGGATCAAGGGAATGAAGGAAAAGCATGTAAAAATGGAGAACTCATGAAGAAATGAAGGAATCGCAAAAGCTGTCAACCCAACCTCTTCGCACTTAAACGACCATAACTTGAGCTACAGAGGTCCAAATAATGTGGTTCTAGCTGTATTGGAAAGCTAACATCCGGGGCTTCGAAATGATATAAGATTTTCCATAGTTGCATTCGCGCATAGGGGCGCGCACGCGCACGGTGCACGGATGCGCCGATGGTGGCACATGCTTCACTTAATGCAACCCGTGACCAGCGATTTTAGAAGCCTTGTGGGCCCAATCCAACTCATTTCTGATGCTATTTAAGCCAAGGATTGAAGGAAAATCAATATACTTTTAGATACTTTTAACACATTAGTTGATTTTAGGTTAGTTTTAGAGAGAAAGTTAGTTTTTAGAGAGAGAAGCTCTCACTTCTCTCTAGGATTAGGAATTAGGATTAGGATTAGTTCTTAGATCTAGGTTTTCATTCATGCTTCCCTCTACTTTTGCTTCTTAATTCTTTGTTGTTGCAATCATCTTCTTCTATTCTTTTGTTGTAATTTCTTTTATGTTGCTTTTATACTTTGTTGTAGATCTACTTTTGTTCCTTCTCTTCTCTTTCAATTCAATTAGAGGTAATTCATAATAATTGTGTTCCTTTTGATTGTTGTTATTAATTTCTTACAATAATTGTTGTTAGATTTTATTGTTGTTATCCATTTACTATGCTTTTCTTTAGTGCCTTCCAAGTGTTTGATGAAATGCTTGGTTAGATTTTAGTGTAGGTTTTGTTCCTCTTGGCTATGATAGAGTAATTAGTGACGCTTGAGTTATCTAATTCCTTTGTCGATTGATAATTAGAAGTTGCTAATTGATTTGGATACCACTAAAGCTAGTCTTTCCCTTGGGAGTTGGCTAGGACTTGTGGAATCAAATTGATTCATCCACTTGACTTTCCTCCATGGTTAAGAGGTTAACTAAGTGGTAGCAATGGACAATTCTCATCACAATTGAGGAGGATAATGAGGATAGGACTTCCAATTCCCATAACCTTGCCAAGAGCTTTTCATAGTTGTTAGTTTATTTTCATTGCATTTTACATTACTTGTCTCCTAATTTAAAAACCCCCAAAGATACTTCATAACCAATAACAAGGACACTTTATTACAATTCCTAGGGAGAACGATCCGAGGTTAAATACTTCGGTTTATAGATTTTAGGGGTTTGTACTAGTGACAGACAAATTTTTGTATGAAAGGACTATTGTTGATTTAGAAACTATACTTACAACGAGGATTCATTTGTGAATTCTAGACTACACAAAAGTCTAATAATCAAAATGGCGCCGTTGTCGAGGAGATCTCCCTCCCCAAGTCACCATCCAATACAACATTCAAGTGGGTAAAATTTTTATCCCTAAGCTTTGCTTTCTCGCTTGAATATGGTTTGATTGAAAATGATGGTCAACTTAGAGCTCTTTGTGGAGTTAAGAGTAGGAAAAAGTTGTGTAGTGGTTGGAAGTTTGGAATTAGGCTCATCAAGTCAAAACCTCAAAGTATAGGGACTATGATTGGATGAATGCTACTTTACATGGGTATAGGAAGAGGACTTGGTATGCTCAAGAGAATTCTACTTGTTCTACTTGTCAACCGCCCGAACGGAGAATTCATGGAAATCAACTTGAAGACGGGTGCGAAAATAAGATATGGGATCCCGGATCGAAGCATGAAGACCAACTAAGGGAGCTCATATCTTGGGTGGAACTCCACCCAAACTTGGTGAAGACGGTTGGAATTTCTATCAACCATTTGAGGCACAATGATCCTTGGAGATTCAAGGATGAGTACGAGTATAAGCCACCATGACAAGAGCTTCCCAAATGTCCAACTTAAGGACTTAAACTAAAAGTGCTAGGTGGGAGACACCCCACCATGGTAAACTCTTTCCATTCTCTTGTATATATACTTAATAAGTGATTTGAGTTACCACTATAGGTAGTTTTATTCTTTTCCATACTCTTCTACATTTTGTTTTGATTGATAGGTTGTTTTAGTGTGTTTTCATTAGTTTAGATTGTTGTTAAAGTAGGTTACTTGAAGTGCAAGTTGTGTTTATTTTGTTTTTGAAAATTCTTCAAGAACTTAAAGATTTTTGTTAAATTTGAATTTTGGTTGCTTTAGGATGTTTATAGGTTAGGAGAGTGTTAAATTCTGTGTTTATGCTTCTAAAAAAAAAAACAAGCAATCCGCGCTTAAGCACGCATGACGCGTACGCGCGGATTGCACTGCATGGCTCCTGGTACATTTTCCAGAGAGTTGTGCTAATTCTATGCAAACATTAAGCTCCTGGCACAACCTAATGTGCGCGTATGCGCACTGTACGCATGCGCGCCGATGGCATAATCCGCAACGCGCGCGCCCGCGCACATGCCGCATACGCGCCCATGATCCCAACTGCGCAAGGCGCGCGTAAGCACGCATGGCGCTTATGCGCGGATTTGCACCCTGTTTTTCTCCTTTCTCCTTTCTTCTTCTTTCTCCTTTTCTTTTTCTTTCTTTCTACCTTTCTTCTTCCTCTCTTGAAAAAAAAAATTTTTAAATAAAATAAAATTAAAAAAATAATTAAAAAAATAATAAATAAATAAATAAATTTTAATAACTAAATAAATAAATAAATAAAATACTAAAAAGAAAAAAAATTTTCTTTTCTTCTATTTTCTTTTATTGCAATTGCTTACTTTCATTCATTGCATTTTAATTTTGTTTTTATAGCTTATTGTAATTTTCTTTTTTTTAAGTTTCTTATTTTAATAATGGTGTTGAATTTTTCTAGTCAATTGTTGAGAATTTCTTGCATTATTTTGGTGCTTCTTGACTTGTTTGATATTGTTGGGTGATGAAACTTCTAAATCAATGCTTCATCTTGTATGACTCTTGTGTCTTTGTGCATTGATTTGACCTCATTTTGTCTTTCATAACCCACTTTTTCTTATGTGAACTTGATGCTCAATATGCTCTTCATGCTTTGATTTTACTCTTGCATCAAGTATTAATTGATATGCCCTTTGCGTAGCTAACATGTAGTGAGAACCTTACCCTTATGTGGCACTAGCCCCGCCTATGTTCTATTTACTTTGATATCTTTGTCATAGGCTTAATTTTCTTTCTTTTTCTCTCCCTTTAGGTTGGTCACCAAGAAAGGAGGAGAAGGAAAAGCTTTGAAATGGGGCACCAAACAAGTCATCCGCAAAACCTTTTGAAGGAGCTCATCAATTGTAACAACCCATCCACCTTGCTCTTCTTTGCATGCACCGAGGATGGTGCAATCTTCAAGTGTGGGGAGGTCATCCGACCGATCTCCGTGGGTAACAATTTCTTTTTCAACACCAAAGTTAGCTAGATGTTGCATTGCATGATAGGTTACATGTTAGTTAGAACTTTTATATATTTCATCACTTCTTTTTATGCTAGGACTACTTGGTTATGGTGATGATTTCTTTTCCAAGAAATGGTTTTAGGGCATGGTATGCGAAATTGTTACTCAGGTTGTGAATTATTACATATCTTCACAACTTCGCATAACTAACCAGCAAGTGCACTGGGTCGTCCAAGTAATACCTTACGTGAGTAAGGGTCAAATCCCACGGAGATTGTTGGTATGAAGTTCCTTTTTATTTGCCCTTGCCTTTTGGTTTTAAGGGTTATTGGCTTTTTGCTCTTGCCTCTTGGTTTTAAGAGCTTTTGGCTCTTTCTGCTTGCTTTTTCTTTTTCTTTCTATATATATTTTTTTTCGCCTATTTTTTTTTCTGCAAGCTTTGTTCTTTGCTGCTTTTTCTTGCTTCAAGAATCATTTTTATGATTTTTCAGATTATCAAATAACATGTTTCCTAGTCATCATTCTTTCAAGAGCCAACATATTTAACATTCTTAAACAACAACTTCAAAAGACATATGCTCTGTTCAAGGGGAGGTGTTGATTTGCTCCCAATAGTTTTGTGGAGGAAGATGCATTTGAGGCATCTCCGGGATCTCATGGTGATGAGATTCATGCGCCTCTTGAGCTCCATGAATGGGCTCTCTTGCTTGCTCCATCTTTTTCTTAGTGATGGGCTTGTCCTCTTTAGTGAGGATATCTCCCTCTATGTCGATCCCAGCCGAATTGCATAGGTGGCAAATGAGGTGAGGAAAGGCTAACCTTGCCATAGTGGAGGACTTGTCAGCCACCTTGTAGAGTTCTTGAGGTATAATCTCATGAACTTCCACCTCTTCTCCAATCATGATGCTATGGATCATGATGGCCCGGTCTATAGTAACTTCAGACTGGTTGCTAGTGGGAATGATTGAGCATTGAATGAACTCCAACCATCCTCTAGCTGCAGGCTTCAGGTCCAGTCTTCTTAGTTGAACCGGTTTGCCTTTTGAGTCAATCTTCCATTGAGCTCCTTCTACACATATGTCCATGAGGACTTGGTCCAACCTTTGATCAAAGTTGACTCTCCTTGTGTAGGGGCGTGCGTTCTCTTCCATGTTTGGCAAGTTGAACGCCAACCTCACATTTTCCGAACTAAATTCTAAGTATTTCCCCCGAACCATGGTGAGATAATTCTTTGGGTTCGGGTTCTTACTTTGATCATGGTTCCTAGTGATCCATGCATTAGCATAGAACTCTTGAACCATTAGGATGCTGACTTGTTGGATGGGGTTTGTTAGAACTTCCCAACCTCTTCTTTGAATTTCATGTCGGATCTTCGGATACTCATTTCTTTTGAGTTTGAAAGGGACCTCAGGGATCACCTTCGTCTTGGCCGAAGTGAGTGGAGGTAGGTGGGGATCCTGTGGGGTCCACAGATCCTGTGGTGATCCTGTGGGGTCCACAGATCCTGAGGTGTTCAAGGATTTACAACCTTGCACCAAATTAGGCATGTAAAATGCCCTTGCACACAACTCTGGGTGTTCAGCGCTAGGTTGGTGCTTGTTCTGGGCGTTGAACGCCCATTTGTAGCCTATTTTTGGCGTTGAACGCCAGAACCATGCTTGTTCTGAGCGTTCAGCGCCAGCTCTCCTCCAGGGTGCATTTCTGGCGTTCAAACGCCCAGATGCTGCCCATTTTTGGCGTTCAGTGCCAGAACCATGCTCTGTTCTGGTGTTGAACGCCCAAAACATGCTTCTTATTGGCGTTTAAACACCAGTAAGGTCTTCCTCCAGGGTGTAATTTTTCTTCTGCTGTTTTTGATTCTGTTTTCAATTTCTATATTTATTTTGTGACTCCACATGATCATGAACCTA
>NC_029785.2:31480282-31547759 GCF_000816755.2 Arachis ipaensis
AGTAGCTTGCACCCCATAGATTCCCAGTTTCTTTATTACAGAGAGGGGCATGAGGTTTATCCCTGAACTAAGGTCACACAGAGCCTTAAAGATCATGGTGCCTATGGTACAAGGTATTATGAACTTTCCAGGATCCTGTCTCTTCTGAGGCAATGTTAGTTGATCCAGATCACTTAGTTCATTGGTGAACAAGGGAGGTTCATCTTCCCAAGTATCAATGCCAAATAATTTGGCATTTAGCTTCATGATTTCCCCAAGGAACTTGGCAGCTTGCTCTTCAGTAACATCCTCATTCTCTTCAGAAGAGGAATACTCATCAGAGCTCATGAATGGCATAAGGAGGTTCAATGGAATCTCTATGGTCTCTAGATGAGCCTCAGAGTCCTTTGGTTCCTTAGAGGGAAGCTCCTTATTGATCACTGGACGTCCTAGGAGGTCTTCCTCCTTGAGATTCACGTCCTCTCCTTCCCTTACAGGTTCGGCCATGGTGCTTACGTCAATGGCCTTGCACTCTCCTTTTGGATTCTCTTCTGTATTGCTTGGGAGAGTACTAGGAGGGATTTCAGTGATCCTTTTACTCAGCTGGCCCACTTGTGCTTCCAAATTTCTAATGGAAGACCTTGTTTCATTCATGAAACTTACAGTGGCCTTGGATAGATCAGAGACTAAGTTTGCTAAATTAGAGGTATTTTGTTCAGAGTTCTCTGTCTGTTGCTGAGTGGATGATGGAAAAGGTTTATTATTGTTAAACCTGTTTCTTCCACCATTATTAACGCCCTGTTGAGGCCTTTGATCCTTCCATGAGAGATTTGGATGATTTCTCCATGATGGATTATAGGTGTTTCCATATGGTTCACCCATGTAACTTGCTGAGGTTTCAGCTCAAAGTTGTTTGCTCCAATGGCAGGAATGGAGATGCTTCTTCCATGTAAATTGGAATTAGGTGCAGTAAAGTCACCGAGCATCCTCCTTGCATTATTGTTGTTGGGTTCGGCTGCCATCTCCTTTACTTGTTCGAAATTTTCAATAAGGTTGTCTCTGGATTGTTGTAATTTAGCTTCTCTTAGTTTTCTCTTCAGATTCCTTTCAGGTTCTGGATCAGCTTCAACAAGAATGCCTTTTTCTTTGTCCCTGCTCATAAGAAAGAGAGGAGAAAAAGAAAAGAAGAGAAATCCTCTATGTCACAGTAAAGAGGTTCCTTATTGTTAGTAGATGAATAAATAAATAGAATAAGATGAGAGAGGGAGAGGATTTTCGAAAATAATTTTTGAAAAAGAGTTAGTAATTTTCGAAAATAGTTTTTTTGAAAAAGGTTAGTAATTTTTCGAAATTTAAAATCAAAATTTAAAATAATTAGTTAATTAAAAAGAAATTTTTGAAAGAGAGGGAAGATATTTTCGAGAATTAGAGAGAGAGAGAATTAGTTAGGTGGTTTTGAAAAAGATAAAAAAAACAAACAAAAAGTTAGTTAGTTAGTTGAAACAAATTTTGAAAAGATAAGAAGTTAGGAAGTTAGAAAAGATATTTTGAAATCATATTTTTGAAAAAGATAAGATAAGAAGATATTTTTGAAAAGATATGATTGTAATTAGTTTTTGAAAAAGATTTGATTTTTAAAATCACAATCAATGACTTGATTCACAAGAAATCACAAGATATGATTCTAAAACTTAAAGTTTGAATCTTTCTTAACAAGCAAGTAACAAACTTGAAATTTTGAATCAAAACATTAATTGTTATTGTTATTTTCGAAAATATGATGTAAAATTAAGAAAAAGATTTTTTGAAAAATATTTTTGAAGTTTTCGAAAATAACTAAGAAAAATTAAAAAGATTTGATTTTTGAAAAAGATTTTTGAAAAAGATAAGATTTTCAAATTGAAAATTTGATTTGACTCATAAAAACAACTAGATTTTAAAAATTTTTGAAAAAGTCAAATCTAATTTTCGAAATTTTACGAGAGAAAAAGGGAAAGATATTTTTTTATTTTTGAATTTTTATGATGAGAGAGAAAAACAAGAAAAATGATGCAATGCATGAAAGTTATGGATCAAAACAATGAATGCATGCAAGAATTCTATGAATGTCAAGATGAACACCAAGAACACTATGAAGATCATGATGAACATCAAGAACACATTTTTGAAAAATTTTTAATGCAAAGAAAACATGCAAGACACCAAACTTAGAATTCTTTAATGCTTAGACACTAAGAATCCAAGAATGCATATGAAAAACAAGAAAAGACACAAACCATGCAAATGCAAAGATCAAACAAGAAGACTTACCAAGAACAACTTGAAGATCATGAAGAACACTATGAATGCATGAAAATTTTCGAAAAAAATGCAAGATGAGTATGCAATTGACACGAAACTTATAACATGACACATGACTCAAACAAGAAATACAAATTTTTTTTTTTATTTTTATGATTTTATGATTTTTTTGTATTTTCTTTTAATTTTTTCGAAAATCATTTTGAAAAAGAAAAATAAGGATTCCAAAATTTTTAATATGAATTCCATGAATCTTATGCTCTTTAGTCTAAAGCTCCAATCAAAGGGTTAGGCATGGCTTAATAGCCAGCCAAGCTTTAGTATGTAACTTAGACATGACATGGCTAACATGCCCTACAGTCATGGCTTTACAGCCAGCCAGGCTTCAACATGCTTTATGAAACACTAGAATTCATTCTTAAAAATTCTGAAGAAAAATATATTTTTGAAAACATTTTTTTGTTTTTTTTTTCTTTGAAAACAAAGGAGAAATTTTTGAAAGAGATTTTTGAAAAATTTTTTGAAAACTTTTTGAAAAGAAAACGAAAAGAAAGTTACCCAATCTGAGCAACAAGATGAACCGTCAGTTGTCCAAACTCGAACAATCCCCGGCGACGGCGCCAAAAACTTGGTATGCGAAATTGTTACTCAGGTTGTAAATTATTACATATCTTCACAACTTCGCATAACTAACCAGCAAGTGCACTGGGTCGTCCAAGTAATACCATACGTGAGTAAGGGTCGAATCCCACGGAGATTGTTGGTATGAAGCAAGCTATGGTCACCTTGTAAATCTCAGTCAGGCGGATATAAAATAGTTATGTAGTTTTCGAAATTTAGTATTAAAAGAAGGATAGAAATACTTATGTAATTCATTGGTGAGAATTTCAGATAAGCGTATAGAGATGCTTTCGTTCCTCTGAACCTCTGCTTTTCTTGCTGTCTTCATCCAATCAGTCTTACTCCTTTCCATGGCTGGCTTTATGCAAGGGCATCACCGTTGTCAGTGGCTACATCCCCTCCTCTTGTGAAAATGGTCCAAGATGCCCTGTCACGGCACGGCTAATCATCTGAGGTTCCCGATCATGCTGGAATAGGATTTACCCTCCTTTTGCGTCTGTCACTACGCCCAGCACTCGCGAGTTTGAAGCTCGTCACAATCATTCAGTCATCGAATCCTACTCGGAATACCACAGACAAGGTTTAGACTTTCCGGATTCTCTTGAATGCCGCCATCATTCTAGCTTACACCACGAAGATTCCGATTAAGAGATCTAAGAGATACTCATTCAATCTAAGGTAGAACGGAAGTGGTTGTCAGGCACGCGTTCATAGGGAATGATGATGATTGTCACGTTCATCACATTCAGGTTGAAGTGCGAATGAATATCTTAGAAGCGAAATAAGATGAATTGAATAGAAAACAGTAGTACTTTGCATTAATCTTTGAGGAACAGCAGAGCTCCACACCTTAATCTATGGAGTGTAGAAACTCTACCGTTAAAAATACATAAGTGAAAGGTCCAGGCATGGCCGAATGGCCAGCCCCCCTAAAACGTGATCACAGGATCAAAAATACAATCCAGGATGTCTAATACAATAGTAAAAAGTTCTATTTATACTAAACTAGTTACTAGGGTTTACAGAAGTAAGTAATTGATGTATAAATCCACTTCCGGGGCCCACTTGGTGTGTGCTTGGGCTGAGCTTGAATGTTACACGTGCAGAGGCTCTTTCTGGAGTTGAACGCCAGGTTGTAACGTATTTCTGGCGTTCAACTCTGGTTTGTGACTTGTTTCTGGCGTTTAACTCCAGACAGCAGCATAGAACTGGCGTTCAACGCCCTTTTACGTCATCTAAACTCGGCCAAAGTATGGACTATTATACATTGCTGGAAAGCCCTGGATGTCTACTTTCCAACGAAATTGGAAGAGCGCCATTTTGTTGGAACATGGTTTTTGAGCTAAGAACACAAGCTTGTGAGATTTGAGCCTAATTGTGTGGTTACATCTTATAACCACTTATTTTCCTTCTTGTGTGCATTATTCTCTTTCTATGATTATAATCTTTTATTTGTTTGATTCTCTATGTCCATTATTTTGTGTATTCATGAATTTATATTATTGATGCCATTATTTCATTAACTCACTTATCCAAATAGCCTACCTTTTATCTTCCATTGTTAGCCAATTTGAGCCTATGCTTAACCAACTTGTTCTTAATTTAGCACATTACAAGCCTTAAAGCGGAAAACAATAAATATCCTTATTTGGATCTTTGATTAGCTTAGGCTAGAGTATGTGTATTATTCAAGTGTGGGAATCTTGGGACATTGGGGGAATAAAAGGGTAGTTTTGTATTTTTATTGAAATTATTGGGAATTGGGTACATGCTCATGTATTAATAAAATGTATAGGCCTTATGTATTGATGTTCTTGTATATAGTTTGAAAGAAAAAAAATGAATGAGAAAAATAAAAGAAAAAGAAAAAGAAAAAAATGAAAAAGAAAAGAAAAGGAAAAAAAATAGAATAAGTAAGAAAAAAAAGGAAGAAAAACAATAAAAAGGGTACAAAATGCCCCAAAGTAAAGTTCAATAAGAATCAATGCATAAGTGTTGTGAAATGAAAGAAAGTGCATGAGTATGTAGAAAAGTGAAGAATGGGTAGTTAGCTCTGTTTAGAATTGTATAGGTTGCTATATAGGTTAGGTGGGAAGTTTAAGGTAATCAAAGATTCAAATTTCAACTCCACTTGACCAAATATGCATCCTTACCTTGACCCTAACCCCATTACATCCTATGAGAAGACCTCATGATGAATGTATGCATGCATGAAATATATGTTGATTGTTGGAAGAAAAACAAATCTTAGAAAGCATGATTAGGGGAGAATTGAGAGAATCGACCCTATACACTTGAGCAACTAGAGTGCAAACACTTCTGGTGAGGGTTCGGTGCTCAATTCCTTGATTCCCGGCTTTCATGGGCATTCTTCTTGCAAGTCTACTTGAACTTCGTTTTTATACTTGAATTGGTAGGATTCATGAGTCGTCATAGGACCTTAGCCCTACTTGTGCATGTATGTCTTGGAGATTGATTTATTTTTAACCAAGTTGGTAGAATCATTTTGCATTTAGTTACATTCATATAGATAGATGCATTTAGGTTATTTACATTGAATAAATGTTGATATCCTTTGCTTTCTCTTGGTTTAAGCATGAGGACATGCTTGGTTTAAGTGTGGGGAGGTTGATAAACCCCATATTTAGGGTTTATCTTGTGTTGAATTTAGAGGGTTTTGTCAACCTTTCTCCCATTTATCCAATGAAATAGCATGGTTTTGTAAATTCTCCTTTAATTGTGCTTAAGAATGAAAACATGCTTTTTAGGTCCTTAATTATTTAATCTTGATTTACCTTTGATTCTATTATATGCCTTGATATGTTTGTTAAGTGATTTCAGATTTAGGAGGCAAATATTGGATCAAGGGAATGAAGGAAAAGCATGTAAAAATGGAGAACTCATGAAGAAATGAAGGAATCGCAAAAGCTGTCAAGCCGACCTCTTCGCACTTAAACGACCATAACTTGAGCTACAGAGGTCCAAATGATGCGGTTCTAGTTGCGTTGGAAAGCTAACATCCGGGGCTTCGAAATGATATAAGATTTGTCATAGTTGCATTCGCGCATAGGGGCACGCACGCAAACGGTGCGCGGACGCACCGATGGTGGCACATGCTTCACTTAATGCAACCCGTGGCCAGCGATTTTAGAAGCCTTGTGGGCCCAATCCAACTCATTTCTGATGCTATTTAAGCCAAGGATTGAAGGGGAATCAATATACTTTTGGATACTTTTAACACATTATTTGAGTTTAGGTTAGTTTTGGAGGGAAAGTTAGTTTTTAGAGAGAGAAGCTCTCACTTCTCTCTAGGATTAGGAATTAGGATTAGGATTAGTTCTTAGATCTAGGTTTTCATTCATGCTTCCCTCTACTTTTGCTTCTTAATTCTTTGTTGTTGCAATCATCTTCTTCTATTCTTTTGTTGTAATTTCTTTTATGTTGCTTTTATACTTTGTTGTAGATCTACTTTTGTTCCTTCTCTTCTCTTTCAATTCAATTAGAGGTAATTCAAGAGGTTAACTAAGTGGTAGCAATGGACAATTCTCATCACAATTGAGGAGGATAATGAGGATAGGACTTCCAATTCTCATAACCTTGCCAAGAGCTTTTCATAGTTGTTAGTTTATTTTCATTGCATTTTACATTACTTGTCTCCTAATTCAAAAACCCCCAAAGATACTTCATAACCAATAACAAGGACACTTTATTGCAATTCCTAGGGAGAACGACCCGAGGTTAAATACTTCGGTTTATAGATTTTAGGGGTTTGTACTAGTGACAGACAAATTTTTGTATGAAAGGACTATTGTTGGTTTAGAAACTATACTTACAACGAGGATTCATTTGTGAATTCTAGACCACACAAAAGTCTAATCATCACTCCCCTCTTAAATACTAATCCTAAACAAATTTCAAATTCAAACTTAAAACAGAATCAAAATTCAAATGAAATCCAATCTAACTAATTAATGTTTTTCTCTAGCCAAGCTTTCAATCTTTTCTTCTTGAAAAATTCTCAATCAATGCTGTGATTAGTGGGTTTTTGGTTGAGCTTTGAGAAAATCAGATAATTGTTGAAGAGGATTAGAGGACTTAGTGGGTAAATTGAGTCCCTAGAGAGTGATTAGAGTTTCACGTGAAGGATTCATGTCACACGTGGAGCTCAAACTCAATTTGTTTCACTTACTGGATGGATTACATTGGACGTGGAAAGTCTCACATGGTATGTGGCTTTGTTTTCCCTCAATTTTGGCCTTTGTTTGCTCTATAACATTGTATGTAGAAAAACTCACGTCCCACGTAAACTAGGTGTTGTGCATACGCATGCTATGTAACACCCTAACTTTTAGCACCTCATGATCGTACTAAAAGTTCGGGCGTCGCCTACCTCTACTCCTTAAATTTCATACTATATTTATTTAATATTGAGCCTTTGCGAATATGAACCGAAACCTTTAATTAAGAAAACGAAGATTCTTTATTTTAAATCATATTCTAACAACTCAACTCGTGAATATAATCTTCTATACTCCTGTAGCTCCTCACTAAGTCGCACCTGTAGCTGAAAGGGGTCGAAATAGGGGGTAAGAACTGGGGAGTTCTTAATAGGGTCGGGGTGTATACTTATATTCATTTTATTTTATTCCTTAGTCAACAGTAACACACCACAAAACACAGACAAACTTCAACAAAGCATGACAAGTAATTCACACAGGAGTCAATTAACCAAGAAACACACAGACACGTTCACAGAATTTCACAACATAGATATATGCACAAACAACTATGATGCATGTCTAGTCCTATATAGGCTGTGAGCTCATGTATCGATTTGTTGCCCAATTCCCGACACTAGTCCTGAGATAAGCGTTTCTTGATTCTTTTCTTTCTCTCTTCTTTTCTCTCCTATCTTAAAAACTTAGCATTGTAAAGCTTTTATTCTTAAACTCTTGTTATCTATGTTTTAAATCTCAAACTTTTAAATATTTTATTTTTAACTCAACATTTTTACAAAATTATATTTGAAATCCCACTTATCTCAGTATTTATAAAAGTAACCCTAAACTTTTATAAGTTTTCATTTTTACCCCCATATTTTATTTATTACGCAAAATACCCACAAACTTATATAATTACAAATCGAACCTCGATTTTCATATACAAATATAATGTTACCCTTTAGAAATAAAATTTAATTACTAATATTTCTCTTATACCATAGCCGAAACCCTTAACCTTTTTCTTTCAAAATATTACTTGTATTTTAATCTGTTTTTGAGTTTTTCGATTACCGATTCGCCGTAAGTTTTAATTTAATCTCTTGGCCATCAAACCTCACCAAAACAGTTACAATATATTGCAAAAATTCATCACAAAATGATATCCCAACCCAAAATTTCCCAAAACAGTTCGGTCCCTGCTGGTTTCATCACAGCCAATCCATGAACTTCTCAAATACATGAATATATTGCAAAAATTCAACATAAACTCAATCAAACTCAATCAATAATCAATCATAATATCAAATCACTTATTCAACACACATTTTCTCATTGAAAATTTATCGAAATCCTACCTTCGTACGAAATCAAAATACTCGAAGCTCTGGAGAAGCTTTCTGATCGAGCTGCCAAAGAAGAAAACGTCAGAAATCGCCTATGCCTCCCAGAACTCCAATTGACCGAACTCAACGAAAAAAAAAATTACGTCACCGTCAACTTCTACCAAACAAAAGTGACACCAATACGTAAAAGAGGAAGATACAAAAACTTTTATCGGATTAAATTTTTTATTAGAGTTACAGATCTCAATAAATCGAGCGCCAAAGATGGAAGGTTCCATGGTTCTCCTCACGGTTCACTCTCTTTCTTTCCTTTTGTTAATGGTTCGGTGGTGAATGAAAGAAAATGAGAGTGATTAAAGGCTAATGGTGTTAAATGAAAATTTGTGGTATTAAATCTCATTAGGTTTCATAAGTATATATATGTATATAAGCATGTAAACCACGTTTTTGTTCTTCCTTTTGTTTCCTTATTGGCTTCGACCACTTTCTTTCTTCTTTTCTTCTTTCTTTTTTTTTTAAAATAAAATTCTCAATAAATATAATAAATCATAAATTACTCATTGTTTAATTTTCAAAAACTCAGGTTATTATATCCTACCCACCTTACAAAAATTTTTGCCCTCGAAATTGTTACTTTGAAACAAATTCGAACCTAAATAAAAAAAAAAGTAGGATCCATGAAGAGAAATGCACGCAGAGTCAAAGATAGTATTCGAAAGAAGTCAAGTAGATAATTAGATTTACAAGCAAACAAAGGTATACAAGAACGATAAGGAATGGTTGGAAAATAATCAAATCACATTCTGAGAAGTTCCAAAGCAAGAATTTCAATGAAGATAGATAATGAAGGAAGAGATGCACGATTTCGTGTAGCACGAATAAAGAATATACTTCGAAACCAAGCTAACTTTGCAATCTCTAACGTTCCCAAACCCTGTAAGTTGCATTACCTATTACTTCTATTTCATCCATGATAATCCATTAGTGTTCCCATATACATAAGTCATTAGTAAGTTGGCCAAACTTAATACTATGAGAAATGCAATGGTCGACTAACAACATTAATCAACAGATAGTCATGCATATAAAATCTAAACTTTGTCATTAAGACAAGTCCTATCGCATGACAGACACTCAGAGTATGCAGTAAAGCATAGTCAGCCCAGTCCCAAGGCTCTAACAGGAATGAACTACTCTGATACCATAATGTAACACCTTAACTTTTAGCACCTCATGATCGTACTAAAAGTTCGGGCGTCACCTACCTCTACTCCTTAAATTTCATACTATATTTATTTAATATTAAGCTTTTACGAATATGAACCGAAACCTTTAATTAAGAAAACGAAGATTCTTTATTTTAAATCACTTAACTACAAAGGTATATATATACTCACATAGCATTAAATACATAGATTTATTTCAAGATTCTCAAAATAAATCCTAACCCTCTAAAAACTAAAAACAATAAATGATGAGGAAAAGATAATTCTAACAACTCAACTCATGAATATAATCTTCTATGCTCTTATAGCTCCCCACTAAACCTTCGCACCTGTAGCTGAAAGGGGTCGATATAGGGGGTAAGAACTGGGGAGTTCTTAATAGGGTCGGGGTGTATACTTATATTCATTTTATTTTATTCCTTAGTCAACAACAACACACCACAAAACACAGACAAACTTCAACAAAGCATGACAAGTAATTCACACAGGAGTCAATTAACCAAAAAACACACAACCACATTCACAGAATTTCACAACATAGATATATGCGCAAACATGTATGATGCATGTCTAGTCCTGTACAGGCTGTGAGCTCATGTATCGATTTGTTGCCCGATTTCCGACCCTGATCCTGAGATAAGCGTTTTATATCGCCGTCTCTATCTCAGCCAACGTCCCCTCTATGAGCGTTACGCATTTCCGTCCTCCTGGGGGAACCTTCCTTTCGGTCTCCAGTGAGTGCTATGTAACACCCTACCATACAGAGTCTTATGCTTAAGTCATAATTCAGAGATGGCAAGGTATTACGACCTCTAAAATAAAAATTTAGTACGTATAGTAGTATGAATAATTGATTATAACTAGGAGCCTTTTTAGAAAAAGGGGGCTCACATAATCATCTTGATCCTCATTGATCATTCATTTTTCCCTTGCTTCACTCGCAAGTTACCTCATTCACTAGCTTCTTTTTAATAGCTAGGCATGTCATAATGATTTAAGACATAAATGGTGAGATCGGAGGCTTAGAAGTATGAGATTTGGCTTTTAAAACTCAAAAAGCAACTTTGGGATGAAAACAGGGCCACGCGTACGCGCACTCCACGCGCACGCGTGGATGGCCTCAAAAACTCATCGACGCGCAAGCATCATGCACGCTAACGCGTGGATTAAAGATTTGCCAATCGACGCGCACGCGCCAACCACGCGTACGCGCGGGTGTTCTCGTGCCCCAGGCACAACACTAGCACAGTTCTGGCATAACTCTCTGGAAAAATGGCTGGGCATTGGGTGCAGCACAATCGGCGCACCCGCGCACATCACGCGCACGCGTGGATGGCGCTTTTTGGAAGATCGGCGCGTACGCGCCAGGTGCGCCCACGCGCAAGGGGTCATTCTGCTAAAAATTTTCTAAGTTAAAAGCTGCAGAATTCACAGATTTAAACCCCAATCTTCCAACGGACATAACTTCCTCATTTTAAATCGTTTTTCACCCGTTCTTTTAACGGCATGGACATCCCGGATCCAATTTCATTTCTAAACAGATTTGGTACAAAACGGAGATCCGTAGTCCAAGTTATGTCCCGCCAAAGTGTGCCCAAAAACCATATTTTCATACAAAACCACAAAGTGCCAATTTCAAAACAAGCCATTTGCAACTCTTTTCAAAACCAATCAAAACATGCCCTCACGTAATCTATGAATACCGCAGGAGCGTTCGTCAATCCAAAGGACATTACAGTGTACTCGTAATGACCATAATGAGTCCTGAAAGCGGTCTTAGGGATATCTTCACCCCTCACCCTTATCTGGTGATAACCGGATCGCAAATCAATCTTAGAGAAAACCCCAGCTCCTTGTAACTGATCCATGAGATCATCAATCCTCGGTAATGGGTACTTATTCTTTATGGTGACCTTGTTCAGCTGCCTGTAATCCACACAGAGCCGCATACTTCCATCTTTCTTCTTTACCAGTAACACTGGAGCTCCCCACGGGGAAACACTTGGTCGGATAAAGTTCTTACCCAACA
The DNA here is from genome assembly GCF_000816755.2 of Arachis ipaensis. NCBI lineage: Eukaryota > Viridiplantae > Streptophyta > Magnoliopsida > Fabales > Fabaceae > Arachis > Arachis ipaensis. Next base: position 31,492,005 of record NC_029785.2, read on the forward strand.
ATTCCTCTAACTGAGACTTTAGCTCGGCCATCTCTAACGGTGACATCCTATAAGGAGCACTTGAGATTGGTCCCGCCCCAGGCACCAATTCAATAGCAAACTCGACCTCTCGGTTAGGTGGGAATTCCTCAATATCATCGGGAAACACTTCCGGAAACTCACACACTACTGGAATCTGATCCAACCTTTGATCATCACCCGAAACACCAGTGGTTAACAACAGAATACCCTGACATTCGATTCCAGAACAGTTCACCATCATCGAATTCAAGTAATAATTATTTACCACGACCGGCCCTTCTGTATCTTCCGGCATAAAGTACACTGACTTTGTAGAACAATCAAGCAGGACATGGTTCTCAGATAACCAGTCCAATCCCAAAATAAGGTCAAGACCGATCATCGGTAAGCAGATTAAATTATGGACAAAATCACGCTGCTTGAACCTAAACAAAACTTTCGGGCATCCTAGCCTAGTTACCATGGCTTCATGGGTAGCATTATACACTTTTAAGTCATAACCATCCACCACCATCCTCCGCATCTCACATAATCATCTTGATCCTCATTGATCATTCATTTTTCCCTTGCTTCACTCGCAAGTTACCTCATTCACTAGCTTCTTTTTAATAGCTAGGCATGTCATAATGATTTAAGACATAAATGGTGAGATCGGAGGCTTAGAAGTATGAGATTTGGCTTTTAAAACTCAAAAATCAACTTTGGGATGAAAACAGGGCCACGCGTACGCGCACTCCACGCGCACGTGTGGATGGCCTCAAAAACTCATCGACGCGCAAGCATCATGCACGCTAACGCGTGGATTAAAGATTTGCCAATCGACGCGCACGTGCCAACCACGCGTACGCGCGGGTGTTCTCGTGCCCCAGGCACAACACTGGCACAGTTCTGGCATAACTCTCTGGAAAAATGGCTGGGCATTGGGAGCAGCACAATCGGCGCGCCCGCGCACATCACGCGCACGCGTGGATGGCGCTTTTTGGAAGATCGGCGCGTACGCGCCAGGTGCGCCCACGCGCAAGGGGTCATTCTGCTAAAAATTTTCTAAGTTAAAAGCTGCAGAATTCACAGATTTAAACCCCAATCTTCCAACGGACATAACTTCCTCATTTTAAATCGTTTTTCACCCGTTCTTTTAACGGCATGGACATCCCGGATCTAATTTCATTTCTAAACAGATTTGGTACAAAACGGAGATCCGTAGTCCAAGTTATGTCCCGCCAAAGTGTGCCCAAAAACCATATTTTCATACAAAACCACAAAGTGCCAATTTCAAAACAAGCCATTTCCAACTCTTTTCAAAACCAATCAAAACATGCCAAGTTCATCCCGTTTCTTTGAAATCAATCAAAATATATCAAATTCAACATCAAGCCTCCTCAACTCACACATTGACACACATTACCACAAATTACCAAAATCACTATCTCATCATTTTACCCACTTCACCCAAGTGGCTCAAACTCAAACACATTGACATATCATATACTATTCCTCATGCCAATTCTCAACAACACCAATTCCAATAAATTATTATTGGACACAATCAACATCATACTCACCATCAACATGGTTCAACCCACAATTCAACCATAACCAATCATCAAGTATATATCACAACATGCATATTTCTCATACATCATACCACTAAGGCCTTAATAATCATCATCACATATATGACCACATCATATATCTCAATCATTCAACAACATCAACAATTCAATGCCTATCTTAGGGCCTCTAGCCTAAGTATTTCCTACCACATTACATATTAGATACGGGAAACCGAAACCATACCTTAGCCGATTTTCCCAAGCTCCCCCGGAGCACTTCCAAACCACTTATCCACAAGCTCTCAAGGCCTCAACACCTCCAAGAACAGATTTTTCACCACCAAACCCTTTCCAAGCTTTTCAAAGTCACCAATCAAGCTCCAATACCCACACATACACAACCTAAGCCACAACCATCATACCCATACACAACATCTCAAAACCCAAACATCATAGAACAACAAAATCACACTAGGGTTGAGAATCTTACCACACCCAAGGTCCAAGGAGACAACATTAACCTTCTCCTTCAAGAGAGTTGGGTCCTATAACATCAAAGAACCCAAAATCTCAACATTTTACCCATGAAACTCGAAAATAAGGGCTGAAATTTCGAACAGAAACACGTGGCTTACCTCAAGATTAGTTGTATGGGTTTTGTAGAGCTCTCCGCGGTGAACGCGTGGCCGCAAACGGAGCGGCAATCGGAGCTCTAGATCAAAAGTTATGGTGGTTTGAAGATCAAGTGAGAGATAGAGGTTTGAGAGAGTGTTCTTCCCCCATTTCTTCTCTTTTTCAGCGTGTTTGGTGTTGTGTGAGGAGAGAGAGTGCTGAAAACTAGGGTTTTGGTTTAGTTTAGTTGGGCCAAGGGCCCACTTTGGGTCCGGTTGGACCGGTTTGGTCCGTTCGGTCCAATCTTGGTCCGATTTCCATAAAATTGGTACCGAAATTCTCGTCTCAATTTCCTCTATCATATTAAGCCATAAAAATATCATTTTTGGCTTTCTAGAATAAATTCTCATATATGGGTTAATTAGCCGTTAATTAACCGGGTCTTACATGCTACGCATCACTGTCCTCACTGAGCCGTTCCTATAGTATCAAGTGAGCGTTACGCATCGCCGTCTCTACTAGATACTTGGCACTACGGTCCAAACAGCACTCAATTTCTTTTCAATCTTTGCTCTCTACTCTACTACAGTAGAGATCCCTTTAACTAATACCTTCTTTTGTATCTATTCTACTATGGCAGATGTTCATTATAATCTTTTCAGTCATTGTTCTCTACTCTTCTGTGGCAGAGATCTTTTTACTTAATACATCCTTCTCTTTTTGTTACTTTTTTTCTTTTCTTTCTCATCTTTCTCTTTTATTTTTCTTGCTTCTTTTCTTTCTCTCTTATTTTCTCTCCTATTACTTCATAATATAAATTATCTTCGCATTATTCCCTCGTCTTTCCTTAAGTGTCTTATCAAAAAGAATTATATAGTACTTTAATTAAGTCTATGTTTTCTAAAACTTTTAAAATCAGTCTGTTTACTAAAAACTTAGCATTGTAAAGCTTTTATTCTTAAACTCTTGTTATCTATGTTTTAAACCTCAAATTTTTAAATATTTTATTTTTAACTCAATATTTTTACAAAAGTATATTTGAAACCTCACTTATCTCATTATTTATAAAAGTAACCCTGAGCTTTTATAAATTCCTATTTTTACCCTTTTTCTTTATTTATTACGCAAAATACCCACAAACTTATATAATTACAAATCGAACCTCGATTTTCATATACAAATACAATGTTATCCTTTAAAAATAAAATTTAATTACTAATATTTCTCTTATATCATAGCTAAAACTCTTAACCTTTTTCTTTCAAGTAAATATTACTTGTATTTTAATCTGTTTTTGAGTTTTTCGATTACCGATTTGCCGTAAGTTTTAATGTAATCTATCGGCCATCAAACCTCACCAAAAAAGTTACAATATATTGCAAAAATTCATCACAAAATGATATCCTAATCCAAAAATCACCAAAACAGTTCGGTCCTGCTGGTTTCATCATAGCCAAGCCATGAACTTCACAAATACATCAATATATTGCAAAAATTCAACATAAACGCAGTCAAACTCAATCAATAATCAATCACAACATCAAATCACTTATTCAACACACATTTACTCATTGAGAATTTACCGAAACTCTACTTCCATACGAAATGAAAATACTCGAAGCTCCAGAGAAGCATTCTGACCGAGCTGTCGAAGAAGAAAATATCAAAAATCGCCTATGCTTTCCAGAACTCCAATTGGCCAAACTCAAAGAAAAGAATAGTTACATCACCGTTAATTTTTACCGAACAAAAATGACACAACCACGTAGAGGAGGAAGATACGAATACTTTTATCGAATTAAATTTTTTATTGGAGTTACGTATCTCAAGAAATCGAGCACCGAAGATCGAAGGTTCCATGGTTCTCTTCACGGTTCACTCTCTTTCTTTCTTTTTCTTAATGGTTTGGTGGTGAATGAAAGAAAATGAGAGTGATTAAAGGCTAATGGTGTTAAATGAAAATTTATAGTATTAAAGCTCATTAGGTGTCATAAGTATATATATGTATAAAAGCATGTAGCCACGTTTTCATTCTTCCTTTTGTTTTTTTGAATACTAATGAATTTTAAATTCAAAGTATCATAAAATTTAATTTAATGACTTTTAGAGAAAATGATTTTCTTTAAATAAAATTTTCAATAATATAATAAATCGTAAATCACTCATTATTTAATTTTCAAAAACTAGGGTTGTTATATGCGTCATGCGTATACATGATGGCTCAAAATCTTCTTGCTGTGCGTACACCTGATACATTTGTACGCATGATGGCCAACATCCCAGGTCTATTCTTCTATGTCCTACGTTGAATTAGGGGTCATGCATACGTATGGGTCATGCGTACGCATGAATGAGCATATTTCTTTACTTGTGGGTACGCATGGGTCATGTGTATGCACAACTTCCTTTATGGTGTTGCACGCCAATACTCTTACGCCCCACGTTGAAGTGCCTAATGCCCATGGGACGCTTAATTGGTTTGGCGTGGCACGCTGCTCTCTCCCACATTACACGTGAAGCTTGATTTCCAACACTTGGTGTCCAGGGAGCTCTCTGTTTGGTCCAGAGAGCTTTCTGAGTTACTTCTGCATTTTGCTATTTATGCTCAAAGTGATTTTTAGCCTCCTTTTCTCTTTAATCTTTGTCAATTCTCTTTCAAATTCTCTGAAATCAATAAATACACACTAACTCAAAGTATTTCTCAATTAACCATGAAATCATTGTTTAAATTATAATTATTCTTAGATTATTGAATAAAATTCTAAGAGAAAAACACTAATGATGCAAACGTATCACCTTCCAAAATCTCTCTTCATGCACATAGGTTTTAGCCAATTCTTTCTCCAAGAGATCAATCAGATTTTTGTCTACCATTGTTGGATTTTTTTTAGCACCACAAGTGAGGTTTCTATACTCTCTCCATGTCTTTTCTTGAATTGGTTGCTCCCATAGCTTTCCATTTAACAATTTTAGATCTATATTTTTTTCAACTTCTGGAATAATTGAAACATGGGTGAACCTTGTATGCTCTCTTGCTAAGTTTCTCTATTAATGTGATTAATTTCTTCCAAACCGTACCATCTTTCTTGATTCCAGAAGTGTCTTTTTTTTCTTTGACCACCTTCGCTTGAGAACACAAAAGCGGTCTATATGATCACTACCATTGTCCTCTAAATGGGTAATTGTAGCAGTAGGATATTACTCTCACAAAAATAGCGAGATTAGTCTTCTATCTAACCTTTCTCTGACTGCTCTCTATTGGCAACTCCTATTTTACTATGTGAATTTTAGTCCATTGTAACCATATCAACTAGTAGATCTCTATTAACAAAATCCAAGAAATTCTGAATTGACTGTGGAGATTTTTCTCTGCCTCCATCTTTCTCATGCGTTGCTAGGATTGCATTAAAATCTCCAATTATGAAATATATGTTCCCTAATATGTTGATAAGCTCCAGTAACTCCTCATATTGCCTATTTTGATTTTGCTCAATGTTGTTTAGATGCACGCCACCTATCTCGCAGGTAATTTGTTTTTACGGTTCTGTCACAAAAAAGTGAATAAAATACTGTTCACCTTTTCTAACCTCCACTTTGATTTCTTCCTTCCATGCAACAGCTAGTCCCCCGCTGTCCCCACCGGTTTGACACAAAAACATTCATTATAACCACATTCCTTCAACTGGTTTGTCATAAACGAGGTGGGTTTTTTAGTTTCATCTAAAAAAACCACCTCAGGGGAATGGAAAATCCGAATCCCTTTAATGTTGTGAACTGCTAGGGATTTTCCTAAACCCTGGCAGTTCCACGCCATCAGCTTTATATCTCCGTGGGTGCCTTTGAAAGGTTGGCACTTGCACCCGCTTCAGTTTCCTGTTCTTCTCCCACTTCTTCTCTCATGTCCACCATCCTTTCCTTTAAATACTCCGTAGTTCGTTTAACACTAGCCACCTGCCTAGTATTCTCACCTATCCTGCCGTTTCTTGCAAGATGTTTTAATTTTTGTCTTTTGTTATTGCGCTTTGCCACCACCTTATTGCTTCCCATTTGAAATCTTCTGGATCCTCCAATCTACTGAGAATATGTTAATGCTTCAGATGTGAATAAACAAGTTGGATTAGTGGACGTGAGTTGTTGTTGTGGGAGATTTAGGTTGTTGGGTTCATAATGAGCGTGGTGATAAGGTTGGGATGAGAAAATTTAGTTGTGTTGATCAGCTTGGTGTGCTAGTTGTGGTGAGTCAAATTGACTTGTGGTTGCTGGTTTATCTTGGAATAAGGGTTATAGTTGAATCATGGTTGGGTCATTGTTGTCACTTTGCCTTGGAGTGTTTGGGCGAGATGTATTAAGTGTAATGTTCTGGGGTTGGGATAGTGCAGATGTAGAGGTATTGTTGTAGTAATTTGGAGTTGGGTATAGAAGATGGAGAGTGTGGTTTTGGTTTGGAATGGTATTGGTTTGGTCTCTAACATAAAGTTGTGAAAAGGATTTCAAAAGGCTAACAGATGTGGGCTTCTTTCTTGTGTGATTAACTCCTCCCTCCTTCCTTCCAAAATTTGGGTTATTGTTCTCCTTTGAATCATCCACTTTCCATCGCATTTGATCCTCCTTCATATTTGCACTCCATTTCAATAATAGCTGTTGTTGATCTTGCAAATCCTCTAGGAATTTATTCCAGTTTCTGAACCCATGACTAATAAAGCCACAGTAGCTGCAATAAAGACCCAAGCATTCATATCTCAACAGAATTTCATGTGTAGTGCAGTTAGGGCTAGCCACCTTAATCCATTGCTTAAGAGTTTCAGTGACATTAAGATTGATTTTTGCCTTCATTATCTGACCTTTTCCTCCTCTCACTTTAATAGCCATTACCCCCAAGACCCTCCCAATCCTTACTCCGATCTTCTTTGCAGCTTCAGAAGTTTTACAGAATTCAGGTAATCCCCATAGTTGAACACATGTGGAAATGATGGTGTAATCTTCATTAATTATACTCATATCTACCTTCCATCTCTTTAGATGAATCACATATTATTTAAATAACCACAGTGAACCTTTCTCTAATCAATCACATCAGCTTCATTATCACAAAAAATTGATAGAAATTATTCATGTGGTATTTGATTCTCAATCCGTCCGGGTGATTTCAAATCACATCAAAGGCTGCCTCCAGTGTTCCCAAACTAAAATCTCTGTCAGCCATTAATCTTCCTACCAAACTTTTATTGCAGTTTTCAATTCCTCTTTGGATGTTCTCCTCTTCTAATATCTCTACCTCCTCCCCCTCATTCCCTGGTGGATCAGGTGCTTGAGGTAAATTCCTTCTCTTCATTGCCATCGTTCAGTAATGCGTGCACTATGCCTCTGAGATCACAGACCAGGTCACAGCATGTGTTCTAGTCACATACCAATAAATAATTTTGAATTCAAGACTCAAATGAGTCACAAGTCCTGATAGAGATCAAAATCCTAATAGAGCACACTAACCCTATGCGGCTACTCCAGTGATGGTTCTGTTCAATAAGTAAGGATTTTAAATGTTACTAATTTAGCTTTATAAATTAAATTTGGTGCTAATTGAGCCATCTATTGTGCGGATTTTCTTACTAAAATTTAGTCTGTTTAGTTTGGTGGCCAAAATTTTACAAAGAGAACTGAAATTAATGAACTATATACTTTTAAAAATTTTATATAAAATTAAAATGTCGTTTTTATCGATTCAACCATAACTGTTGAATTAAATTAAATTGTAACTGATCATTATTTATATGCAATTTGAATAGAAAATAGAGTATATATTCAACTAGGTCCTTAAGAAATTCTAGTTTTCGTCTCCAAATATTTTTTATTACATTGAAATTTTTGAACTTTACAAAAGTAAGACATATAAGTTCCCATCTTAATCAGATATGTTGTTTTTACTTGGACAAATAGATCCTCAAGGCTACGTTTAGTTCTAAGAACAAGACAAGATAAGATACTCAGAACAAGACACAAATGACAGAGATAAATTAGTGTCTTGTATTTTTTTTAGTGATAAACTAAAACAAATTAGAAAAATCTAATTTCTTCTTATTTTTGTCATTCAAGAGGTTTGAGAAAAAATTATAATAATAAAAAATATAACTATAAAAAATTAATAAGAATAATGAAAGAAAAATAAAAAATAAGTTGTATTTTTTGTTAATATATTTGTGTTCTTTTTATTAGGATGGACACAAAATATAATAATTTAGTATCTTTGGACACAATATTTCTGTTTAGATCTCATCTGCCAACTATAATTTTATGTTGTATGTAAACAAACGTAACCCAAAAATATAAAAAAAGGATTTATATGTCTTATTTTTACAAAATTCAGATCCCTCAATGTATTAAAATTTTGTTAGGGAAAAAAAATTTGATGTGAAATTTCTTAGAAACTTTTTGAATATATACTTTAGAAAATATTAAAATGTGATAAAATGGTTGACTTTTACATATATTTAGTAATCTGTAAATATTAGATTTTAGTCTATGAAAACAAATTATCAAACAATATTGTATTAATGTAAAAATTTTATAAATTAAATATGATCTGTAGCATATGATATCCAATGATACAACGAGATGTGAATCCGTATAATGTCCCACTTCATATAATATATAAACATACTATTTTCTCTCTATTTATTTATTAGTAGCTTTGGCTTAAATTAGGTGTATATGATTGTCAAGTTATAAAAGTGGAACCTCGGATCAGCTGGGTGGAAAAGGGGAAAAAAAGATCTTTGATGGTATGACCGTATGGAAGAGCTGAATTTTGGTACCTTCGCTTCCACATGTCCATACCTGAAACCCCTCCACCAAACAAGAAAAGAAGAATCATCATGAAATTTTTTTTAATTGATTAAGTCCCACTAGCCAAGTTACGAATAAAGATAAAGACGGTGCAACTATTAATTCAGTTATTATTTTAATCGGAGAAAGAAGAATATAAAGTCACACATAACATAAATATATATTTATTATTGGTCAAATATATATATAAACACATATAAATTAATCTTCCATAATAACAGGGTCAAGAGAGTGGAAAAAGCAGACTCAGCTGTTCATGAAATACTAAAGTTTATGACTTTTAAACCACTTTCCATTGATTCTGGTTATTTTATTTTATTTTTAAATAACGTGGTGCACCACCCATGCCGACGTTACAGAACCCTCATCCAGATGTACAAATTAACCCATTCTATATATCTCCACCACTACAATTTATTTATTGATCCGATTAAAGTGTAGGTGTATATATATGTCTTATCTTTATATGCTTGTAAATTTTAATTCGAATTTAGTGATACTGAATGTTATTTGCGATAGTATAAGCAATACATCTAAGGAATTATATATTGTTCAGTTCAATTTTGTAAACATTTTATCAGAGAATAGTGAAATTAACAAAACCCTTGGATTATCTAAACTTATAAAATCTAGAAGGGTGTAATGGTATGTGTTTTTGCTGAGTTTGGCTGGTGTATAGCTCGTCCGTCGATGTATGTCTTCAAGCTTCTCATCGGGATGAGTTATACATTGGCAAGGAGAGAACAAGGGGGTGGGTACCTGCAAAAGACATTCCGACGCTCAAGTCAGTAAGTGTTTAAGAGGTATATAATAATTCTATGAATATAGAATGTAAGACATAAAATGGAAGTTATCATGTGTTGTGTTGTATTTATAATAATTCTATGAATATAGAATGTAAGACATGAAATAAAACTTATCATGCATTGTTTCTGATATTAGATATAGAAGGTTCTTTTTAAAGGCATAAAATTGATAAATAGAATTGATTTTATAACCGTTTGGTCATTAAGATAGAAATGATGGTCATTAAGTCGGTAACGAAGGTGTCAGTTACAAGCAAAAAATAAATGATAGTTAATACCGAGTTATAACTCATACTGCATAATAAAGACTGAGTTATAAGGTGACGGATCACAACCCCCAAGCTTTGTCCGCCGATCATAAGATCCAGGCTAAGCTTAGAAAATAAAATGATTTATAACTCGGTTAAAAGATAAGTGAATAATGATATGGTGAGCCCCCAAGCTTAGCCGCGTTATTATGTCGGCACTTATTCAAAAAATAATTGAGTGATAAGAGTCATTCAATCAAGATAGTTGTGTGGGGGAATACTTTTTCGCTTAAGAACAATTTTAGCATTTGATTGTATGTGAACTAAAAAGTTCAGAGATAGATATCCATTGACGGAATTGATTATATGATCCGAGGATATAATGGTTAATTGTCTTGGAAATTTTTCCGGTCCACAACAACTTATTGATAAATTTCTCGCTCAAAGCAATTAGTTATTGAATATTTACAATTTATAGTGAAGGTCTGATATGAATAAGATAAATTGAGAAAATGAATAAGTATAAAGTCGCAACATATATTGAATAATGTATATTGTAAAAGTAAAATAGTTTAAAGTAAAAAATATACCTTGAAAGTTGATAATTGTAGAGAAGAAGACGACATGTATGAATGTCATATATGCCAAATGTGAATATTTGAATTTTATTTTGTAGGACATGCTTTAATTTGATAATAAAGCAATAAGATAACAATTATTGAATTATACATTTAGTATAATATTTCTAGCAGTTACAGTATGAGAAAGGATATTCCTCGTGCAATAATAGTAAATTTTGAATGTTTGCATATGTTTTTGCTTAACTTTTTGTATTAAACAAATAGTAACATAAAAGTTAATAGCATAAAGTGAATAGTGTAACAGTTATATACAATTGATATACACTTAATTTTTGATGGAATCCAATTTTAAGATTTGAACTCATCATTATTACCGTCATTTAATTGTATAAACGAAATCATTAAGCAATAAGAATATAATACATAATGAAATAAAAATACAATTGACATGATTGTTATATGTCATTATTATATAGGACATATATTGAGGTTTGAATATAACTAATAAATCAATAAATATCAATTACACAAAATATAAATGCAAAAGTATGTTGAATAAAATATATAATTTTACTTGTGTAAGTAGAGAATTTTGAAAAAGTTAGAAAAATTGATAGGTGAATTTGTACTTGGATTGATTGAAAACCGAGTTTTTGTTTTTTTTTTTTTTTTCCGAATTGGTTGAAAGCCGAGTTTGTTCTTGGATTGATTAGGACATGTGAAATATTATGATACGTTAGATTAAAATTTGATAAAATGTATTAAATAAAATCTTAAACAAGATTGTTGAAATTGGTTCAAAAATTTAAATGTAATTCAAGTTTTATGAACCTAAGGGGAGTGGGAATTATTTTACTTGTGCCCCACGGCGGGCACCGATTATTCTTGTTGAGTTTGGCTGGTGTATAGCTCGTCCGTTGATGTATGTCTTCAAGCTTCTCGTCGGGATGAGTTATACGTCGACAAGGAGAGAACAAGGGGGTGGGTACCTGCAAAAGACACTCCGACGCTCAAGTCAGTAAGTGTTTAAGAGGTATATAATAATTCTATGAATATAGAATGTAAGATATGAAACGGAAGTTATCATGTGTTGTGTTGTATTTATAATAATTCTATGAATATAGAATGTAAGACATGAAATGAAACTTATCATGCATTGTTTCTGAGATTAGATATAGAATGTTCTTTTTTATAGGCATAAAATTGATGAATAGAATTGATGTTATAACCGTTTGGTCATTAAGATAAAAATGATGGTCATTAAGTCGGTAACGAAGGTGTCAGTTACAAGCAAAAATTAAATGATAGTTAATGCCGAGTTATAACTCATAATGCATAATAAAGACTGAGTTATAAGGTGACAGATCAGTATGGATTTTATTAATACGTATAATGCAGAAACTAGGGTTCTTTACAAACAGAATTACAATTGAAAAACTAAACAAATAAGCTATATCATAGTGTAATAAAGGAATGGAACTATAAGAGTATGATTGATGAGTGTGATATGTATATGTCCAGCAAGTACCTGAAAGAAGATAGAGAAAGAACGTAAGAGAAGCAAAGAGTAGAAGAGAATTATGCAGAGAAAGAAGAATTCAGGGAGGAGAATCTAGTTACCAATTTAGCCACCAAACAAAGTCCGATCCTCACTTCACCTATTAGTGTCCTTTCTCTTTTGCTTCTCTTAGGCCCCAAAATATGTGGATCAATTGCCACCTGTCCCTATGATGTAACTAACTTCTCTTAACTCTCAATTGGTGTATTGATGCCTCTCTAATGTCTCATTCCCTCAATATTGCTTTGCTCTACGTCAACACCCTTTACATTAACCTCTCCATTAAAAACAACCTTGTTCTCAAGGTTGAGATTTGGAAATGCAGCTCGGAAGTCCTCTAATAATTCCCAAGTCTTCTCTGTTATTGGTCCTGTCCCCAATTGCACCTCAACTTGCTAAATTTCTTTACCATTCCGCAAAAGAGTTTTGCTCTTGGTAACAACATGTGGTGCCAATATCGGATTTGCTACTGACGTTTGTAGAGGTAAGGGAAGATATTGTTGTTGCAAGTCGCCTCTAAATTTCCTGAGAACAGAGATGTGGAATATGTTTTGTATTCTCGCCTTTGCTGGCAGCTCCAACTAAAGCTGGTTATATTGGTCATGATCCGTGGATCAACTCGTTTAATTCGCAATCTGCACTACTTAAATCTATAAATTTTTTTTTTGCAATTTTAATAGAGTTTTCAATCCGCACTATTTAACTTATGGGCTAAATAGATTGAACCCACGATTTAGAGAAGCCAACCAATTAACCTGTTTTAAGTATATATAATATTAACAAAAATATATTTATACGGACTAAAAGCTAATAACCAATATAAAACTTATTTTTTCCACCTCAGTGTTTACTCTTTTAAGTCCTTAGTTAAACCTAAAATTGGTATAAATATCAATTTATTTCTGTGCAAGATTTGTGCCTTCTTCCATGACCCATTCCTTTGCCAATTTTTTAGTCATAGCTCATGAATTTAATAATAACAATACAAAAAAAAGAGAGAGACACAAAGAAGGAAATTTGCGGTTTGGACTGGCCTGCGAAATAGCGAACCAACGCAGTGCGGATATGGGCCTCTTTCAATGCAGTCCATACATATTATGAGCTAGTCTGGTTCGGTCCATTAATATTTAGCCTGTTGCGGTCTGAACTTAACGGACCGGCCTGACCCGTATACCCACCTTTAGCTCTAACCTAATTACCACTTTACTGAGATTCTTGATAATCTTAAAGGGTCCAAAGTATTTTATTTTCAGTTTCTGTGATTTTTTTCAAGTCCATCGAATTTTGGCAATATGACTGTAATTTCACCAGCACTAATTTCCTTTCATTAAGATTGAGATTCCCTTAATTTCAATCTGCAGATTTCTTAAAAAACTATTGTGACCTGCTCACATTGCTTTTTAATTTCTATAGCAATTTATCCCTCTTAATCAACATCTCTTACAAGGATAACACATTATCAGGATAGATTTCATATTTAACTAGGATTCACTGATTCTTTTCATATAGCGCTTTATAAATAGTCATTTTAGTGTTGCTCTGTTCGGACGTATTGTACCAATATTAAGGCCATGGTAACATAAAAAGATAGCTTTTCAAGTTATTGTAATAGAAATACCTCAAGTCCGTTTTCAGAGTCTTATTCAATAGCTAATGTTGTTCCATGTGCCTTAAACAATTGCTGCCAGAAACTACTAATGAAGTCGTGTAGTTTAACAACATTTAGGAGGAATGCCACAACCACCATTTTGATACTGAAGTCGTGCTTCAGGGGCATAAAATGGGACATCTTTTTAACCTATTAATCACAACAATGATCACCGAATACCCCATTGGATGGTGGGAGTGATGCACTCGCATATTTAGTTATTTTCTTTTTATAATTTCTTTCAATTAACTAAGAATTCGTGTTAGATAAATAATGAATTTATGGTTACAAGAGAATTACTTTGAGTTAGTTGAATTAATTTGATTATAGAAAAAAGTGGAAGAGAATGAGCAAAGATCAAGGAGAAAAAGAGAAGTAAAATCACAAAACAAAGATCAAGAGATGCAAAGAGGGTTTCATGCGTATTTAGGAACAGAGGCAAAACCATTTCAACAACAACCCTCACCACAATAATTTCAACCGTCAGTACTATTCCTCACAACCCCTACAACCATCACAAGAATCCCAAATTCCATAAAAGCTTTCTCATATGAAAATTGCCTTAGAAAAACTCTCCCAAAATATCTCCGATTTTGTTCAAACTACTCAAAATTTCATGCAGTTTAAAGCCTCAATTAGAAACTTGGAAATACAAGTGGGACAAATTGCTCAATAATTAGCAAAACCCACAAATTCTTTTTCCAGTGAGACAATTCCAAACCCAAGAGAAGAATGCAAGGCTATTACTTTAAAAGTGAAAAAATGGTGGATAATAAAGTAACAAGTAATGATAAGAAACCTGAGGAAGACAAATCGTGTGAAGAAGAAAAAGAGGTGACCACTCATCAAGAGGCACACATCCCGACACCTCAACTTCAAGTTTCTCAAGAAAAATTAATAAGGAAGACAGAGGTGCCAGAATACAACCCACAAATATCATACCCTCAAAGGCTCTAGGGGGAGAACAAGAAAAAATAATACTCTAAATTCTTGAAAATATTCAAGACACTACACATCAATATTTTATTTCTAGAAACACTTGAATAAATTCCACTATATGAAATTCATGAAGGACTTGTTGTCTAAGAAAAGATCCTTAAAGGGAGGCCAAACAGTGGTCATGACTAGGGAGTATAGCGCAATTATTCAAAAAAATTTGCCAAGTAAGAAGAAAGATCCTGGGAGTTTCCAAATTTCCTGCACCATTGAAAACACTACCTTTGAAAGAGTATTTTGAGATCTAGGGTCAAGCATCAATTTGATGTCTTTCTCTGTGATGAAGAAGCTACACATTCAAGAATTGACAAGGGTTGCTCTTCAACTGACGGACAAATCAATAAAGTAAGTACATGGGGTGGTCGAGAATGTCTTGATTAAGGTAGGAAAGTTTTTTCTCCCAGCAAATTTTGTTATCCTTGACATGGAAGAGGATGAGAATTCCTCCATCATTCTAGGGAGACATTTTCTAGCTATTGGTAGAGCTTTGATTGATGTTGAAAAGGGTGAATTGATGTTGAGGATGCATGATGAGCACTTAATTTACCATGTCTTTAAAACCATGCACTAATATGAAGGTTGAGTCTATTGATCCAAATATGAAGGGAGCTCTGACTAAAGTAACTCTAAAAGCTCCACCTCCAGGTTTGAAAGAAAAAGAAGAAATTGAAGTGGTGCAGAAAAAACTCCCTGACGAAGCTAAGAAAAATTACAACCCAAGCCAACCCTGAAATCAACAAAAATTTCCCTGACATCAAACCTATGTTTAGTATTAGGCGTGCATCATCAAATAAGGAGGAATATCCCAAGAAGCAAGTGCCCAGGGGATGGAGAAGGAAGAAGATCGATACAAGTGATTTCTCCCCTAGCTAGCAAGTGATACAATTCCCTTCTCCACCATGGATATGGTCATACAAGTGCAACAGATGGTATGGACCTTACACTGTAAACAAGATCCTCTATTTGGAACACATTGAACTCATAAATGAAGACAATGAGAGGATATTCATAGTGAGAAGGGAGGCATTGGAGCACTATGGTCAACCTCTACCTTAGCAAGAACCAACCATCAAGCTAGTGACGTTAAATAAGTGCTTGTTGGGAGGCAACCCAACGTTAGGTAATCTTTTTCATCTTTCATTTTGCTTTGCTTCATGTTGCATATGTGTTTCATGGATTAAAAGTTTGGTGTTGCTACACCAACATGATGCTTGCATTTCACTGGGTACTTGGCCTAGCCTCTTATTGATTTTGTCACACTAAGTTTGGTATTCTCACACTAAGTTTGGTGTTGCCACACTTCACCCATGCAAGGTACATCCCTCATGCAAACACATTAGCCACTTATTTGCATTATTTTATTTTGTCTTTACTTTCATTTTTTTTTATTTTGTTTTTTTTTTTTTGAATAAGCTTTCACATCACTTAATTGCTTCCACTAGATATACATGATTATTCCTATTTTCATCACCACTATTTTTCTTTATTGCTTGAGGACAAGCAACCATTCTAAGTTTGGTGTTGGAAGCTATACTCTCTATAGCCTAAAAGGTGATGAGGATGATGATGGGAAAGATGGTGAAGGAGGCAACAATAATGAATGAGGTGGTCAAGTTCTTTTATACTTTTTTTACCTTTTATTTCTTTTATTTCTTTCTATTCTGTTTATCTATTCTTTTCTTTTATATTGTTTTCTTTTTGTGTTTTCTTATCTCTTGTCATGTCTGCTAAACTTACTACCTGTAATGTCCTCCGAAATACTTTAATCGTATGAAAAAGAGCTCTTTAGATGGAAGAAAGTTGAATCTAATAAATAAAGTGCTCTTATGAAAAGTGGTGGTACACTACTTGTGATTGTCATGGATTGAGCTAAATGGTTGATAATCTTGTATGATGGAGAAGAATGATTCTCTATGAGCATGAGGCCTAAAAAAGTATTATGAGACCTCTGAACAAACAAAAAAAATCCTTGAATTGAAAAAGAAAGAAAAAGAAAGAGAGAAAAGAAACAACAAAGAAAAGAACAGAAAAAGAAAAAAAACTAAAAAGGTCAAAAGAAAGATCAAAAGTTGCTAAGCTCTGAGAATCAATGGTTAAAAAGCCCAATTATGTGTTTGTGGTATTGATTGTCCAAGGATACGACTCAAGTGATTAGATCCGAGGGATGCTTCATCATCTGGTAACTTGGACCAACTGGTCCGAGATTATCAATCGAAAACTCACTATCAAGAGTTTCCTTGAGACAAAACTTTTAGAAGTCCAAAGAGTCTCTGGACATCGATGGCTGGAAATTTAAAGTCTTTAATTATATGCTTGTGATGTAAACTTATTAAGGAGTGGTTCGGATAACTAGATCTAAGGGGTGCCTTATCACCCGGTAACTTAGGCCAGCCAGCCCAGAATTATCGATCGAACACCCACAATCAAGAGTTGCCTTGAAAATAAAGCATTTAGAGTTTTCACACCGAAAAGCTCTCTGATATAAATAAAAGATTCAAGGATCAATCACAGCTTAAAAGAAGGGTCTAATAATACCATCCAAGCCTTAGCTCTTAGGGATCCTTCACTCCCAAAAATGCAAGATACATTAAGAAGGAAGAGAATCCTTTATAATCATATGGTCTGCTAAACCCCACTCCCAAGAAGGACATAAACTTCAAGAATGATTCAATTCCCTTCATCTAATGCAATTCGTTTCTTTTTTTATCTTTTGCTTGAGGACAAGCAACGTATTAAGTTTGATGAAGGGGGATTAAGATAGAAATGTATTGGAGGTATGTTATAAAGAAAAAAATGAGCGCAAATTAATTTCAACTGCATGGGCTCAATTATTTAAGTGTATGCGTATGGCTGGAAGATCTAAGCAGAAATTGCTCGTTGTCATAAATGGAGCTTCTGCTATTGAGATGCAATTGGCTGAGGAGAAGAATGAAGTTATACCAAGTAAGAAAAGTGAATTAGAGTATTTTATTGGTTCTAATATTTTTCAAGAAGTTGAAATTCTTCTGCCTGGTCCTTCAAACACCAAAGGAAGTGAAAAATGACTTATGTGAAAAAGAGAAGGAAATTGAACAACAACAAAAAAGAACAAGATTTTGCAAGGCCTGCAAACAATATGCAAACCATGATAGCCACAATTGCCCTACAAAGACTTCTTCCTAAATTTTGGTAGTCAATTATGTCATTTAGTTTTAATTTAATATAATTTCTTGTCATACTTCACTTTATAAATTCAATATTATTTTTTCTCTCTTTTGCAGCAATCAAAGATATGAAGTTTTGTTACTATAACTATGTGTTTGGAGATTATTGTTGATTTGATGGATTATAAATGAGTTATTATTTTAGTTTGTGTGTGTGGTATGTCTTAATTTGTGTGTTGACATTTTTTATAGGTTAAGTAAGATTTTCGTCCCTAACGTAGAGGCCGAAAATTTATTTTGTTCCCGGCCTTTTTTTCGCTACAAAATGGTCCCAAAGGTTTAACTTAGTTTTAAAATTGTCCTTCGGACGAAAATGCCCCTCCTCTCTTCTTCCCCAAAATTAACCAGAAGAAGAAGCCCAAAGGCACATCAAAGGCAGAAACAGAAGCAGGCAGAAGCAGAAAATGGAAGTAAAAAGTAGAAGCAAAATAACAACAATTAAACAACAACAACCAGCAGAATAACAACAACAATAACAATGGATAATGGAATCAGAGCAACAACAAAAGCAAAACCAGAAGCAAAAACAAAAATAGAAGCAAGCAGAAGCAAGCGACCAAAGAATCAACAACAATAAGGGAATAAAAAGAATAAACAGAAGCGACTAAAAGCCTCAACAACAACAACTACAATGGAATAAACAGAAGCAAAACACCTTCCTTTAAATCTGAAAAATTAAAGAAAAAAAGAATAAAAAATTGAAATAGCACTGCAGGGGAAGGGTTGCGGCGGTGGTGGTGGAGGAGGGGCTGTGGCGTTGAATTGCGAATCGTAAGGGGAGGAGAGCTGCGGTGGTGGTGGCGGATCGCGTGGTAAGGGCTGCAGCAATGGTGGCGACACCGCGAATTATGACGAGAACAGTGATGCGGTGGTGGCGGACTATAGATCGCAACGAAGAGGGTGCTATGATGGTTGGCGGCATTGCGAATCGCGACGAGGGCAGGGGTGTGGTGACGAGAACGGCTCTGTTCCTCTCTTCTCTTTCTCTCTCCCTCTGCTCTCTCCTCTCTTCTTGTTAGTGTGAGTATGTGCTCAGGAAGAAAGGAGCAGCATCGAGGAAGCAGCGGTGGCAGCAAGGAGCAATAGCGGCTGCGTGGAGCAGTGACCTTCCCCCTTCCCCCTCTTCCCTGGAAACAACACACCCCCCAAAGCGTGACCTTCCCTGAATCCCTTCCCCCTTTCCCGTTTTCTTTTTTTATTTTATACGATTTTTTATTAGGGATAATTTGGTAATAAAAATAAAAAAATTAGTAAAAATGACGATTTTAAAATTAAGTTAAACTTTTAGGATCATTTTATAGCGAAAAAAAGACCGAAGCAGAAATAAATTTTCAGCCTCTATATTAGGAACCAAAATCGTACTTAACCCTTTTTTATACTTTAAGTATTATAGTTATGAGATATCTTTTGTATCACTTGCTAAAAATTTATAATTTGTGATCATCCTTGATAGCAATGCCAAAGAGGATGTATCACGAATCATTGAATTAGTATCTATGTGATTTATAAACTTGTAATTTATGTTATTTTATGTGATTCTCATTACTAACTAGTGTTTATCAAGAATTTTTATAAAGATAAAAATTAATTTAATACATATTTTCATGTGAATAACTACAATATCAAAATCTGTGCACATAGCATTTTTATAAATAAGAAATTATTGCAAATATACTAAGAAAATGATGCATCAATGAATAAATATAGATATATCCTAACAAATTAGCATTGTCACCCCTATGCAATATGCACCGTTCATTCCACGTTCTTTGATGGAATCAAAGATTGATCTACTTCATGGTGGGATGCAATTTTAGGACCAAATTTTTTTTAAAAAAAGTTATGTTTGTCAACTTTTTAAAAAAATAATAGATATTGTTCTTACTTGACTTCTAGGTATAACTTGGCTTCGCTGAACTCTGTCGCCGAGCTTTTGAATGTTCCACTCTGAGCTTATTCTTCAAAGAAGGGGTTCTTCGGGGTGGACGAACAACAAGGGAGGAGATACCTGCAAAAGGCACTCCAATACTTAAGTCAGTACTTGTGTGTGGTATTTTCAAGGAAAAAGAGTATTTCGCCTACCTCAGACGAGTTCCCTTGTTTTCTTTTATAGTAGTCGTCCGAGGTATCCATAATTTGTCCATTACCGAGTTATAGGAGTAACGTTTTAAGGATCATAACGCCTTGATCTAATTAATTGTGATTCTAATTGCCGACCTATAATGTATAAGCCGAGCTTGTGCGTAACCGATTTGTAATAGTCATATCATAGCCCCCAAGTTGAGTCTGATGAAATTTTAATGAAGCAGGTTGAGCTTAAATTTGTTATAGGTCAGCTTGTATACTGTGGAGCCCCCAGCTCAATCTTGTTTATTAAAACTTTATTTGAAAAAGAAAAAATTAAAAGTTAAAATTAGAATTCGAAAAGTTTGGAGAGAGAATAGAAAATTATTTAATGAAGTGTGTGCTTATTGAGTTGATGTTGTTTATATTTCCCATACCATAGATACTGTTAGATTTGAACGAATGATAGAGATTGAAGGTATAGTTTCAAGGATTTAAGAAACTTCTTTTGAATTAATACATTTTGGAATCACAACTGTGTTCATAAAAACAAAAGCTGGAACTCAATAGTTTCAGAAGGTGTTAAAGCATGAGTAAAAGAGGTTAGTGCATGCCATTGAGTTCTTTTTCGTTCTTTGAGTAATGGGTGTGGAAAAAATGAGTGAGGCGCAGAAGAAAGATGATGGTTTGTATGATTGGGTGGGGGAAAATGTAAAAATTAGTAGTTTGTTGTTTGTTGATTAGGATAGTATAAATGAAATTGATAGACGTAAGGTAACCAGGGTAGGTTCTGGTATTAAGTTGGTGTTGTTGCCATGTTAAAGGTCTGAAAGAGTTTTTCACCGTAAAAATGATTTTGAGTGTTTTTATATTTACAGTTGTTTGTTGCAAGAGCTGTATGTAAAACTGCCTTTTACGGAATTTGAGTGTTCTGTGTTGTGGCAATTAAATTGTGCCCCCTCTAAGCTTCATCCGAACGGATAGGTATTTCTGAGATGCTTTGAAATTTTGATGGAGTTTCTGGAGTTGGAACCGAGTTTGAGTTTGTTTTTTTCGTTGTTCCAAGCCAAGGGGGTATGGAAAGGTGTTTGGGTGAACCTTAACAGTTCTCTAGGTATGGGTATGTTTAAGTTATATAAATCTTCATTCAAAAATTTCAAAGAAATGTTTTTGAAGGTGAAAAATGTGGACGAAGAATTTTCATTTTACTTAGATGAGCATTTGTGTGAAAATTCCCTTTGTATTGGTTCCCCCAGCCTGTTCATGTTCTGGGTCCTGATGTTATTAGTGGTAGGGATACCTATATAATAGAATTTTTATTGAGTCACATTAGAAATGGAGATTTGATTTCGATTTATGATATTCTCCTGTGAGAAGAAGACAAAGAGTCTGTAGTGAAGTACATGGATAAGTGATTTTGATTTTAGTCGTGAAAGTGAAGTTTCTCTTATCACATTCTGATTTCGGTTTTGATTTTCCAGGTGGGAAATATCCCGGCGTTTGCGACTGCTTTAAGGGCTCGACTAAGGAGCCAAAATATGGATAAAGAGGGGTCGTCCTCGAACTCCGTAATTGATTTGGAAGGGGAGGTCAATCAATCCAAAAAAAAAAAAACCGATCAAATTTAAGAAGAGGAAAACGGATATGAACCCTGTGGTTGATGGAGTAGATGGGGTGGGTAAGGGGATATCACTGGACGAAGTTACAAACTGGGGTGTGAATCAGGAGAGGTTGCATTCTTTTTCTGACGTTGGAGATGGGACTTCTATATGGGATAAGAATTTTCCAGTTGCACTTGCTACCGATGAGGTGTTACAGTCTCCGTCGGATGTGCAATTGGCTATGGATACTGGTGATGTTGCAATTGACCAGTATATGCAGATACAACAATATGATTTCTTGCTTTTTTTTTAAATATACAGAGCATAATTTTTCGTGTTTTAGGTACTCAGAGTCCGGTTGGCCAGTATTGGTCGGAGTCAAGAGAAGAAGCATAGAAGGTTGATGGAGAATAAGGATTTTGAAGTTCTTATGAGTGAACTTGCCGAAAATAAGAAGTTGGTATCCGAGCTGAAGGAACAGATCAGTTTGAAGGATGAGGAGCTAAAAACTCTAAGGGACAGCTGTGATAAAAGTTCCCAATCGCTAAAGAAATGTGGAAAAGATGTTGAAAGTATCCAGAAGCAACTAATTGAGACCACTGGTAAAATGAAGACTTTGGATTTGAGAGAGCTGTTAGTCAAGCTAAACTGTTGGCACCTGATGAGCGGATATTTTTTACGCTTTTGGGCATCACTTTCATATAGTTTTTAGTAGTTTTTATTTAGTTTTTATTGAGTTTTTATAGGTTTTAGTGTTAAAATCATATTTTTAGATTCTACTATGAGTTTTTTTGTTTTCGGAAAATTTCAGGTATTTTCTGGCTGAAATTGAGGAGCTGGAGCTGAAGTCTGATTCAGAGACAGAGAAAGCACTACAGATGTTGTCCAGATCTGACCTGCATGCATTTGGAAGAGCTTTTCTGGAGCTATAGACGTCCAAATCGAGCACTCTCAATGGCTATGAAAAGATGAATTCTAGAGCATTCCAGAAATATATAATGGTTTATACTTTGCATCGGATTAGAAGGCCCAAAACTGGCGTTCAAGGCCAGCTACCTACCCCTTCCAGGCGTCCAGCGCCCAAAGAGCAGAGCCCAACGTCCAAAGGCCCAAAGAGGACCCGCTAACTTGCATTCCACACCCAAGGAGCCTCATAGCACGTGGATTTCATCAAATCTCAGCCAAAACACTCACAAAGTGGACCCTAGAAGTGGATTTTAGCACTAGATAGACTGTTTTACCCTAACTAGTCACTAGTTTAGTATTTAAAGTAGAAGATTACTCTTTGTTAATCATCTTCAGCCCTATTTTTGTTTTCACCATTGTATTTTACTTTCAATATGAGTTTCTAAACCTCCTAGTTTGAGGTGAGGAGCCCTGCTGAGTCCTATGAATTAATAAAAGTATTTCTGTTTCTTCTTCGATCCGTGTTTGATCTATCACTAAGATGTATATTCGTTCTTCATCACTATGAATGTGTTGAACTGGCATAAGGTTATCACATTTTACATGGGTTCAGAGTGCGTCTTTCATCAGACAATGATGAACCGCCAGCTTGAATATATGTCTCTCAGACGGCTAATCCACGACTTCGTTGGGGACTTCTTGAGACATCAGTTCAGCTGATTTCTGGGGAAATTAGGGTCTCTATGGTAGAGGCTAGAACCAGCACGAACTTCACCCTCAATCAGAATGGATCTGCACTAAATCTGGGGTTCAGATCTGGAGGAGTATTGGCAGCTGCTCAAACCAGTGTCAATCACATACAGCCTGCCATAGAAGAATATCACTCACAAGCAGAGAATATAGTATTACCAGAATTAATTCTGAAAGGCTAAGCAACTCCAAACCTCAACTCTATTCCCTTTATTGATTCCATTTAATTCCTTATTCCTATTTAACATTCAAATATTTGATATAAAATGTAATTTATACAATATTAAAACAAGTTAAATTTGACTCCTTCTGATCTGCCTGACTAAGAGCTGCAGGATAACCATAGATTGCTTCAAGCCACAATCCTCGTGGGATCGATTCTGACTCGCTCAGATATTACTTGAACGACCCAGTACACTTGCTGGTACACTAGTACGAAGGTGTGGGGATTCGTGCTACCAAGTTTTTGGCACCGTTGCCGGGGATTGTTGAGTTTGGAAAAACTGCATGATTGTCTTGCTCCCTAGATCAAGTCCTCTATTTTTATTTTATTCTTCTTATTTTTTCGAAAAATTAAAAACTTTTTCAAAATTAATTTTCCTTTCTTTGTTCGATTTATGTTCTTGTTGAGTCTTTGATTTTTGCAAAAGTATAACTTTGATTAGTGTCCTTTATTTGTATTTTCTTCTTCTTCAAATTTTCGAAAATATTAAAAGCTTTACAAAAATAATTTTTATTTTATTTGTTTCATTTTTGTTCTTTGTTTGAGTCTTGTGTTTTTGTTCTTGCTTGAATTTTTCGTGTTCTTTGAGTTCCTCTTTCAAAAAAAAAAAAATTTCAAAAAAAAAATTTCTTTGGTTAAATCTTGTTTCAATTTTTAAGTTTGGTATTCTCTTGGTGATTTTCTTTAATTTTCGAAAATTTATTTTTGGTTTTCTAAAAATTTTAAGTTTTGTGTTCTTTTTATGTTCTTGTGTTCTTTAAAGTTCTTAAGTCTTGTTCTTTGTGTTCTTGTTACTCTTCAAAGTGTTCTTGAGTCTTTTATGTGTCTTTATCTTAAAATTTTTAATTTTGGTATTCCTTTGTGTTTTCCTCCAAAATTTCCGAAAATTTGGGCGCACTAGATCTAAAAATTTTAAGTTTGGTGCCTTTTACTTGTTTTTCTCTTTCCTCATTAATTTCAAAAATAAAAAAATATCTTTTCTAACCAACTTTTACTTAATTTTCGAGATTTTCTTTAAAAATTCAGATTTTTATTTTTAAATTTTTATCTTATCATATCTTAGTTGTCAAGTTTTCAAAAATCAAATCTTTTCAAAATTAAAAATCTTATTTTTTTCAAAAATCATATCTTTTTCAAAATTCTTATCTTATTTTATTCAAATTTAAAATTTCAACTTTCAAAATTTCAAATCTTTTTAATTTTAAAACTTATCTTTTCTTAACCTTCTTATCTTATCTTATCTTACCTAACTTATCTTAACTTTTCTATCTTATCTTTTCTTCTTTTAAATTTTAAAATTAAATATTTTTCAAATCTTTTTAATTTCTTATCTTATCTTTTTCTAATTTAAAAAAAAAACAATTTCAAAATCTAAAATTTAAATTTCAATTTTCAATTTTCAAAATTAAATCTTTTCAAATTTCAAATATTTTTCAAAATTTAAAATTCAAATTTCAAATTTTAAATTCAAATCTCTTTTAATTAATTGCTTATCTTCTCTCTTTTCTCTTTCAAAACCTCCTAACTAACTCTCCTCTTCTCTAATTTTCGAATTCTTCTCTTTTAATCCTATCTCTCTTCTTTTTTTTTCGAATTAATTTCCTTTTAATTAATTTATTTCGGTTTAACTAAATAAATAAAATAAAAACAAAAAATATTTTAATTATTATTTATCTTTTCTACCTCTATCTCTTTTTCTACTACTTTTATCTTCTTCTTTCTTCATCTTCTACCTCTCTTAATCATGAGCTCAAGTGGGAATGAAGAGTTCAAGAGAACTCTAGAATCTTATACAAATCCCAATGTTGACTTCTATGAAAGAAGTATCAGCATACCTCACATCAGAGCTAGTAGCTTTCAAGTGATCCCTCAGCTTATTACTCTAGTACAGCAGAACTGCCAGTATTCTAGGTTTCCTCAGGAAGAACCTATAGAATTTCTGGCAGACTTCTTAAAGATTGCTGACACAGTATGCAGTGAGGGAGTAGACCAAGATGTCTACAGATTATTTCTTTTTCCTTTTGCAGTAAAGGACCAAGCAAAAAGGTGGTGGATAACCAGCTTAAAGCTAGTTTAAAAACATGGAAACAGTTAGTGGACAAGTTTTTAAACCAATACTTTCTCCCAAGAAAGATGAACCAGCTGAGATTGGACATCCAAGGCTTCAAACAAGGAGGTGGTGAATCTCTTTATGATGCTTGGGAGAGGTATAAGAGGATGCTAAGAAAATGTCCCACTAAAATATTTTTAGAATGGTACAATTAGACATCTTCTACTACGGGCTTTCAGACATGGCTAAAATGTCCTTGGACCACTCTGCTGGTGGTTGCATACACATGAGAAAGACTATTGGAGAGGCTCGAGAGCTTATTGAGACAGTTGCCACTAATCAGCATCTGTACTCATCACTTGAGACCTCTATAAAAGGAGAGGTTAAGGCGGTAGTTGCTGAACCTAACCCTCCAGAGCAGGATGGCCCATTGACTCAGCAATTGCAAGCCCTTGCCTAACAAATGCTGGAACTGCAAGAGGCCCTGCAAAAAACTCAGGCTTCTAACAGAAATGTAGAAGCCCAGTTGAGTCAAACAAGGTAGCAGTTATCTAAGCAGATAACAGATGAATGCAGGCCATTCGACTGAGGAGTAGGAAAACCTTAAGCTCCCAACCTCAGCCCAATAAGAATGAAAAGCCGATAAAGGATAACAAAATCTTTGCACAAGATGGTTCTGGGCGTTTAAACGCCCAGAGAAATACCACTTCTGGAGTTGAACGCCAGGAATGGGCAGGGACGGGGCGTTCAAACGTCCAGAGAGATATCCCTCTTGGCGTTGAATGCCAGAAATGGGCAGAAACTGGGCGTTCAGACGCCCAGGGGACAGCAGCTTGGGCGTTGAACACCCAAGCAAGGGAAGTCAGTCATCCAATGACAACAACCCTGCTAAACAAGGTAGTAAACCCCTTCTAACACACATGGAATTCGGCCTCCATCTACCAAGGTTGATGATTACAAGGCTAAGATGTCATTTCCTTAGAAACTCTGTCAAGAGGACAGGGATAAACAATTTGCTCGCTTTGTGAAGTATCTCAGAATATTGGAGATAAAGATCCATTTTGCAGAAGCTCTTGAACAGATACCTTCTTATGCAAAGTTCATGAAGGACATTCTAAATCATAAGAAGGATTGGAGAGAGACACAAATAGTCCTCCTCACTGAGGAATACAGTGAAGTCATTCAAAATAGCTTACCAGAGAAGCTTAAAGATCCTGGAAGCTTTATGATACCATGCACTCTAGGTGATGCTTGTACAAGGATAGGTTTATGTGACCTTGGAGCAAGCATCAACCTAATACCTGCTTCACTAATAAAGAAGCTTAGTTTGACTAATGAAGTCAAACCAACCCGCATGTGCCTTCAACTTGCTGATGGTTCTATTAAGATACCATCAGGAGTAGTTGAAGACATGATTGTCAGGGTTGGACCCTTTGTCTTTTCCACTAACTTTGTGGTATTGGACATGGAGGGGTACAAGAGTGCATCCCTTATCCTAGGAAGACCTTTCCTAGTTATAGGACGGACCCTCATTAATGTTGAAAAATAGGAAGTAACCCTGAGAGTCAATGAGAAAAAGTTCATACTGAATGCTGTCAAAGCTATGCAGCATCCAGATATTCCTGAGGGATACATGAGCATTGACCTTATTGATTCCCTGGTGTTGTGATGAGTGGATATTTTATACGCTTTTTGGCATCACTTTCATATAGTTTTTAGTAGTTTTTGTTTAGTTTTTATTGAGTATTTATAGGTTTTAGTGTTTAAATCACATTTTATGATTCTACTATAAGTTTTTGTGTTTTTGGAAAATTTCAGGTATTTTCTGGCAGAAATTGAGGAGCTGGAGCAGAAGTCTGATTCAGAGACAGAGAAAGCACTGCAGATGCTGTCCAGATCTGACCTTCCTGCATTCAGAAGATATTTTCTGGAGCTATAGAAGTCTAAATGACGCGATCTCAACGGCTATGGAAAGTTGACTTCCAGAGCTTTCCATCAATATATAATAGTCCATACTTTGCTTCAGAAGACCCAAAACTGGCGTCCAAGTCCAGCTACCTGCCCCTTCCAGGCGTCCAGCGCCCAAAGAGTAGAGCCCAACGTCCAAAGGCCCAAAGAGGACCCCCTAGCTGGCATTCCACGCCCAAGAAGGCTCATAGCACGTGGATTTCATCAAAACTCAGCCCTAACACTCACAAAATTGGCCCCAGAAGTGGATTTTAGCACTAGATAGACTGTTTTACCCTTACTAGTCACTCGTTTAGTATTTAAAGTAGAAGATTACTCTTTGTTAATCACCTTCAGCCCTATTTTGGTTTTCACCACTGAATTTTACTTTCAATATGAGTTTCTAAACCTCCTAGGTTTAGGGGAGGAGCCCTGCTAAGTCCTATGAATTAATAAAAGTATTTCTATTTCTTTTTCGATCCGTGTTTGATCTATCTCTAAGATGTATATTCATTTTTCATCACTATGAATGCGTTGAAATGGCATAAGGTTATCACATTCTACATGGATTCAGAGTGCATCTTTCATCGGATAATGATGAACCTCCAGCTTGAATATACGTCTCTCAGACGGCTAATCCACGACTTCGTTGGGGACTTCTCGAGACATCAATTTAGCCGATTTTTGGGGAGATTAGGGTCTCTGTGGTAGAGGCTAGAACCAACACGAGATTCACCCTCAATCAGAATGGATCCGCACTAAACCTGAGGTTCAGATTTGGAGGAGTATTGGCAGCTGCTCAAACCAGTGTCAATCACATACAGCCTGCCATAGAAGAAGATCACTCACAAGCAGAGAAGATAGTATTGCCAGAATTAATTCTGAAAGGCTAAGAAACTCCAAGCCTCAACTCTATTCCCTTTATTGATTCTATTTAATTCGTTATTCCTATTTAACATCCAAATATTTGATATAAAAGGTAATTTATACAATATTAAAACACGTTAAATTTGACTCCTTCTGATCTGCCTGACTAAGCCCTGCAGGATAACCATAGTTTTCTTCAAGCCACAATCCTCGTGGGATTGACCTTGACTCGCTCAGGTATTACTTGGACGACCCAGTGTACTTGTTAGTACACTAGTACAAAAGTGTGGGGATTCGTGCTACCAGCACCCGAGCAGGATTTTATTGCAATGGATCCAGCGAAGCTTGTGCATAATGGTTTGCTTATTGATGATGAGGAGGTGGCTCCAGAAGAGGAGGGTGAGACCGGGGTAGATAACTGATCTTTTAATTGCAAATGGAGATTTGGTTTTTGAATTTTGCCTAATATTGCTTGGTTATAATATATTGAACTTTTTATTGCTTTAGTTTGATAAACTAAATGTTTTTGGATTCCCTAATATTATGTTGATAACATTAGGAATGTTTGGATTGTGTAATCGACCTTGTTGGTGTGTTTGACAGGAAGTCGATATTTGTATGTTTAGAAGCTTCATAAGCTTGACTAATTTTTAGTATATTCGAGGATAGAGTATAGGTCAGGAAATTGATTGAACTTGATGAAAATAGAATTTTATTTATTGTATCGATGGCTAATATGCCGAGCATGAAAGAATATTTGGTAATTGTTAATGAAGAGACAAATTTAGACATAATTCGAAAAGAATAATGCGTATAAGTAGTGATAAATTTATAACCTTTGAATACAAGGACGCAGGTAGGCTTGCCTTGTTAAAACCTCTCCAAGCAAAACCCTTGTAGAAAAAAATCTTGTGAGTAGGAAAAAGAGTACAAGCTTGACCCTGCTCTAACTATAATAAAGTTTTAAAGAAGAGACATTCCAAGTGTTCGGTATAACAATACCATCAAGTGATTGTAGACGGTAAGCACCGTTACCTAATACTTCCATTATTCGAAAAGGACCTTCCCAGTTTGCTGCTAATTTGCCGTGAGTAGGGGGTTTCCTGATTTGCTCTTCTTTCCTCAAGACTAAGTCGTTTTCTTGGAAAGATCTTAGTTTAAGGTGTTGGTTGTACCACCGAGCTATATTCAATTGCATAGCTCGGTGACGAATCTCTGTTAGACTGCGAACTTCTTCAATGACATCGAGCTCATGTTTTCGAGCTTCATTGTCTTTGTGGAGGTTAGAAAACTGTGTTCGGAGTGAGGATTGTGAGATCTCTACGGGGATCATTGCTTCTGAACCGTATACTAGTCAGAACGGTATTTCCTTTGTTGTTGAGTGAACAGTTTTATTGTACCCCTGAATTACCTCGGGGACTAGCTCGGCCCAAAGTCTTTTGGCGTTGTCGAGCTTTTTCTTTTAGGAATGTAGGAGGACATTATTCGCGGCCTCTGCTAATCCATTCATTTGTGGATGTTCTACCGAAGAGAAGTGTTGTTTGATTCCTAAATTCTACAAAAAAGATTTGAATTTGTTATCGGTAAACTGGCGACCATTATCTGTGATAATGTGCCGAGGTATGCTGAATCGACAGATAATGTATTTCCAGACAAAAGAAATCATTTGCTGGGATGTAATTTTTGCCAGAGGTAGGGCTTTTATCCATTTTGAGAAGTAATCGATAGCGACAATAAAAAATTTTACCTGTCCAAGTGCTAAAGGGAAGGGGCCGAGTATATCAATCCCCCAGTGGTTGAAAGGCCAACTTACTTCGGAGTTATGCAGTTCCTCTGTTGGTAAGTGTATGATCAAGCTGTGCTTTTGACAACCTGGGCATGTTTTGACCTTTTTGATGCAATCATTCTGTAGTGTTGGCCAGTAGAAACCTGCTCGTAAGATCTTGGAGGATAAGCTCCATGCCCCAACATGTGTTCCACATATACCTTCGTGAGCCTCAGCTAGTGCGAGCTCTGCCTCTGACCTGGATAAACACTTTAACAAAGGACAAGAAAAACCTCGCCGATATAAGGAGTTGTTGTATATGGTGAAGAATGATATCTGTCGTCGGAATTTTTGAGCATTAGTAGTTTCTTGTGGGATGATTCCATATTTGATATATTCGAGGTATGACATCCTCCAATCCTCGGCTTGTACTAAACTCAGAATTTCTGTTAAATTTATACTTGGAGAAGAAAGTGTAGATCGATAAAGAGATGAAGTGGGTGCTTGTGAACTAGCGAGCTTTGATAAAATATCAGCTCGGTGGTTTCTTTCTCGGGGTATATAATTGATTTCGAATTTCAAAAAATTCGAGATCAATGTTTTCACAACATCAAGATATTTTCCCAATAATGGATCTTTGACTTGAAAGAGATTGTTTACCTACTGCACCACTTGCAATGAATCATAGAATACCTTGATTTCTGAGACATTTAACTCTGTTGCTAGTTTGAGGCTGGCGATCAGGGCTTCATATTCAGTTTGATTGTTGCTGGCTTTGAAAGAGAGATGTAGAGACTGTTCGATCACAAATCCTCGGCCGTCTTCAAGAAAAACCCCAGCACTACACCCTTGCGGATTTGAGGATCTGTCCACATAGAGTGTCCACTCTGTTAGCTGATTCTTCGGGCATGGGGTAGTGAATTCGGCGATAAAATCTACTAGGTATTGGGATTTGACCGGCCTTCTGCTCTGGTATCTGATATCAAACTTTGAAAGTTCGACCGACCATTTAATAAGTCGGCCTGCAAGCTCGAGCTTATGCAACACCTGTCGGAGAGGTTGATCTGTTTTGACAGTGATGCTGTGACTCTGAAAATATGGCCGAGGACGCCGAGCTGAAAATATCAAAGCTAGAGCTAATTTCTCAATTTTCGAGTAGTGAAGCTCGCATTCTGCAGGCACTTGCTGATAAAGTAAATCGGTTGTTGCTTCTTTTGTCTTTCTATGACAAGTACAGAACTTATTGCCCAGTTAGTAACAGATAAATATAAGTAAAGCTCTTCCCCTTGTAGGGGTTTTTGTTAAATAGGAGGTTTTGAAATTATCGTTTTTATGCTAGAAAAAGCTTTTTCGCAATCCTGATTCCAAATAAAATTGTTTTTCTTTTTTAACGTCTGAAAAAAGTGGAAGGATTTGGAGGCTAAGCATGGTAAAAATCTAGACAAGGCAGCAAGTCTCCCTGTTAAGCGTTGGACCTCCTTAATCGTTTGTGGGCTCGTCATGTCCAAGACTACTCGGCATTTTTCTGG
Organism: Arachis ipaensis; assembly: GCF_000816755.2. Taxonomy (NCBI): domain Eukaryota; kingdom Viridiplantae; phylum Streptophyta; class Magnoliopsida; order Fabales; family Fabaceae; genus Arachis; species Arachis ipaensis. The sequence continues at coordinate 31,523,773 of NC_029785.2, forward strand.
GTTAGCCTCTATGCCTCAATTTGTGAGTAGAAATCCAAGAAACTTGCCCCTTGTACTCCAAAGGCACATTTCTCAGGGTTGATTCGGAAGTTATATTGTCGGATTTGGTTGAAGATCTCCAGTAGGTCATCCAAATGATTATCGCCGAGCTTTGTTTTAGCTACCATGTCGTCGACATATACTTCCATGTTTCTGCCGATTTGATTTGAGAAGACTTTGTCCATTAGAGGCTGATATGTGGCACCTGCATTCTTAAGTCCAAAAGGCATAACCTTATAATAGTAATTTCCATAGGCAGTAATGAATGCAGTTTTATTTTGGTAAGGGGGACGCATTAGAATCTAGTTATAACCAGAATATGCATCCATGAAACTTAAAGTTCTATATCCTGAAGTACTATCTACTAAAGAGTCAATAAAGGGTAAGGGATAAGCATCTTTGGGGCATGCTTTGTTGAGATCTGTAAAATCAACATACATGCGCCATTTACTGTTGTGTTTTTTTACCATTACCTCATTCACCAGCCATGTTGTGAACCGAACTTCTTTGATAAAGTCGGCGTTGATAAGCTTCTTGGTTTCTTCCAAGGACGCATGTTTCTTTTCAATACCCAGATTTCTTTTCTTCTGAGCTATAGGTCGGGCAGATGGATCTCATGCCAGTTTGTGGAAAATGACCGAAGGGTCAATTCTAGGCATATCAGCAGGTGTCCACACAAAGAGGTCGACGTGTTGTTGCAGAAATTTCTCTAGGGAGAGTTTGTCCTCCGAGCTGAGAGTTGTACCTACATAACTGAATTTGTCTAGATTATTATCAAAGTAAACTTTCTGTAGGTCCTCTGTTGGTGTAGGCCTTTTAGCGAATTCGGCCTTTGGGTTAAGGTTGGCTAGTGACTGGAGCTTGTTGGTGCTGCTGACGTTGTTAACATGGGCATCTATATCTCGGCTTGGTTGTTTAAGGCTGATGTTGTAACATTGGCTAGCTTCCCGATGGTCGCTGTGAATGGTTGCGATAAGGTCATCTTGCACGGAAAACTTGACACAAAGATGAATTGTATATACAATAGCGCCGAACTTATTTAAAAATGGTCGGCCAAGTATTAGGTTTTATGGACAGAAACAATCAACAACTAGAAACTGAACATCAGAAGTTTTGGATAAAGGATGCTCACCTAGTGTGGTTTGTAACCACACGGATCCCATCACTGGGACATGTTCACCTGAAAAGCCAACTAGGTTGCCCGTGGTGTGTTGGAGTATATTATCACTGAGTTTCATCTAGCGAAAGGTTGAGTAGAATAGGACGTCTATACTGCTACCTGGATCTAGGAGTACTTTATGTACCAACAAGTCTCCGAGCTAGACGGAGATAACCACAGGATCATCTAGGTTTGAAGCATTTGTATTAAGATCTGATGCCTGGAATGTCATTTGTGGGAAATAGGACGACATTCGGTTGTCACCGAGGTTGCCCGCAACTGATAACATAGCTCGGTAGGAGCGCTTCCTTGCCGAGCTTGTTGGTCCCCCACCTGCAAAACTGATAATGAGAATTTGTCGTGTCGGTCTAGAATTTCTCTTATAGAAATAAGAACTTCGTTGTAAGCATAGCTCCAAACCAACAAACAATTTTCACATCAAAAATTTTGGTTGTCACAAGTACAAACCCCAATAAGAATTAACCGAAGTATTTAAACCTCGGCTCGTCTCACAAGGAATTGCAATGAAGTGGTCAAGTATTGGCCATGAAGGGACAAGGCGTTTGGTTTATAAAAGGGCAAGGAAATAAATGACAAGAAAAGTAAATAGCAAGAAAGTAAATAATAAGAATTAATAAAAAACAAGGAAAAGAACTCTTGGCTAGACAAAGGTAATTGAGATCACCATCCTTGTCAACAAACCATATATTGACAATTATGAGGAACCAAGCTCATTAAGTTTACTTCTATACTTGAAGTATATCAAATGGCTTGATCAACATCAATCCATAAGCCCTAACCTAGCAACCAATTGACTTAGTAGTAGGCTAGATTCAATGGTTATCAAATTGACCACATAGGGTTCTCAAATCACCAAATCCATTAGACCCAATAACTCAAGTTTGCCCAATTCCCTTCGCCTAGGGCAAGAGTAAAGAAAACTACTCAAAAACTAGAGGAAACATTCTATCAAACACCTAGTGTGCAATAAAAATAAACATCACAAAATGCAAGAATTAACAAGATCCATAACTATCATGAATAAGAAATCAACAATAGCAATGAAGATAAACGTAAAAGAAGACATGGAAACATAAAATTGCATTAGAAGAAATCAAGATCCAACAATGGTTCATCAACATAAAAGAGAGCCTGAAAAGGAAAATTAACACTACAAACTAAGAGAATCAAGATGTAGAAACAAGAAATTGTAAAGGAAACAAGATGAAATCAAGTAATCAAAGCTAGATCTAAGAGAAATTAACATAATCCTAACCTAATTCTAGAGAGAAGAGGGAGCTTCTCTCTCTAGAAAACTAACTAAAGGCTCATCATGACTAACTCAGTGCTCCCCCCTTTGCTCAATCTTTAATTCTGCATCAAATACCCTCAGAAACGAGTTGGATTTGGGCATGGGCAGCTCAGAAATCGCCCCAGCGATTTCACTTTAAGTGGGTCACGTTCCGAGCGTCACGCGTACGCGTGGGTGACGCGTGCATGGCGCGTGCGCGTGGCCCCCAATTCTCCAATTGCTCATTTCTTCATGGGTTCTCCACTTTGCATGCTTTTCTCTTCACTTATTCCATCCAATACTTGCCTTATGAACCTGAAATCACTCAACAAACATATCAAGGCATTGAATGGAATTAAAGTGAATTAAAATCACCAATTTAAGGGCCTAAAAAGCATGTTTTTACACTTAAGCACAAATTAAGGGAGAATTACAAAACCATGCTATTTCATTAAATAAATGTGAGAAAAGATGATAGAATCCCCCAAAATAAGCACAAGATAAACTTCAAAATTGGGGTTTATCAAACCTCCCCACACTTAAACTAGGCATGTCCTCATGCTAAAATCAAGAAAGAAGCAAAGGGTATCAATATTTATTCAATGCGAACTAACTAAATGCAACTACCTACATGCAATCTATCTAAATGAATGCAATTGCTTGGTCAAAATAAATCAATTCCCAATAGTACATATGCAAGTACAAGGGCTAAGGCAATAGCAATCAAAGCAAACCCTCAATTGAATTGAGTTATTAGAATGATTTTAACGAACTTGCAAGAAAAGAGATGATCATGGGTGGAAGCATGTAATTGAGCAATCGAACCCTCACCGGATGTGTATCCGCTCTAGTCGCTCAAGTGTATGGGGTTGATTCACTCAATTCTCCCCTAATCATGCTTTCCAAGATTTATTTTTCATCTAACAATCAACAATTATTTCATTCATTCATACAAATATCATGAGAACTTTCCCTTAGGTTGTAATAGGGTTAGGGTTAAGGTAGGATGCATATGGTCAAGTGAGCTTGAAATTTGAATCTTTAATTAACTTAAACTTCCCACCTAACCTATGACAACCTATACAATTCTAAACAAACCTAACTATCCATTCTTCACTTTTTCACACACTCATGCATTCTCTTTTGATCACCACACATATGCATTGATTATTATTGAACTTCACTTTGGGGCATTTTTGTCCCCTTTTTATTGCAATTCTTTTTCTTTCTTTTTCTATTTCTATATTTTTTTATCTTATCATTTTTTTCTTTTCAAACTAAAATATATACAAGAACATCAATACATATGGTTTACACATGATTAATACATGAGTATGTACCAAATTTCCAAGATTTTCAACACAAATACAAAATATACTTTTATCTCTACCCAATGTTTCCAACTCTCCCAAAATCAAATGATAAACACTCTCACTAGCCTATGCTAATCAAAGATCCAAATTAAGGACATTTATTGTTTTTCGCTTTAGGCTTGTAATGTGCTAAAATTAAGAACAAATGGGTTTAACATAGGTTCAAAGTTGGTTAAAAATGGAAGATAAAAGGTAGGCTATTTGTGCAAGTGAGCTATTTGAAATAATGGCCTCAATCATATAAATGCATGTATACACAAAATAATGGATATAAAGAATCAAACAAATCAAGGCTTACAATCATAGAAAGAGAATAATGCACACAAGAATGAAAATAAGTGGTTATATGATGTAACCACACAATTAGGCTCAAATCTCACATGCTTGTGTTCTTAGCTCAAAAATCATGTTCCACAATATGCAGTTTAAGCAAGTTCTAAATTTTTTTTCAATCAATTGGGGTGCCCTATAGATAAAAATCATTGGAGAATCTCATTATTTGACTAAGCTTATTATATACATATGCAAAATAAGAAAATGCAACTAAAAATCCTACAAGACCTAAGAATGGAATGCAAAAGTGTTGGAATTAGAAATTTGTCACCCAAAGGCGCCGAATGGTCGGACGACCTCGCCACACTTAAAAGTTTGCACCGTCCTCGGTGCTTTCAAAGGTGAGCAAGGGGGTACGGCGACTTTCTGAATCGCCACCTTCAACTGGTAGATCAACCAGTGCTACGTGTTCTGCTTCCGTTTTTGCTTGTGGTGCATCAATCATGAAAAAAAAAATAAACACCATAAGATGAGAAAATATAAAAGCAAGGAAGCGTACATTGTTGGAATGAGGTAATTCACTAGAATGAGGTGGGTGACCCAATGTGTGACATGAATAAAAGTGAGTGTGCATTCTAAGTTGCACGCGGTTTAGAACACACACACCAACATAGAGAGCTATGTCACAATCATACAAAAGAGGAACATGCACTTCACTCATTCTAGTGTGCTTGAGATGCTCTAAACTTGTGAGTCAAAACAACCAAACAAGCAATAAAGAAGCATGAAAGCATTCAAGCCAAAAACATATGGATGCATATAATCAAGAAACACAGTGCATTAGGATAAATGCACATCATCCATCGAGAAATTTTCTAATCAAAGAGAAAAAATTCAAATCACATGGTGGCCAAATCATGCAATTCAAAAAGGTTTAAAAACTTGAAGGCAAAGTCATATGTACTTGGTGTGAAAAGATGTCAAACATGAAAAACTCAAAATCGAGTAACCAACTATAACCTCAATAGAGAATCCAACAATAAATGATGGAGGCAATTATGCTAAAATAGCATCAAGTTAATAATAAGCAGCAATATATAGTAAACAAAATTGATAATCCAACACGTATAATGAAAAAGAGAAGATGAAATGAAAACTAAACTAACTAAACCACCAATTAACTAACTAAAAGAAATGGTTATAAATGGTGTTTGGAAGCGTTGGATGAGGGGTAGGAGAAGGGAAGAAGAAAGAAGAAGGAAAAGAAATGGAAAGAAGATGAGAAAAGAAGTGTGCGAAAGAAGGGCATCCACGCGTAAGCGTGCACGACGCGTGCGCGTGGGTTGAGGTGAAATGAACGCGACGCGTACGCGTGAGTCACGCGTGCATATCGATGGGTTACTTAGAGAGCGACGCGTATGCATCCTTCACGCTTACGCGTGAGTTGGCTTGCGCGTTTTGCACAGTGTTCGCACGTTGTTGGCACAACTCTCGGGAAAATGGCTTGGAGGTGAAATTTTTGCATCCACGCGTATGCTTGGTGACGCGTTCACGTGGATGGTCAAAGATTCTTGTGTCATACGTGCGCGTGTGTGACGCGTGCGCGTTGTTGGTGCCCTATTTTTCAAAAATTTTCTATGTTTTTGCACCAAACCAAACATTCCAAACTTCCAAACAGCTACCAAGACACTATAAAACCTTATTCAACATATTAAACTACCAACTAAGCTCAAAAAATCAATCTAAACATGAAATTAAACTAATTACCAATATGTACAAAAGAGAAAAAGGGAAGATTTTACTATGGTGGGGTGTCTCCCACCTAGCACTTTTAGTTTAAGTCCTTAAGTTGGACATTTGGTGGGGGTCCTTGTTATGGTGGGTTATGCTTGAACTCATCCTTGAATCCCCACCAATGTTTGCATCTCCAATGTCCACCGGGATCCCAAATTAGGCGCATAAAGCCCTCGAGTAAGCTTAAGTAAATGACAAGGCCCCAAGAATTTTGATTGTTGAAATGAATTCCTGGGTCCCAAACCTTGTTCTTGTACCCATCTTCTCGTTGACTACCATAGTTAAATTTGGTTGACAAGGCTTGTGAATTCTCAATTAAGCATCCAAACATTCTCCTAGACCCTTGCAATTTGGTTCTACACCCACCATTGCTATTCAATTTTGAGCATGCAACCATCATGAACTTAGAGTGATGTCTCCAACCACTACATAACTCTCTCCTACTCTTAACTCCACAAGGGGCTCTAAGTTGACCATCATTTTCAAGCAAACCATATTCAAGTGAGAAAGTAAGGCTTAGGGACAGGAATTTTACCCACTTGAATGGATGATGGTGACTTAGGAAGGGGGACCTCCCCACACTTAGCCAATGCGAGATCCATTCCCTTGTGGTCTTCCTTTGTAACTCCCACCTCTTTGCAAGCTTCTTTAAGTTCAATTCCTTGTTTACCAACTTCTTCTATACACCCATCATTGCTCAAACCATGTGTCGGAGGTTGTGCACAGTCCTCCTTGTCATCAATTTCACAACACAATGAGGGAGGTTCATCAATTCCAAAAGATACATTGGTTGGTGTGGAATTATCTTCAATGACGGAGCTTTCTTCTTGCTCAACCTCTTCCTCTTGGTAGCTTCTTTCTAACTCAATCTCTTCTTCATTGCTTACCAAGGGTATGGGAGGTGAGGTATCTTCTTCTTTACTCTCTATGTCAAGCCCAATGGGAAAAGATTCAATTGTACATAAGAATTCATCAACAATTGAATCCATCTCTTGATCTACCTCTTCAAAGTTTTCCACCATGACATGCTTTGGAGGTTGTACACCCTCCTCAATATCAATATCAGGCTTCTTGAAAGAGGGCTCTCTAATGCTGTATTCCCATGGACTTCCAACATCTCCTAGATCTTCAACCACTTCTTCCGGCTCAATTATCTCAACTTCCTCCCCTTGTGACAATTCTTGCTTCAACTCCTCTTCTTCACCTTGAAGCTCCAACTTCACCTCCTCATTATGCTCCTTGATTGCTTCTCCACATTCAATAATGGGAGTACTTGGAATGCATGGGCTTAGGTGGGAAGCTATGTAGTTAATGGCTTCATTCACAGTAGCTAACTTGGTTTCTAGCTCCTTAAACTCCTTTTTCGTCCCCTCTTGTTGCCTTTGGATATGAGAGTCAAGATCTCTTAGTTCTAGTGGGAGGGCGTCATTGGAGGGCAATGGCGGAAAAGAGGGTTCATTGTTTGGGGGAAAGGATTCATAATTGGGTGGTGGTTCTTCTTGGTAAGGGTATGGAGATGGTATATATGGAGGTGGTTCTTGGGAGTAATTGTGTTGGAATTATTGTGGTTCCATGTATGGTTTATATGGCTCAAAAGGTGGTTGGTATGGTGGATAGGGATTAGGGTCATATGGAGGTGTTTGGTGGTAAGGGGCTTGTGAGTAAGGTGGTTCAAACCACGTTGAGGGAAGGGATCATATGTATGTGGTGGTTGTGGTTGGCAATCACAATAAGGGTCATCACATACATTAGATTGATATGCATTAGGATTAGGATTATACCCATAAGAATCCGGAGAGTAGTTACGTTGGGGTGACGCTTGAACGGCTTGGATGGAATAAAATGCCTTTTGGTCCTTCCGCATCTCCGTCAGGAGAGTAGTAATATCCTCAAGCACTCTTGTCAAACTTGGTTCGGGAGGAGGTTGTTGCCAAGAAGGTTGTTCATAAGCTTGGGACTCCTCCCACCTTCGATCTCCAAATCCTTGATGCATGTTATTATTGTAAATTTCATCTCCTACAACATAGTTTAAACCAAACTCATAGCCAAAGGGGTGAGAATTCATGGTGAAAAGAGAAAATAAAAACAAAAGCTAACAAGAAACAAAGAAAATAAAGTCCTACAACTAGCAAAAACCAACAAACAAACCAAAAATCAAGCTATTCATAATATATACAATAGCCAATAACATAGCACCATTGCAATTCCCCGGCAACGGCGCCATTTGGATAATTTAGAATTTGTCGTGTCGGTCTAAAATTTCTCTTATAGAAATAAGAACTTCGTTGTAAGCATAGCTCCAAACCAACAAACAATTCTCACATCAAAAATTTTGGTTGTCACAAGTACAAACCCCAATAAGAATTAACCGAAGTATTTAAACCTCGGGTCGTCTCACAAGGAATTACAATGAAGTGGTCAAGTATTGGCTATGAAGGGACAAGAGGTTTGGTTTATAAAAGGGAAAGGAAATAAATGACAAGAAAGTAAATAGCAAGAAAGTAAATAATAAGAATTAATAAAAAAAAGCAAAAGAACTCTTGGCTAGACATAGGTAATTGAGATCACCATCCTTGTCAACAAACCATATATTGACAATTATGAGGAACCAAGCTCATTAAGTTTACTTCTATAATTGAAGTATATCAAATGGCTTGATCAACATCAATCCATAAGCCCTAACCTAGCAACCAATTGACTTAGTAGTAGGCTAGAGTCAATGGTAATCAAATTGACCACATAGGGTTCTCAAATCACCAAATCCATTAGACCCAATGACTCATGTTTACCCAATTCCCTTAGCCTAGGCCAAGAATAAAGAAAACTACTCAAAAACTAGAGAAAACATTCTATCAAACACCTAGTGTGCAATAAAAGTAAACTTCACAAAATGCAAGAATTAACAAGATCCATAACCATCATGAACAAGAAATCAACAATAGCAATGAAGATAAACGTAAAAGAAGACATGGAAACATAAAATTGCATTAGAAGAAATCAAGATCCAACAATGGTTCATCAACATAAAAGAGAGCATGAAAAGGGAAATTAACACTACAAACTAAGAGAATCAAGATGTAGAAACAAGAAATTGTAAAGGAAACAAGATGAAATCAAGTAATCAAAGCTAGATCTAAGAGAAATTAAGCTAATCCTAACCTAATTCTAGAGAGAAGAGGGAGCTTCTCTCTCTAGAAAACTAACTAAAGGCTCATCATGACTAACTCAGTGCTCCCCCCTTTGCTCAATCTTCAATTCTGCATCAAATACCCTCAAAAATGAGTTGGATTTGGGCCTGGACAGCTCAGAAATTGCCCCAGCGATTTCACTTTAACTGGGTCACGTGCCGAGTGTCACGCGTACGCGTGGGTGACGCGTGTGTGTCGCTGGCCAAAACTCCTACTCACGCGTACGCGTGCATGGTGCGTGCACGTGGCCCTCAATTCTCCAATTGCTCATTTCTTCATGGGTTCTCCACTTTGCATGCTTTTTTCTTCACTTCTTCCATCCAATACTTGCCTTATGAACCTGAAATCACTCAACAAACACATCAAGGTATCGAATGGAATTAAATTGAATTAAAATCACTAATTTAAGGGCCTAAAAAGCATGTTTTACACTTAAGCACAACTTAAGGGAGAATTATAAAACCATGCTATTTCATTGAATAAATGTGAGAAAAGGTGATAAAATCCCCCAAAATAAGCACAAGATAAACCACAAAATTGGGGTTTATCAAAAACCTCCTGAAATACAGTTGATAATTCCGCGCGGTTGGTCGGGGTGGCTTGATGTTGCTCGCTCTTTGTCTCTAGAATGATGGCCCGCTGAGGTAATGTCAATAGATGATGATGCACGCCTTTGCATGTGGCCACCGATGTATTTGTCTAAATGACCCTACCGAGCCAATCGCTCTAGAAGGTCTTTAGCGATGACACACTTGTCAGTGGGTATGCCCATGTTTCTGATGAAAGGAGCAATATTTTGATTTGTCCACATTCTTGGTATCTTGGTAAGTGCCGGCTTTTCGTGGTGGTTTGATCAGCTTCGAGTTTAGGATCTCCTTGATGATGTCATCCTGTTTGGTGTTAAACTGAGTATATGATTCATATCGAGGTGTTAACTTAAAGGTTTTCTTACTGTCCCGAGCTTTATCGTCTTCTTTGAGTTGCGACTTGTTCACTTTCCAAGTTTGGCGGAGTTCCTCAATATCAATCTAGCCTTTTGCTTTTTCACAGAATTCAGCGAGTCTTTGGTTTGGCGACTGCAATGGCCTCTTGGAACTTGCCCAGTCGTAGGCCATTTTTAAGAGCATGTAGGTGGACTTCAGGGTGGAAGTCTGGAATGCTCACTGCCACCTTTGTGAAACGGGTCATGTAGTCTTTCAAACTTTCATACTGGCCTTGCTTGATTATGTTCAGGTAGTCTAAGTCGTGGAGGTAGATGGCAGATCTTGCAAAATGATCTTCGAAAAGCTTTGCTAGCTCCTGAAACCAAGAAATAGAATCTGCAGACAAAGAATAAAACCAATCAAGTTCATGACTGTCTAAATAAGATGGAAAACAACGACATAAAACGGGATCAGAAACACCGTTTACGATCATTATTGATCTAAATTTTTTAAGGTATTTCTTCGAATCTCCCAATCCGTCATAAGGGGTTAGGGTCATTGGGAGAGTGAACCTTCATGGAAATTCAAAGTTCATGACGTCGGCCGTGAATAGACCGATAGAATTGTCTGGCTCTTTATTCTTGTTTTCTTGCCGAGCTTCTTCGTTTCAGGGAGGGGGAGTCTCTTGAACCCGAATAGTTTCAGAGACATGAGTCGGGTCAGATTGATGTTCCTCATCTTTGGGTTGTTCACGGCGATCGTTATTATTTTCGATTCGGACATTATTCAGTTCAGCAATTTGATATGCCATTCTTTGATTTTCTGCTTTCATGTGCTGGTTTGCTTTTGCCATTCGTTGGTTGGCTAGTTGCAATTCGGCAACCATCCAGAGAAGCTCGGATGATGAAGGCGGGTTTGCATCAGCCATGGACAAATTGGTTGGTAATGGGGTCAAGAAAAAGGGGAGGGGTTTATATTCTCTGCCCCATGGTGGACGCCAATTGTTCTTACTGCACTTCTAGGTATAGCTCGGCTTCGCTGAACTCTGTCGCCAAGCTTTTGAATGTTCCACTCCAAGGTTATTCCTGAAATTTCGGGATGGACAAACAACAAGGGGAGAGATACCTGCAAAAGGCACTCCAATGCTTAAGTCAGTACCTGTGTGTGGTATTTTCAAGGAAAAAGAGTATTTCGCATACCTCAGACGAGTTCCCTTGTTTTCTTTTATAGTAGTCGTCCGAGGTATCCATAATATGTCCGTTACCGAGTTATAGGAGTAACGTTTTAAGGATCATAATGCTTTGATCTGATTAATTGTGATTCTAATTGCCAACCTATATAACATATAACCCGAACTTTTGCGTAACCGATTTGTAACAGTCATATTAGATATAATTTTATAACTAAAGTAATTCTTCATTCTTAGTTAGTGAATAATAAAATAAACTACTTATTACAATATTTATTTCATAACTAAAGAAATTTTTCATATATTAAATTATATTTTAAATAATATAATTAAAAATATTTAAAATTATAAATATATTTTAAAATTAATTATTCTTTCTCTAATTTTAAAGATATTAATGATCTATTCTCTCTAATTTCAAACACATTAATTATATATACATATTTTCTAAATTTTATAGTCTAATTTTAGTTATTTATTTATATCTAATAATTATAATTAAATTCTTTTAATTAACTCATGTTCGAGCTATGAGTCGGTTTGAAGTATGTGATCCAAAGTAGTTTGATTCACATGATTGATTGAGTTTGGACGTCCACAATTGAAAGTGGTTGGTTGTATATGATTAATTGAATTTGCTTTACCACATTTCGAAGTGGTTTGATGATAATAGCCGAACTATATTTTTGTTATTGATAATAATAGTCGAACTATATATCTTTGCTATTTGATCGATGATATCTCAATTGGTTTGATTGAATTTTGAGATCGGAATCTCAACCGATGTAATTGGAATCTATTTAATATGAAGGTATAGTTGATTTGTTGGAACTTATAACAATAAAGCAGAATTGATAAGAATCTGATAATTGTTGTAATTTAAATAATTAAGGAAGATATAATAAATATAAAATAAGAAAATGTAAATAAGAAATTCTAGTATTACTATTTAGTACGATTATTATCACAATATAATTAATATATTAATATTGTAGTATAAAAAAGAGAGAATAGTATAAGAGAGACACATGAGATTGTTGTTATTGATTGATTATATTGTTCATGGAGGCTTAACCTTCTATATATACACATAAGGGGTCTTCATTTTCAACTTTCAATTAATGCTCCTTTAATATTCTTCATTCTTGGAATATGAGCTCCACATAGAAAATAGGCATCCATGTCCCATTCTTATTACAACACTCCCCCTTGGATGACCATTTAGGATTATTGCCTCGTTAAAATCTTACTAAAGAAAAACTCAGTGGGAAAAACCCTTAGTGAAGGAAAAAGAGTACTGATGAGCGGATAATTTATACGCTTTTTGGCATTATTTTTACATAGTTTTTAGTATGATTTGATTAATTTTTAGTATATTTTTATTAGTTTTTAAATAAAAATCACATTTCTGGACTTTACTATGAGTTTGTGTATTTTTCTTTGATTTCAGGTATTTTCTAGCTGAAATTGAGGGACCTGAGCAAAAATTTGATTCAGAGGCTGAAAAAGGACTGCAAATGCTGTTGGATTCTGACCTCCCTGCACTCAAAGTGGATTTTCTGGAGCTACAGAAGTCTAAATGGCGCGCTCTCAATTGCTTTAAAAAGTAGAAATCCAGGGCTTTCCAGCAATATATAATAGTCCATACTTTTCTCGAGGATAGACGACGTAAACTGGCGTTCAACGCCAGTTCCATGCTGCATTCTAGCGTTAAACGCCAGAAACAGGTTACAAGTTGGAGTTAAATGCCAGAAATAGGTTACAACCTGGTGTTTAACTCTAGAAACAGCCTAGGCACGTGTAAAGCTCAAGTCTCAGCCCCAGCACACATCAAGTGGGCCCAGAAGTGGATTTCTGCACTATCTATCTCAGTTTACTTATTTTCTGTAAACCTAGGTTACTAGTTTAGTATTTAAACAACTTTTAGAGATTTATTTTGTATCTCATGACATTTTTAGATCTGAACTTTGTACTCTTTGACGTCATGAGTCTCTAAACTCCATTGTTGGGGGTGAGGAGCTCTGCTGTGTCTCGATGAATTAATGCAATTATTTCTGTTTTCTATTCAAACATGCTTGTTTCTATCTAAGATGTTCATTCGCACTTCAATATGATGAATGTGATGATCCGTGACACTCATCACCATTCTCAATCTATGAACGCGTGCTTGACAACCACTCCCGTTCTACCTTCGATTGAATGAGTATCTCTTGGGTTCCTTAATCAGAATCTTCGTGGTATAAGCTAGAATCCATTGGCAGCATTCTTGAGAATCCGGAAAGTCTAAACCTTGTCTGTGGTATTCCGAGTAGGATTTAGGGATTGAATGACTGTGACGAGCTTCAAACTCACAAGGGTTGGGCATAGTGACAGACGCAAAAGGATCAATGGATCCTATTCCAGCATGAGTGAGAACCGATAGATGATTAGTCGTGCAGTGACAGTGCACCTGGACCATTTTCACTGAGAGGACGGATGATAGCCATTGACAACGGTGATTCACCAACACACAGCTTGCCATAGGAGGAACCTTGCGTTCGTGAAGAAGAAGACAGGGGAAAAGCAGAGATTCAGAAGACAAAGCATCTCCAAAACTCCAACATATTCTCCATTACTGCAGAACAAGTATTTAATTCATGCTCGTTTATTTTTTGCAATTCAAACTGATAATTATAATTAACCTCCTGACTAAGATTTACAAGATAACCATAGATTGCTTCAAACCAACAATCTCCATGGGATCGACCCTTACTCACGTAAGGTATTACTTGGACGACCCAGTGCACTTGCTGGTTAGTGGTACGAGTTGTGAAAAGTGTGATTCACAATTTCGTGCACCAAGTTTTTGGCACCGTTGTTGGGAATTGTTCGAGTTTGGACAACTGACGGTTTATTTTGTTGCTTAGATTAGGAAAAATTTTTCTTTTTGGTTTAGAGTCTTCTATTATTATTTTTGGTTGAAATTACTTTTTTTTAAATCCTTATTTTTTCTTTTTAAATTTTTTAAAAATTTTATAAACTGATAATTGAGTTTTTCTGTTTGAGTTTAGTTTCATATTTTAAGTTTGGTGTCAATTGCATGTTTTTATTTTCTTTTAAATTTTCGAATTTGTGTTCATTGTTCTTTCTTAATCTTCAAGTTGTTCTTGTTTATTTTCCTTGTTTGATCTTTGGTTTGTCTTGTTTTGGGTCTTTTCTTGTTTTTCTCGTGCTTTTTCAAATTTTTAGTTTCAAAATTTTTTTTATTTATTAAATACCTTGTTAAAACACGTTAAATTTATAGCTCAATTGGCTAGAGTGTTGTGCTTATGTTCTTAGTAATTGGCTATCTTCCTTTTAAAACTTTTTCAAAAATAATTTTTCTTTGATTAAATCTTGTGTCAAGCTTTAAGTTTGGTGTTTTCTTGTTAGTTCTTATTTAATTTTCGAAAATTTATTTTTGGTTTTCTAAAAATTTTAAGTTTGGTGTTTTTTTTTTTATGTTCTTGAGTCCTTTGAGTCTTTGAATTTTTGTTCTTCGTGTTCTTGTGAATCTTCAAGGTGTTCTTGAGTCTTTCTTGCGTTTTGATCTTAAAATTTTTATGCTTGGTGTTCCTTGGTGTTTTTCCTCCAAATTTTCGAAAATAAGGAGCATTAGATCTAAAAATTTTTAAGTTTTGTGTCTTTTTATTGTTTTTCTCTTTCCTCATTGAATTCAAAAATATCTTTTTCCTTTATTTTAATTGATTTTTCGAATTTTCCTTTTAAAAATTCAGATTTTATTTTAAAATTTTTTATTTTATCTTATCTTAGATTTAAAATTTCAAAATTCAAATCTTTTTTCAAAAAAATCATATCTTTTTCAAAATATTATCTTATCTTATTTCAAATTTCAAATTTCAACTTCCAAATTTCAAAATTCAAATTTCAAAACTTTTTAATTTAAATTCCTTATCTTCTCTTACCTAGCTTATCTTATCTTTTCTAATCTCAAATCTTAAAATCAAATCTTTTTTATTTTTTTATTTTATTTTATTTTATTTTATTTTATTACAAGTATCTTTAATTTTAAGACATATCTTTTTCAAAACTTCCTAACCAATTTCTCTCTCTT
Organism: Arachis ipaensis; assembly: GCF_000816755.2. Taxonomy (NCBI): domain Eukaryota; kingdom Viridiplantae; phylum Streptophyta; class Magnoliopsida; order Fabales; family Fabaceae; genus Arachis; species Arachis ipaensis. The sequence continues at coordinate 31,539,095 of NC_029785.2, forward strand.
CAATTTTTTTTGAAATCCTCACCCACATCTTTTTCAAATCTTTTTAATTAATTAATTTAGTTTTCAATTTTCTTTTATTTATTTTTCTTCAAATTATCGAAATCATAATCAATTTTTCATTTATTTTCTTTTCTTTTATTTTATTTTAATTTCGGTTTTCAAAAAAAATATTTTATTTGCAATTCACAACATCTCACTTTCTCCATCATGGACCTAAGTGAAAATGAACAGTCCAGAAGGACTCTGGGATCATATGCTAATCCCACTACTGCTGCATATGGGAGTAGTATCTGTATACCCTCCATCAAAGCAGGCAGTTTTGAGCTAAATCCTCAGCTCATTGTCATGGTGCAGCAAAACTGCCAGTATTTCGGTCTTCCACAGGAAGAACCTACTGAGTTTCTGGCACAATTCTTGCAAATTGCTGACACAGTACGTGACAAGGAGGTAGATCAGGATGTATACAGACTGTTACTGTTTCTGTTTGCTATAAAAGATCAAGCTAAAAGGTGGTTAAATAACCAACCCACAGCAAGCATAAGGACATGGAAACAGTTATCAGACAAATTCCTGAATCAATATTTCCCTCCAAAAAGGATGACACAGCTAAGGCTGGACATCCAAGGCTTTAAATAAGAGGATGACGAATCTCTTTATAATGCCTGGGAGAGGTACAGAGGGATGCTAAGGAAATGCCCCTCTGAAATATTTTCAGAGTGGGTGCAATTAGACATCTTCTACTATGGGCTTATAGAAGGAGCTCAGATGTCCTTAGACCACTCAGCAGGTGGATCTATACACATGAGGAAAACTATTGAAGAGGCTCAAGAGCTTATTGATATAGTTGCCAGAAACCAGCATCTGTACATAAGTAACGGGTCCTCCATAAAAGAAGAAGCCAAAGCAGTGTCTACTGAACTTAGTCCTCCAAAACAAGTTGCTGAACTCAATCAACAATTGTGCTTTCTAACAAAATAGCTAGCAGAATTCAAGGAGATGCTACAAGACACTAAAAATGCTAATAAAAATATGGAGGCACAATTGAATCAGACAAAACAGCAGTTATCAAAGCAGATAACAGAAGAGTGCCAGGCAGTTCAATTAAGAAGTGGGAAAACATTAAATACCTCGCTTCAGAGCAGCAGAAAGCCAAGGAAAGAACAACTGACAGAGGATGAGCAAAATATCAACAAAAATCCCTCTGAGGACAGTAAAAGCCTAGAGAGGAATGATTTTGGCGCTCAAACGCCAGAAAAGGATGGAGGGCTGGTGTTAAACGCCCAACCCATGCTCAGTTCTGGCGTTCAAACGCCACAAACAAGCAAGGAGTTGGTGTTAAATACCCAAAGAAAGCTCAGTTCTGGCCTTCAAACGCCAGGAACAGGTAAGGAGTTAGCGTCCAACGCCAATCTAGCTTCCACCCCTGGCATTCAAACGCCAGTGAGGGATCAGACACACACAAGTGCTGATAACAACCCCTCTAAAAAGGCTTCTCCAACCACCTCTGTAGGAAATAAACCTGCAGTAACCAAGGTTGAAGAATACAAAGCCAAAATGCCTTATCCTCAAAAACTTCGCCAAGAGGAGCAGGATAGGCAATTTGCTCGCTTTGCAGACTATCTCAGGACTCTTGAAATAAAGATTCCATTTGCAGAGGCACTTGAGCAAATACCTTCTTATGCCAAGTTCATGAAAGAGATCTTGAGTCATAAAAAGGATTGGAGAGAAACTGAAAGAGTTCTCCTCACTGAAGAATGCAGTGCAGTCATTTTGAAAAGCTTTCCAGAAAAGCTTAAAGATCCCGGGAGCTTCATGATACCATGCACATTAGAGGGTAATTGCACCAAGACAGCTTTATGTGATCTTGGGGCAAGTATCAATCTAATACCTGCATCCACTATCAGAAAGCTTGGTTTAACTGAAGAAGTTAAACCAACCCGGATATGTCTCCAACTTGCTGATGGCTCCATTAAATGCCCATCAGGCGTGATTGAGGACATGATTGTCAGGGTTGGGCCATTAAATACCCATCAGGCGTGATTGAGGGCTGTGTAATGCACCTGCAACCTTTCAGAAATGCATGCTCTCTATTTTCTTTGATATGGTGGAAAAATTTTTGGAAGTCTTCATGGATGACTTCTCAGTATATGGAGACTCATTTAGCTCCTGTCTTGATCACCTGACACTAGTTCTGAAAAGATGCCAAGAGACTAACTTGGTTTTAAACTGGGAAAAATGTCACTTTATGGTGACTGAAGGGATTGTCCTTGGGCATAAAATTTCAAACAAGGGAATAGAGGTGGATCAAGCTAAAGTGGAAGTAATTAAAAAATTACCACCACCTACCAATGTTAAGGCAGTTAGAAGCTTTCTGGGGCATGTAGGATTCTATAGGAGGTTTATAAAGGATTTTTCAAAAATCGCAAAATCTCTGAGCAATCTGCTAGCTGCGGACACGCCATTTGTGTTTGACACAGAGTGTCTGCAGGCGTTTGAAACCCTGAAAGCTAAGCTGGTCACAGCACCAGTTATTTCTGCACCAGACTGGACATTACCATTCGAATTAATGTGTGATGCCAGTGACCATGCCATTGGTGCAGTATTGGGGCAGAGGTACGACAAGCTCCTACATGTCATTTATTATGCTAGCCGTGTTTTAAAAGATGCCCAGAAAAATTACACAACCACAGAAAAGGAATTGCTTGCAGTGATTTATGCCATTGACAAGTTTAGATCATACTTAGTAGGATCAAAAGTGATTGTGTACACTGACCATGCTGCTCTTAAATATCTACTTACAAAGCAGGATTCAAAACCCAGGCTCATAAGATGGGTGTTGCTTCTGCAAGAGTTTGATATAGAAATAAGAGACAGAAAAGGGACAGAAAACCAAGTGGCTGATCATCTGTCCCGGATAGAGCCAGTAGAAGGGGCGTCCTTTCCCTCTATTGAAATCTCTGAAACCCTTTCGGATGAGCATTTGTTTGCCATTCAGGAAACACCATGGTTTGCAGACATTGCAAACTATAAAGCTGCAAGGTTCATACCCAAGGAGTACAGCAAGCAACAAAAGAAAAAATTAATTACTGATGCAAAGTATTACTTGTGGGATGAATCATATCTCTTTAAGAGATGTGCAGACAGAATAATCCGTAGGTGTGTGCCTAGAGAAGAAGCACAGAAGATCCTATGGCATTGTCATGGATCACAATATGGAGGACATTTCGGAGGTGAGCGAACAGCCACAAAAGTCCTCCAATGTGGCTTCTACTGGCCCACTCTCTATAAAGACTCTCGAGAGTTTGTGCGTAACTATGACAGCTGCCAGAGAGCTGGTAATCTGCCTCACAATTACGCCATGCCTCAGCAAGGAATCTTAGAGATTGAGTTGTTTGACGTATGGGGTATTGATTTCATGGGGCCTTTCCCACCATCATACTCAAACACTTATACTCTGGTGGCAGTCGACTATGTATCCAAATGGGTGGAGGCCATTGCCACACCCATTAATGATACTAAGACAGTGCTGAAATTCCTCCAGAAACATATCTTCAGCAGGTTTGGTGTCCCTAGAGCACTAATTAGTGATGGGGGCTGATAAACCACTATTTTATGGTTTATCTTGTGCTCAATTGAGTGGATTTTATCAACTCTTTACCCACTTATTCATACTATTTGCATGTTTTACGTTTTCCTTCATGATTTTGTGCTATGATTGAAAACATGCTTCTTTGATCTTATATTTGCTTATTATTAATCCTCTCTTATTACCATTAGATTCCTTGATATGTGTGTTAAGTGATTTCAGAGATTACAGGGTAGGAATGGCTCAGAGGATGAAAAGGAAGCATGCAAAAATGGAAGGAATACAAGAAGTTGGAGAAATTGCTAAGCTGTCCAGCCTGACCTCTTCGCACTCAAATGGCTATAACTTTAGCTACAGAGGTCGAAATGACGCAGTTCCAGTTGTGTTAGAAAGCTAACGTCTGGGGCTTCGATTTAATATATAATATGCTATAGTTTCTTTGACGCTAGGTGACGCGACCGCGTGACCCATGCGGCCGCGTTGCTTCTCCAGCGAATTCTTGGCTGTTTCTGACCCATTTTGCGGCCTAGAAAACACAGATTAGAGGCTATAAAGTGGGGGAATGCATCCATACAAAGAGAGGCTCTCGTAATTCACTTCTCATGATTTAGATTTAGTTTGGAGAGAGGTTCTCTCCTCTTTCTCTTAGGATTTAGGACTTCTCTTAGTTTTAGGAGTAACTCTCAATCCCAGGTTCTTTATTTTTATTTATTTTCCCAATTTAGTTTATGAACTGTTCCAGATTACTTGAATTAATGTTATTTGAGGTATTTCAGTTATTATTGCTCTCTTTTATTTACATGATTATTGCTTCCCATCTGAAGGCATTACTATTCTAGTAGATTTACTTTTCCCCTTTTGGTCTTGGTTAAGAAATCAGTAACTCAGGAATTATCCAACTTAACAGCATAATTGATAACTGTTATCTTTGCTAATTGAATTGAGCTTCAATAATCCCAACCTTTTCTTAGGAAATAAATAGGATTCGAAGATCAAACTAATTAGTCCCTTGACTTTCCTTTGCTTTAGTAAAGGTTAACTAAGTGGAATTAAGATTCAACTTTCATTGTTGTTGATAAGAATAACTAAGCCTGGACTTCCAATTTCTCATACCTTGCTAAAATTTTGCTTTACAGTTATTTATTTATTTTATTTGTCATTTAAATATACCTGTGTCCATTGCCCAAACTCCAAATTTCCCCAATTTACAAACTCATAACCAATAATAAGAACATACCTCCCTGCAATTCCTTGAGAAGACGACCCGAGGTTTAAATACTCGATTATCAATTTTAAAAGGGGTTTGTTACTTGTGACAACCAAAACGTTTGTAAGAAAGGTTGATTGCTTGGTTTAGTAACTATACTTACAACGAGAGTTTTTATAACCTCTAAACCATCAATCTTCAGTTCTTCAAAATGGCGCCGTTGCTGGGGAATTGCAAACGTGTGCCTTATTATTGGTTATTGTAAATATTTACTTTTTATTTGTTTATTTGTTTTATTTTTGTTTTTATTTTTGCTTTTTTCATAAATTAAGAGTTTATTGATTTTTATTTAATTATAAAAAAAAATTTCGAAAAAAAATTTTTTTTTTCTTAGTGTTCATCTTGATCTTCAAGTTGTTCTTCGTGTTCATCTTGACCTTCAAGTTGTTCTTAGTTGTTTTCTCCATTTTGATCTAAAAATTTTAAGTTTGTTGTCATTTTATTGTTTTTCTCTTTTCTTATTAATTTCAAAAATTCAAAATTTAAAAATCAAATTTCAAAATTCAAATTTAAAAATTTTCAAAATTTAATTTAAAAAAAATTTCAAATTTCAAATCTCAAATTTCAAAATTCAAATTTCAAAAATTTAAAATTCAAATTTCAAAATTCAAATTTCAAAAATTTCAAAGTTTAATTTTCAAATTTAAAAATTTAAATAACCTTTTAATTTAAATTTATTTTATTTTTGTTTTAAATTTTTATTTGCTATTATGAGTTCTCACCCCCATCGCTACGAGTCTGGTTACAATTATGTTGCAGGAAGAAGAAATTACAATGAGAACAGGCATCAAGGTTGGAACAATCAAAGATGGGAGGAGCCACAAGGATTTGATCAACCCTCTTGGCAACAACCACCTCCAATGGATTATCAACAACCACCACCATATGCCTATAAACCCTTTCCTCAACATGACTTTGAACCACCATACTCACAAGCCAACTACAACCATTCACCTCCATATGACCCTAACCCTCAACCACCATACCAACCACCTTATGAGCCATATGAACCATATATAGAACCACCCCAAATCTAACCCAATTACTCACAAGAACCACCACTTCAATATTCACCATCTCCATATCCATCAATCCAAGAGCACTATGATCCTATTTATGAAAACCGAGTGCATCAAGAGACAAAGGATCGTTTCAAGGAAACAGTGGATCGATGTCATGCAACCATTCATCAATTGGGACAAGCAATAATGAGTCAATTAGCTTCCCGACGTTCGGACACTCAAGGAACCCCATGGCTTCATGTGGGCAATCTAATGAAGAACGTAGCATGAAGGAGATATTAGAAACTCCAGTGGACAGTACGGAGAATGACTATGTACTGGAACAAGTGGAGGAAGCTGTAATTATCAAAGAAGAAGAAGTGGTTGAAGACTTAGGAGATGCATAACCTCCATCGGAAAGTCCAGTCATAGAACCCATTTCAAGATGTTTGAAATTGATGCTGAGGAGGGTGTACATCCTCCAAGACATATCACAGTTGAAGACTTGGAAGAGGTTGATCAAGAGATGGAGATTTAAGAAGAAGAAGCACAACCTCCAATGCCCTTGGAAAGAAATGAAGAGGAGATTGAATTGGAAGAAAGCTACCAAGAGGAAGAGGTTGAAATTGAAGAAGCTTGCAAATAGGTGGTAATTATCAGAGAAGAGCACAAGAGAGTGGAGCTTGCAATTTCATTAAAAACACCTCCCCCTAAGTTACCATCATCCTTCACAACATTCAAGTGGGTAAAATTCATATCCCTTAGCTTTCTAATCCCACTTGAATATGGGCTACTGGAGACGAATGGTCAACTTAGAGCTCTTTGTAGCATTAAGAGTAAGAGAAAGATGGCCAGTGGTAAGAATTATCCTGCAAGGTTCATTATGGTTGGAAGCTTTAAGTTTAAACGCAAAGGTTGGTATAAAGCTCAACTGAATGGGTCTAAGAAGCTGTTTGGATGTCTCAGTGAGAATTTCGACTGTTCACCACCCAAGTGGAAAAATGATGATGATCAACAAGAAGATGGGTGCAAAGGCAAGGTCTGGGACCCCGGAATTCAATCTAGAAATCAGCACTCTTGGGGCCTTGTCACATGCTTTAACTTACTTGAAGGCTTTCTGCGCCTAGTTTGGGATCCCAGAGGACATTGGAATCATAAACATTGGTGGAGATTCCTGGATGAGTTCAAGCACAAGCCACCATAACAATGGATTTCCCAAATGTCCAACTTAAGGACAATAATTAAAAGTGCTAGGTGGGAGACAACCCACCAATAAAAAAAAATGCCACGCGACGCGACCACATCAGCGACGCGTCCGCGTCGCAAGGAGAGGGGAGAAAATAAAAACGAACAGAGAGTCACGCTGGAGCGTGGCTGGAGGCGTGCCAGTGGCACAAATCGACCCACGCGACCGTGTAGCTGACGCGTCCGCGTCACATGGGAACTTTGGCCTCCCACGCAATCGCGTCACCCACGCGGCCGCGTGTCATGTAAATCAACGTCACAAGGATGCATGGCCGAAGGTTAAGCTGGAATGGGGCTGGACTCGTGCTGGAAGCCCAAGTCCTCCCACGCGAACGCGTCACCCACGCGTCCGCGTCATATTGGAAATAGGCCATCCACACGATCGTGTCAACCACACGACCGCGTCACCCAGATTTTTTGCAAAAATACATCTCAAACAGAGAGTTGTGCAAATGCAAGGCTGCACTCGCGCCAATCGCACGAATCAGGCCACGCGATCGCATGACCCACGCGTCCGCGTCACCTGACCTTATCGCGCACCACGCGACCGCGTCACTCACGCGTCCGTGTCGTGTTTTCTCACGTACATGTTGAAGCTTCCATGTAAATGAGACCCTTATCATTTGGCATTAACCCAACCATACTTCATTTATTTTCTTATCTTTATTATTGGGTTACTTTCCTTCCCTTTTTCTTTCAGGATGGCCACCAGGAAGAAAACCGGAAAATGTTTACATGGGGAAACAAGACAAGTCCATCTGCACAATCTTTGGAGAAAAGCATCAGTTGGAACAACCCGTCCACCTGCACATCTCAGCATGCACCGAGGACGGTGCAATCTTTAAGTGTGGGGAGGTCGATACCGATCACCATGGGTTAGTACTTTCTTGTTTCAACACCAATGTTTAAATTTTCTTTGTAGTTAGTTGTTGCATTTGCATGATTGATTGCATGATTATTTGATTTTGTGCATATTTTACCACTTGGTTGAAGTAATATTTTCTTTTTCAAGAAATTTTATAGTATTTCACTAATTTAAATCAAAATTTTTGTGTTAAACTTGTTTGGAAGTTGTATTTGGAACATGGTTTTTGAGCTAAAGAACACACAACCTGTGAGATTTTGAGCTTATTTACATGGTTACATTATTTAACCATAAATTTTTATTCTTGTGTGTTTTCTTCTTTATGATTGCAATCTTTACTTTGTTCCATTCTATATGTCCACTATTTAGTGTATTTACATGCTTGCATATGATTGAGGCCATTATTTGTTATTAGCTCACTTATCCCAAATAAGCCTACCTTTTGCATCACCCTTGTTAGCCACTTTGAACTTTTTACCCCTTCTATTTTCATAACCACATTACTAGCCTTAAGCAGAAAAACAAAATAAAAATCCAAAGTTGAATCCTTGGTTAGCTTAAGATAGATATTGTGTATAATTTAAGTGTGGGAAATTTTATGGGAACATGGGTTGATATGAAAAAGTAGGGAATTAAATTGAATAAGTTATTTTAAAATTTGGAAAGCATGCTCATGTGAAATCAAAATAATTAAATTACCA